>NC_092754.1:91385074-91985074 GCF_047496795.1 Chiloscyllium punctatum
CCCTCCCCTCTCTTTCCCTCTCTCGTCCCTTCTCTCTCCACCCTCGTCCTCTCTCTCTCCCCCTCTTGTCCCACCTCTCTTGCCCTCTCTCTCGCCCCTCTCTTCCCTCTAACTGCCCCCTCTCCCACATTGTCCCCTGTCTCTCCCCTCTCGCCCCCTCACTGCCCCTCTCATCACCTCTCTCCCCTCTCTCTTTCCCTCTTTCCTCCCCTCTCCCCCTCTATCTCTCCTTCCTATCTTTCTCTCGTCCCCTCTCTCTCCCCCTTCTCCCTCTTTCATCCCCTCTCTCTACCCCCATCATCCCCGCTCTGCCCCCTCTCTCCCCCCTCTCTCCCCTCTCTCTACCCCCATCGTCCACTCTCTCTCCTTCTCTCATCACCTCTCTCCTCCCCATGCCCTCTCTCTCACCCCCATCCCCCCTCTCCCCTCTTGACCCCTCTCTCTCCCGCTCTCCTCCCCTCTCTCTCCCTCCCCTCTCTCCCGCTCTCTCCTCCCCTCTCTCTCCCACCATCCTCTCCCTCTCTCGTCCTATCTCTCTCCACACTCGTCCTCTCTCTCTCCCCTTCTTGTCCCACCTCTCTTATCCTCTCTCCCCCTCTCTCCCCCTGTCACTCCCCCCTCTCCCCCATCGTCTTCTCTCTCTCCATACTCGTCCTCTCTCTCTCTCCTCCCCTCGTTTACTAGTTCCCCCTCTCATCACCTGCTCCCCCCTCTCTTCTCCACCCTCTCTCTCTCTCTCTCGTACCCCCTCTCTCTCCCTCATGTCTCCTCTCTCTCCCCTGTCTCGTCCCCTCTCTCCCCCTCTCATCCCCTCTCTCTCCCGGTCACCCCCATCGTCCTTGCGCTCTCCCCCTCTCATCCCCTCTCTCTCCCCCCATCATCCCTTCTCTCTCTCCCATCCTCCCCTCTCTCTCCCACTCTCGTCCCCTCTCTCTCCCTCTCTCTTCCCCTCTCTCTCTCTCCCCTTTCTCTCCCTCTCTCAACCCTCTCTCTCCACCCTCGTCCTCTCTCTCTCCCACCCTCTTGTCCCACTTCTGTTACCCTCTCCCTCTCCCCTCTCTCCGCCTCTCACTCCTCCCCTCTCCCCCAATCATCCCCTCTCTCTCCCCTCTATCGTCCACTCGCTCCCCCCTCTCATCACCTCTCTCCCCCTCTCTCTTCCGCTCTCTCTCTCGCCCACTCTCTCTCCCCCTCACGTCACCTCTCTCTCCCCTCTCTCATCCCCTCTCCCTCTCTCGTCCCCTCTGTCTCCCTTTCTCTCCCCATCACGCCCATCGTCCCCGCTCTCTCCACCTCTCGTCCCCTCTCTCTCCCCCCATCATCCCCTCTCTCTCCCCCATCCTCCCATCTCTCTCCCTCTCTCGACCCCTCTCTCCCCCCTTCTCGTCCCCTCTCTCTTCCCCCATCGACCCTTCTCTCTGACCCCCATTCCCCCTCCCCTCTTGTCCCCTCTCTTTCCCTCCCCTCTCTTTCCCTCTCTCGTCCCTTCTCTCTCCATCCTCGTCCTCTCTCTCTCCCCCTCTTGTCCCACCTCTCTTGCCCTCTCTCTCGCCCCTCTCTCCCCCCTCACTGCCCCCTCTCTCCCCATCATCCCATCTCTCTCCCTCTCTCGACCCCTGTCTCTCCCACTCTCGTCCCCTCTCTCTCCCCCCATCGAACCTTTTCTCTCACCCCCATCCCCCCCTCTCCCCTCTCATCCCCTCTCTCTCCCTCTCTCCTCCCCTCTCTCTCCCTCGCCTCTCTTTCCCTCTCTCGTCCCTTCTCTCTCCACCCTCGTCCTCTCTCTCCCCCTCTTGTCCCACCTCTCTTGCACGCTCTCTTGCCCCTCTCCCCCATCGTCCCCTCCCTCTCTCCCCCTCTAGTCCCCTCACTACCCCATCTCATCACCTTGCTCCCCGCTCTCTTCCCCTCTCTCCCTCTCTCTCTCCTCCCTATCACCTCTCTCGTCACTTCTCTCTCTCCCTTTCTCCATCTCTCTTCGCCTCTCTCTACCCCCATAATCCCCTCTCTGCCCCCTCTACGCCCTCTCTCCCCTCTCTCTACCCCATTGCCCCTCTCTCTTCCCCATCGTCCCCTCCCCCTTTTCCCCTCTCTCTCCCTCTCTCCTCCCCTCTCTCTCCCTTCCCCCTCTCTGCCTCTCTCGTCCCATCTCTCTCCACACTCGTCCTCTCTCTCTCTCCCCCTCTTGTCCCATCTCTCTTCCCCCCCTGCCCCGCCATGGTCTGCTCTCTCTCTCCCTCTCTCTCCCCCTCTGACCCCATCGACCCCTCTCTCACCCCTTTTGTCCCCTCTCTATCCCCCCAACGTCCCCCCTCTCTCCATCTCTCTCCCCTATCTCTCCCCCATCGTCCCCTCTCTCCCCCCCACTCGTCCCTTCGCTCCCCCCTCTCATCACCTCTCTCCCCCTCTCTCTTCCCCTCTCTCTCTCTCATCCACTCTCTCTCCCCCTCACGTCACCTCTCTCTCCCCTCTCTCGTCCGCTCTCTCCTCCTCTCATCCAATCTCTCTCTCCCTCTCTCGTCCCCTCTCCCTCCCCCTCTCTCTCTCCCTCTCTCGTCCCCTCTGTCTCCCTCTCTCTCCCCGTCACCCCCACCGTCCCCACTCTCTCCACCTCTCATCCCCTCTCTCTCCCCCATCATCCCCTCTCTCTCCCCCATCCTCCCATCTGTCTCCCTCTCTCGACCCCTCTCTCTCACCCTCTCGTCTCCTCTCTACCCCCATCGACCCTTCTGTCTCACCCCCGTCCCCCCTCTCCCCTCTCATCCCCTCTCTTTCCCTCTCTCGTCCCTTCTCTCTCCACCCTCGTCCTCTCTCTCTCCCCCTTTTGTCCCAACTCTCTTGCCCTCTCTCTTTCCCCTCTCCCCCTCTCACTGCCCCCTCTCCCCCATTGTCCCCTGTCTCTCCCCTCTCGTCCCCTCACTGCCCCCTCTTATCACCCTCTCTCTTTCCCTCTCTCCTCCCCTCTCTCCCTCTATCTCTCCTCCCTATCTTTCTCTCGACCCCTCTCTCTCCCCCTTCTCCCTCTCTCGTCCCCTCTCTCTACCCCCATCATCCCCGCTCTGCCCCCTCTCTCCCCCCTCTCTCTACCCCCATCGTCCACTCTTTCACCCCCATCCCCCCTCCCCTCTTTTCCCCTCTCTCTCCCTCTCTCCTCCCCTCTCTCTCCCTTCCCCCACTCTGCCTCTCTCGTTCTATCTCTCTCCACACTCGTCCTCTCTCTCTCCCCCTCTTGTCCCACCTCTCTTACCCTCTCCCACCCCCCTCTCTCCCCTCACTTCCCCATCCTCCCCTCTGTCTCCCTCTCTCGTCCCCCTCTCCCCCTCCCTTCCCCTCATTCTGCCTCTCGTCACCTCTCTCGCCCCTCTGTCTCACCTATCTCATCCCCTCTCTCTCCCCATCTCATCCCCTCTCTCTCCCCTCTCTGTCCCCTCTCTCTCCACTCTCTCGTTCCCGCTCTTTCCCCCTCTCTCTCCCTCTCTCATCCCCTCTCTTCCCCACTCTCTTCTGCTACCTCTCCCCTCTCATCCACACACTTTCCTTCTCTCTCCACCCCCCATCCCCACCTCCCCGCCTCTTGTCCCCTCTCTCTCCCCTCTCATCGCCTCTCTCTCCCCCCGTCACCTCTCTCTCCCCTCTCTTGTCCCATCTCTCTTCCCCTCATGGTCGGCTCTCTCTCTCCCTCTCTCTCCCCCTCTGACCCCATCGACCCCTCTCTCCCCCCCTTTCATCCCCTCTCTCTCCCCCTCTGGCACCCTCTCTCTCCCCCCAACGTCCCCCCTCTATCCATGTCTCTCCCCTATCTCTCCCCATCGTCCCCCCTCTCTCCCCCCCATACTTTCTCTCTCACCCCCCCGTCCCCCCCTCTCCCTCTCTCGTCTCCTCTCTCTACCTCTCTCGTCTCCTCTCTCTCACCCCCATCCTCTCTGTCTCCCCCCTTGTCCCATCTCTCTTACACTCTCTCCCCCCTCTCTCCCCTCTCACTCTCCCTCTCTCCCCATCGTCTCCTCTCATTCCCCTCTCGTCCCCTCACTACTCCCTCTCTTCACCTCTCCCCTCTCTCCCTCTCACTCCCCTCCCTCTCACCTCTCTCATCCCCTCTCTCTCTCCCTCTCACCTTCTCTCGTCCCCTCTCTCTCCCCATCAACCCCTCTCTGCCCCCTCTCTCCCCCCTCTCTCTACCCCCAACGTCCACTCTCTCTCCCTCCCTCATCACCTCTCTCCCCCTCTCATCCCCTCTCTCCCCCCATCGTCCGCGCTCTCTTCCCCACCGTCCCCCCTCTCTCCCCCTATCATCCCTTCTCTCTCACCCCCGTCGCCCCTCTCTCCCCTCGTCCCCAGTCTCCCTCTGTCCTCCCCTCTCTCTCCCTCCCCTCTCTATCTCTCTCTCGTCCCCTCTCTCTCCACACTTGTCTTCTCTCTCCCCCTCTTGTCCCACCTCTCTTCCCCTCTCTCTCCCCCCTCTCTCCCCCTCTCACCCCCTCTCCCTCATCGTCCCCTCTCTCTCCTCTTGTCCTCTCTCTCCCCTCCTCTCTTCCCCTCGCCCCCCTCATAATCTCTCTCCCCCTCTCTCGCCCCCTCTCTCTCCCACTCTCGTTCCCTCTCTCGTCCCCTCTCTCCCCATCTCGTCCCCTCATTCCATCCCTCTCGTAACCTCTCTCTCCCCTCTCTCTCACCTCTCTCGTCCCCGTTCTTTCCCCCTCTCTCCCCCCCTCGTCCGCTACCTCCCCCTCTCATCCCCACTCTTTCCCCCTCTCTCTCCCTCTCTCATGCCCTCTCTCACCTCCATCGTCCCCTCTCTCACCCCATCGACCCTCTCTCTCCTTCTTTCGCCCTTCTCTCTCCCCCATCGTCCCCTCTCTTCCCCCATCGTCCTCTCTCTCTCCCTCTCTCGTCCCCTCTCTCTTTCCCATCGACCCCTCTCTCTCTCCCATCGTCTCCTCTCTCTCTTTCTCTCTCCCCTCTCTCTCCCCCATCGTTCCCTCTGTCCCCCCCCATCGTCTCCATCTCTCCCCCATCTTCCCCCCTCCCTCCCCCATCGTCCTATCTCTCTCCCCCTCTCATTACCTCTCTCTGTCACACTGTCTGTCTGTCAGTCTGTCTCTCTCAGCTTCTACTCCCTCTCTTGCCACCTCTGTCTCTCTCGTGCCCCTCTCTTTCATCCCTGTCTCTCGTTCGCCTCCCCTCTCTTTTGCTGTACCTCTCTCTCTCCCACTCTCTCTCTATCCCCCTCCCACTCTCACATCCTCTCTCTCTTACACTTCCTATCTCTCTCTCTCACTCTTCCTCTCTCTTGCGCTCTCACCCTCTCTCACGCTCTCTCTCTCCCTCTCTCTTGCTCCCCTCTCTCGCTTATCTCACTCTCTCTCTCGCTCGCTCACTCGTGCTCTGTTTGTCTATCTCTCTCTCTTCCTCTCTCTCCGTCCTCCCTCTCTCACCTCTTCTCTCTTACTCTTACTCTATCTCTCTCTATGTCTGTCTGTTGCTCTCTCTCTCTCTCTCCCTACCTCTCTCAGTCCTCCCTCCCTCACTTCCTCACTCTCTCATCCCTCTGTCTCTAGCTTGCCCCCATCTCTCGATCTGCCCTCCTCTCTCTTGCTCTCCCCGTCTCTGTATCTCGCTCTCCCTCTCTCACTTGCTCGTGCTCTCTCTCTCTGTATCCCTTTCCCTTCCCCCCTGGCACTCTCTCCCCTCTCTCTCCCTCTCTCTCTCCCTTCTCTCTTCACCTTGTTCTCTCCCCCTTGCTCTCTCTCTGTCGCCCCTCTCTTGCTCTCTTTCACTCACTCTCTCCCTGTCTCCCTGTCTCCCTCCCTCCCTCTCCCCTCTCTCTTGCTCTCTCACTCTCTCTCTTGTATCTGCCCCCTCTTTCCCTCTCTCTTGCACCTTTCTCCCTCCCTCTTGTTCTCTCTCATTCTCTTTCGTTCTCTTTCTCTCTCATTCTCTCTCTCTCGTTCTCTCTCTCTCGTTCTCCCTTTCTCACTCTCTCCCTCTTTATCCCTCTGTCTATCACCCCCCCTCTCTCTCTCTCTCGCACCTCTCTTTCTTTGGCCCCTCTGTCTGTCCCTCTCTCTCGCCACTGTCTTCCTCATTCACTCTTGCCTCATCACTCTCGCACCCTCTCTTCCTCTCTCACCCCTCTTTCTCTGTCTCTGTCTGTCTGTCTGTCTCTCTCTCTGTCTCTTATGGCCTTCCCTCTGTCTCTGCCTCCTTTCTCTCTCTCTGTCATCTCTCTACCTCTCACTTGCCCCATCTCTCCATCTCGCTCTCCCCTATCTCTCGCTCCCTCTCCCTCTCTCGAGGCCTCTCTCTCTCATTCCCCCCCTCTCTTTCTCTGTATCCCTCTCTCTCTATCCCGTCCCCTTCTCTCTCTCTCTATCAATCCTCTCTCTCTCTCGACCTTCTCTCCCTCTGTCTCTCACACTCTCTCTCGTATCTGACCCCTCTCTCCCTCCATCTTGACCTCTCTCTCTCTCTCGCCTCCTCTTTCTCTCGCTGTCTCTCTCGTGCACACTCTCTCCCCCTTGCTCACCTCCTTTCTTCATCTCTCTGCGACTCTTTCTCTCATTATGGCTTCTCTCTGTGTCATCCTCTCCCTGTCGCCATCTCTCACGCCCCTCTATCACTCTTGCCCTCTCTCTCTCTCGACACATCTCTTCCTCCTTTGCGCTGTCATCCCATCTCACTCTCGCTCTCGCACCCTCTCCTCCTCTCTCAACCCTGTCGCCCTCTCTCATCTCTCTCTCTCTCTTTCTCGCTCTCCCTCTCTCTCTGTCTCTCTCGACCCTCCCTCCCACTCCTGCCTCCTCTCTCTCTCTACCCCACTCTCTCTCTGTCTCTCTCTATCTCTCTCTTTCACACCCCCCTCTCTCTCATCTGTCACTCGCTAGTCGCCTCTCTCTCACTCTCCCCCCGTCGCTCTCACAAACTCTCTCCCTCATTCCCGCTCTCTCATCCCCTCTCTCTCGCTCTCTCAACCTCTTCTCCTCAGTCACCTCTCTCCCTGTTGATGTCTCTCGCCCATCTCTCTCACCCCCCTCTATCTTTCTTTTGCTAACTCTCTCCCTCTCTCTCTCACCCATTTCCTCCCTCCCTCCCTCTCTCTCTCTGTCTCGTCCTCTCTTGCCCCTCACGCTCGCTCTCACCCTCTCTCTCTCTCCTACCCCCCTCTCTCTCGACCATTCCCCACACATTCCTCTCTCCTTCTTGCCCTTGCTCTCTCTCACCATTTCTCTCTCTCGCCCTCGCTCTGTCTCTCGTCCGTCTCTCTCTCGTCCCGTCTCTCTCTCTCTCTCCCTTTCTCTCTTGCCCCCTCCCTCACCCCTCTCTCTCTCTCCCTTTCTCTCTTGCCCCCTCCCTCACCCCTCTCTCTCACTCCCTTTCTCTCTTGCCCCCTCCCTCACCCCTCTCTCAGTCTCACCCTTTCTCTCGCCCACTCTCTCTCGCAACCCTCACTCTCATTATCTCCTCCCGTGTGTCTCTCTTTCTTTTCCTCAACCTATCTCTCTCTTGCCCCTCTCTCTCCCTGCCCCTCACTCTCTCTCCACCTTCTCCCACTCTCGATCCCACTTCCTCGGTGACTCTCTCTCTCTCTCTCCACCTCCTTCCGTTTCTCTTTGGCTGAATCTCTCTCCCTCCCTCCCTGTCTATCTGCCACACACTGTCTCCCTGGTCCTTCCCTTCCCCTCTGACCCAGAGACTGGGATATTGGTGGTGAGGCTGCGTGTGCGATGATGGGGATGGGATATGGGAGAAGGGGGGGGGGGGAATGTGGTAGAGATGGAGTTGCAGAAGGGAGACAGAGGCGGCAAAAGAGAGAGAGAGAGTGAGGGGGAGGGGGAGAGGGAAGAATGGAGGCAGGTGTAGAAACCTGTTTTGGGTGTGTGTGAGAGAGAGGGGGATGAGGGAGAATGAAGAGGAGAGGTGGTGGAAAAGAGAGAGGGAGAGAATTGAGGAGGAAGAGAGGAAATGGGGAGGCCAGGTTGGAGTGGGGGGGAGTACAGAGGGAGTTATACTCAGCTCCTGAGCTCAGGGCGCGGTGTCCTCCCCTTCCCTGAGGACCAGGACTTGGGGCTGAGTCTGTCTCTCTCCAGCTCAGCTTCTCCAACACAAAGACACACAACAACATCGGTCACTCTGCTGCTCGGCACACTTTAATCAACATTTTTATTGGTTACAAATGGCAGTGATGGATACAGTCAGTGGGATGGTGCCTTTTCTCACTGGCCCCTGAGTTGCGAGAAACATTGAAATGTTTCCCTGTAACCCCCCTGTGGGATAAGGATGGACAAACCAGCGCTACCCTCAGTCTGTTACCATAGCGACAGGCTGCTCCATCGCTGAAACACTGAACTGAAATGAGAAAATCCCGGATGGATTGATTAATGAGGGAATTTGATGGATGGATGGATTTGGGTGAAGGGATATTTCAGCACCTTCTTCAGCTGCTGCCTGAACTTCGTCTGGGTCACGGCATAAATCGCGGTGTTTGTGCAGCAACTGAGGAGCTGCAGCATGAAGCCCAATTCCTGCACAAAGTCATCGAGATACACAGTCGCATACCCAATATACCACATCCGGGTCCATATAGAAAACAGCATTAACATTGACCATAACAGGATGAAATTGGCCGAGATCACAAACAGTAAAATGATGGATTTTTTTCGGTTTCTCATTTCAGTGTCAGACTGAGCGTCCCCATTGGTGTGAGCGCGGAGTCTCCTGCGGGCTCTGCTGGTCACTAAAATGTGTCTGACGGTGAGAACATTGAGCAGCAGAATCAGGAGAAATGGGACACACGGGGTTAGAATGTGGTGGAGGAACTCGATTGTGACCCAGACAATGGAGTAATAAACAGCGAGTGTTACATCACAAAACCAGGGGTCGTTCATCAGCCAATACCGAGCCTCGAGCATAAAATACCAGGAAATGTTCTTTAAACAGCTCAGCACAGTCACTGCTCCCAGAACCACAGCCGCCGTTTTCTCACTGCAATATTTACTTTTCAGCTTCTGGTAACAAATGGCCACAAACCGATCAAAGGTGAAAGTGACGGTGAACCAGACAGAGCAGTCAGTGGCTGCATAAAGCAGGACAGCGTGGATATTACACACGGGGACGGAGTCCTTCAGGAAATAAAACTGTTCCCGATAAACAATGGGAATGTGTCTCAGGATCAGGTCGAGGATAATGACCAGGAGATCCGCCGCTGCCATGGCCCCCAGGTAACGTCTGACACATGGAGACAATCCACAATCTTTATAAAGCAGGACGTAGATGGTCACTACGTTAACTGTGAGGAAGGAAAACAAACCCATTATCCATCAGCCTGGAGGCAAAGGGACCCGTTTGATCGGGGACCCAGTGAGATTTTCAAATGTGTCCCTGTATTCAGGGATTTATTAAAATAATTGGAGCTGGAATAACAAAATGGGAAGGTCGGAATTACTGACAAAAATGTGACATAAATCACAAGAAACCCTCCCTCCCCAAACACACAGAGACACATCCATCAGGACAGATGGTTTCTAGAACATTCCCACACACTCGATCACTCGAGAGCAGACACAGGTCACTCCTTCCCAGTTCCTAATACGGAGGGTGGAAACGTTGCTGTGCTGAAGGATTCTCTCCCAGTTTCCTGAAGACAAACGGAGTTTGGGAATTTCTGAATTTTGGTCTAAATTGTGGTCGATCCTGTGTCATGGAGAAATGTAAACGCAGGGAAAACGTATTCACCCCTTTAACTGCCTGAGGGTCCTTCGGAACAGTGTCTCCTTCTCCCTGGAACGGGATCTCTTCCCTCGGGATCTTATCGTTTGTTCAATTCACTGACGTCCGGCCATTCACAAACAATGTCAGGGTCAGAACGTTCTGGAGAATGTCAGTTATAGAATGTCAGGGAAAGAACGTTCCGGGGAACCCCTTGACCTGTCCATGACCTTTCCCCCCTCCCCACCCCACCAACACGATGTACTGTGCCTGGACACACTGTAACATTAATGGGGTGTGAGACGGAGCGTCCAATCACAGGAATGGGAACTAAAGGCATTGCCCGATCAGCTGAAATGGTTAGATATACCACATTCTCAATCCACCTCCCAGAACCAGCCCAGACACCATATACCCAGAGGAGATATCTGTTCACTGTGGAACACTGTACAGATCAGGCCAGTGTCCTGCTCAGTACAACCCAGCAATCTGGACAGATTCATCCATTACACTGGTCAATACAATCCAGCAATCTGTCCAGAGTGGAACACTGCGCAGACCACAGCAGTGCATTGATCTATAAACCCGGACTAGATATCTGTCCAGCACAGGGAGCTGTGTAGACCATAGCAGTGCATTGATCTATAAACCCGGACTAGATATCTGTCCAGGACGGGGAGCTGTGTAGACCATAGCAGTGCATTGATATATAAACCCGGACTAGATATCTGTCCAGCACAGGGAGCTGTGTAGACCACAGCAGGGCACTAATGTGTGAACCTGAAACAAATATCAATCCAGCATAAGGAGCTGCACAGACCACATCATTGTATTATCTATAAACCTCAACCAGAATGAGTGACCAGCACAGGGAACTGTGCAGTGATCACCCGTGCATTGATCTGTAAACCAGGAGCAGTTACCATCCCAGTATGTAGGACTGTGTACACCACCCCAGTACATTGATCTGTATCCCAGGAGCAGTTACCCTCCCAGCATGTAGGACTGTGTACATCACCCCAGTGCATTGATCTGTAACCCAGGAGCAGTTACCCTCCCAGCATGTAGGACTGTGTACACCACCCCAGTACATTGATCTGTAACCCAGGAGCAGTTACCCTCCCAGCATGTAGGACTGTGTACATCACCCCAGTGCATTGATCTGTAACCCAGGAGCAGTTACCCTCCCAGCATGTAGGACTGTGTATCCCACCCCAGTGCATTGATCTCTAACCCAGGAGCAGTTACCCTCCAGCATGTAGGACTGTGTACACCACCCAGTGCATTGATCTGTAACCCAGGAGCAGTTACCCTCGCAGCATGTAGGACTGTGTACACCACCCCAGTACATTGATCTGTAACCCAGGAGCAGTTACCCTCCCAGTATGTAGGATTGTGTACCCCACCCAGTGCATTGATCTGTAATCCAGAAGCAGTTACCCTCGCAGCATGTAGGACTGTGTACACCACCCCAGTACATTGATCTGTAACCCAGGAGCAGTTACCCTCCCAGTATGTAGGATTGTGTACCCCACCCCAGTGCATTGATCTGTAATCCAGGAGCAGTTACCCTCCCAGTATGTAGGACTGTGTACACCACCCCAGTACATTGATCTGTAACCCAGGAACAGTTACCCTCCCAGCATGTAGGACTGTGTACACCACCCCAATACATTGATCTGTAACCCAGGAACAGTTACCCTCCCAGCATGTAGGACTGTGTATCCCACCCCAGTACATTGATCTGTACCCCAGGAATAGTTACCCTCCCAGCATATAGGACTGTGTACCCCACCCCAGTGCATTCCTCAGTAATACTGTATTCGATCCCTGCCCAGTGTGGGGAAAGTTGCAGCCTATGCTGGAACTGACAGGATGTGCAGCTCCCACCCATTTACAGCTCCATGTCTCCATTGTGCCCTGACAAGGGGGTGCTGTGTGTGTGAACATCACTGCCAGAGAGACCAAGCGGGGGAATCAGTTTAAATATCATCACATGGGAGGGGTTTGGGGTATAGACAGTGAGAGGGAGATTGAGAGACAGTGTCATGGAAGGATGTGTTCCCAGGTTGCAGAATACTGAAAGCTGGACACTTCGATAACATCCTGAAACATGAGCCAGTCTTCCCAGGAAAAATGGGAAAATGGGATATTGGTGTGAGGTCAGATGATGGAGAGTTTTGGATGAGCATTTGTTCTCCAGCTTTGTAAATGGAGTCCTTCATGGCTGGAGGTACTCACCATCACCCAGATGCCCCTGGATATTCCGTGATCCCTGACACTGGGGCCATCTTTAAAAGGCCAATGGGCACATGGTTGAGCTTTCTCAGTTTGGACCTGCCCTGGACAGTTTACCCCGAGCCTGGCAAATAAGGGGCAATTACACCATGGTTTGTCAACAGGGGTACGGAGGTCCTGGTGGCTGGGCTAGTACAGAGGGGGACCATTCTCTTCCCAGAGGGGGACACACCACCAGACCCACCGAGCATGGTCTGAGCTCCCCACCCAGCTCAGTGCAGTATCTGGGGTCTGAAGAAATGTCCAGCAATACAGGACAAGCATCAATTACCTCCCCCACTCTGTCAGGATAAGGGTCACTGTATTCTCTCACCTCCCTCACACTCACGGTGTATCTGTTATAGCACCAACCACCGAACAAGGCTCATGGTCCACCACTCTCACTGCCTCATGCTGCACCTTCTCTCTCTGTCTCTGTCTCTGTCTCTGTCTCTCTCTCTCTCTCCCCCCCTCCCTCCACTTCACCCCCACACTAATAACACTGCATGGAATCAACACTGTGGACTGACTCCCTCCAGACACCTCACTATGACCCCCTCCACACCGATACTCACACTAACAGTAGGACCACACCCACTCCCTCCCTCCCTCCCTCCCTCTCTTCCTCCCATTCCAGGAGAAACAGCCTGGAAAAGGACAGAAAGGGCCAAGCCGGGTGGTGGAGTGCCTGATATCCGTTCCCTCACCCCCCCCCCCCCCCCGCCATCTGGGGAGGACCCTGGTACAAGCCGGAGAGGACCGGGACGTCTCGTGTGGAGATTCTGAAACATCCACGTCCCACCGACCGAGTAAGGAGCAATGTTCAGTGAAGGGCAATTCTCACTTTAAACCCACTGGCAGTTCTGTTTCCTCCCGGCACAACTTAGAAGCTGTGGCCCTGATGCCATCTCCCTTTTGTGTCGAGCTGGTACAAATGGTGGGCTCACATCACATCGTCACCACCACTTCCCAGGAAAGGAGCACCGAGACTGCCTCCTCCACCTCCCCCAATAAACATCTCAGATACTGAAACTATTCTTCAGTGAAAAAAGTCCCAGCCGATCCAGCCTCTCCTTATAGCTCACTCCCTCCTTTCCCAGCAACATCCAGGTTAATCTCTTCTCAATCCTCTCCAACTTAATAATATCAACGTCAGTAATATCAAAGAGAATAGTCAAGGTATTTTCTAAGGGTATGGGGAGTCCAAAACTAGAGGACATAGGCTTAAGGTGAGAGGGGAAATATTTAAAAGTGACCTAAGGGGCAGCTGTTTCACCCAGAGGGTGGTGTGCCTATGGAATGAGCGGGCAGGATGACCAGACTGGACACAGTATTCCAGAAGAGGTCTCACCAATGTCCTGTACAACCACAACATGACATCCCCACTCTGATACTCAAAGGTCTGACCAATGAAGACAAGTGTGTTAAACACTTTCTTAACCACACTATCTATATGAGATGCAAATTTTAAAGAATTAAACCTGACGGCCTAGGTTTCTGTACTACAGCACTGCCAAAGGCTCTACTTTTAATTGTACAGGTCCTGCTGTTGTTTGATTTACCAAATCCAGTACCTCGCATTAATCCAAATTAAACTCCATCAGCCACCCCTCAGCCCAGTGAGTGATATTAATGTCACCGCCCCCTCCCGCTTCAATTTTAAAGTGCCCATCCCTCTCCAGGAGGCCTGCACACTCCGGCCTTGATTATCACAAAGACCCTGAGCTTGGTTTGCCTTGTGTGGTTTGGGGGAGGAGGGACAGATTGCAGACACAGTCAGTGGGGAGGAGAGGCTGGACAGTAATCAGCGGCCAGGAAGAGGGGAGTCGCACATTAGAGTTGGGTAAGAGTGATCGATGTTTTGTGACCAGAAATTAAGCTCTTCCTTCGTCTCTGGTGTTCAGTAATAAATATCTAATTGAGACCCTTCATTGGGCATTACCTTCATTACCATTCTTATTTTTATTGAATCCCTGCAGTGTTGACACAGGCCCTTCGGCCCAACAAGTCCATACCAACCTTCCCAAACCATTTCCCTATATTTACCCCTGACTAATTCACCTAACCTAGAAATCCCTGAACACTACAGACAATTTAGCATGACCAATCCACCGAACCTACACAGTTTGTGGTAGGAAACTGGATCACCCATTATAAGTTCACGCAGACAAGGGGAGAATGTGTAAACTCCACACAGACAGTCACCCAAGGCTGGAATCAACCACAAGTCCCTGGTGCTGTGAGGCAGTAGTGCTAACCACCGTAGTACCCTTTGGATGATCCCTAACCAGCATTCACTGGAATCTACTCACTGCCTAAAGCAAAGGGAATTCAGTCAAATCCAAACTCTCCCAGGATGAAATCCCATTGCTAGTAGCTTGTGTGAGTACAATATCTTCAGAAGCAGAATAACGTTTTGGACAATCTCACAATTTTTCCTTTGTCACACGTTTCAATAATATTTGGACAAAGTTCTTTCAAGTTAAAATTGCAGAGATTGTGTGTGTCTGTGTGTGTGTGTGTGTGTGTGTCAGCATTTTTAGAAAGGGAAATATTGATTATATAATTGCAATACCCAAACAGTTTGCCATTCATCTTTCCACCATAGTTTGAGTAACATTGCTTTGGATCATGAACATGTTGTTTTAGCAGATTAAAGAAACTAGTCTGACTTGTTCCTAAAACTGACACTGACCCAGTCTGAGACCGATATCATCGGCCATATCACCAACCTGGTCACATTTAACATTTGTTTTGAGCAGTGGAGGAGTGGGACTAGAAAAGGAAACAGTGACCCAAAAAGCTGGGGAACTATAGACCGGTGAGCCTGATGTCAGTGGTGGGTAAGTTGTTGGAGGGGATTCTGAGGGAAACGACTTACATACATTTGGGAAGGCAAGGGCTGATCGGAGTAGACAACATAGCTTTCTGCATGGGAAAGCATTGATTTGGTTGAGATTTTGAAGAGGTGACAAAGAAGATTGATGAAGGCAGTTTGGTAGGCATTGTCTATATGGACTTCAGCAAGGTGTTCATTTAAAGAACAAAGACCAAAGAAAATTTACAGCCCAGGAACAGGTCCTTCTCCCTCCAAACCTGAACCAATCCAAATGTACTGTCTAAATCTGTCGGTCAATTCCTAATCATCTGTCTCCCTCTGCTCCCCACCTCCTCATGCATCTGTCCAGACGAATCTTAAATGAATCTACCGTGCCTGCTTCCACCACATCTGCTGGAAACGCATTCCAAACGCCTACCAGCCTCGACGTGAAGTACTGACCAGGTGTATTCCCCTTAAACATTCCACCTCTCACTTTGAAAGTATGACATCTCGTTATTGAATCCTTCAACCTGGGAAAAAGCTTGTCTCTATCCATACTGTCTGTACACATTGTGATTTTGCAAACCTCAACCAGGACCCCCTCAACCTCCTTTTTTGTAGTGAAAATAAACCGAACCGACTCAGCCTCTCTTCATAGCTAGTATTTCATTCCGATTGGTAGACAGATTAGTAAGTTTCAGTCACATGGGATACAGAGGAAGCTCGTCACAATTGGCTTGAAGGAAGACGGATATTTTTCAGACTGGAGGCTTGTGAGCAGCAGTGTGCTGTAAGAATCAGTACTGAGTTCATTGTATTTCATCAATTATGTAAAGGATTTGGATGTGAATATTTGGGCCATTGTTAGTAAGTTTACAGATGACATCAGAAAGGTGGTGTAGTAGATTATCTCAGAGTACAACAAGACCGCAATTAGATGGGACAAAAGGGGCAAGGAGTGACAGATGAAGTTTAATTTAGAGAAATACGAGGTTTTTGTATTGTGTGAAAGCAAATCAAGGCAGAAATTATACACTTAATGATAAGGTCCTGGGGCGTGTTGTGAAACAAAGAGACCGAGCGATGCAGGTATTTTGTTCCTTGAAAGTGGAGTCGCAGGTAGACAGAGTGGTGCAGAACACATTTGGCACATTTGCCTTAATCAGTCAGAGCATTGTGTATAGGAGTTGTGGTGGTATGTTACATCTGTACAGGACGTTGGTGAGGCCACTTTCAGAATACTGCGTACAACTCGGTTTTCTGCAGAAATGATTTACACAAATGTCCCAGGAGTGGAGGTTTGAGCTTTAGGGAGAGGTTGATTAGGTTGAGGTGTTTCCCCCTGGAGTGTCAGAGGCTGAGGGGTGACATTATAGAGGTTTATAAAACCATCAGGGGCATGGATATTCTGAACAGCCACGTTCTGCTCTCCAGGATAGGGGAGTCCAGAACAAGAGGGCAGAGCTTGAAGGGGAGAGGGCGAATGATTTACAAGGGACCTGAAGGTAAATATTTCACACAGAGAGTGGTGCGTACATAGAAAGTGCTGTCAGAGGAAGTGCTGAAGGCGGTTACAGTCGCACATTTAAAAGTATCTGAGAGGAGGAATATTGGCCAAATGCTGGCAAATGGGACTGGATCAGATTTGATATCTGATTGGAGGGAACGGATTGGACTAATGGATGACTCTCTGATTCTACAAGAGAGATGACAAAAAATTCTGAAAGGACTTGTCAAGTCAGAATTCTCTTCACTGGAAGTTTATTTTGTCTCTATGCTCATATTGATTGAATGCTGCGTTGGGTAAATATTTGACAGAGAAGTGAATCATGCATAATGGGACACAGACAGGAAAGTGGGGCTGAGACCCCAACCTGATCAGCCACAATCTTAGTCCCTGGTAGAGAACGCTCAAAGTATCTAATGACCCATTCCTGCTCCTCAGTGTCATGTTCCTGTGTTCCATTCAGCCCCTCATACCTGCTAGACAGGAGCAGTTGGAGGCTACTTACTCCTATAACCTGGTGCACAGAAACACAGGAGACTATTCGGCCCTTCAAGACTGTCCCACATTGTTTGAGGTGATTTGGGAAATGTAATTGGGAAGCCCAGGCTGGGTATGAAAGAGGCCCCTCATCTCTCTTTGCAGAGGTCCTCCTCTCTGCAACTTGTGATTCATTTGTTGGTCATGTTGTAGACCAGATTCACTGTGATTACAGCCCACATACCTCACCAAGCAATGGCTCACAAAATCCTCTGGTCTCCCTGACTGCAACATTCAATAACAGAACTTTCATGAAAATAACACCCACTAACTTTCAAATAATAGAATGGGAGAACATCAGAAACAGGGGCAGGTCGTTCACTCCCCAAGGCTGCCTTACCCTTCACTAAGATCATGGCTGATCTGTTCTTGGTCTCAAATCCTTTTTCATACCCAATTATTCATAGCACTCACTTCCTTGACAGGTCAATATCTATCTACCTCCTCTTCAAATACTTTCAGTCATCTTGCTCCCCAACACTCTTGAGAAGAGAAATCCACTCATTCAATCCTACCTGTTTGAAGAAAACAGTTGCTGCTCCTATATCATGGCTTATTGATGTGAACAAAAGAGGTTGACTCAAGGGTTCAGGTAAAAATGACTGGCCCCGATATCAAGGCAGTGATTAACTTCTGTTGACACCAAGGAGCTGGACTTAATGGGAATCAGAGTAAACTCTCCAGTGTTTGGTGTCAAACATGGCACAAAGTAAGATGTTCATCATCTCAGTTCTGGGTCACCTCTGTCGGAGATCGTTAGGTCAGCTTCCTTTTCTCAAAGATATTCAGCTGCTTCATCAATGTCTCCCCGACCCACCCTCCCCACCATAAGATCAGAAGTGGGGATGGTCGATGAAGATTCCACAATGTTTGGAACATTTTTTCCCCCCTCAGCTCCTGAACTGGTCTGTGTCCATTGCAGCAAGACCCTGACTCCATTGAGACTTGTGCTGTTAAAGTGTCAGTAACATTCATGTAACAGTACATTGCCACAGTAAAACAAGAGTTCATTCACCATCTAACTCTGGTTTCACAGAAATATGAGGAAGCCATTCAGCTCATTTACACTATTGGAGAAGAACAGTGACAGCCCATTCAGCGCCTTCAGCCTATTACTCAGGAAGAGAAGGAGTCTAGTGTGATGGACCACACCAGAGCCCCCCGAAAATATTTGAAGGTAGTAGCCGCGATTCTAATGTTTTCTTATTTTAAAGGAATTGTAAAGTTTCTGTTCCAGATGCAATGTGATTGGTCAAACTACTCGGTGGTAAGCAAAACACCATTTACTTAAACACAAAAGATGACACAAAACCAAAGAAAGAGGAATTTAGAATAATGTAATTACATTGGACAGCTTAACAGAATAATAGATCTAGGAGCTATTACTAATGAACTATTCTAACATAGGAAACTCCCATAAACACAGCCCTTGGCAAAAAGAAATATTCAGATACAGAATGCCACAAACATTTCTCCAATCCAAGAATTAAAAACAGCAGCAAGAGAAAATTCAGAGAGAGTATCAGCTAGGAGACATTCCTTAAAGCTTCCAACTTTGTGGAGACCCCAATAGTTTCTGATGTTACTGAGAAACCAAAACCCAGTGATCCTAATCTGTGAGAGCTGGCCACACCCATTCAGACTTGATGGCCTCCCTCACTGTTACTCAAGTGGTCTTAACTAGCCAGCTTGGTAACAATCGTTCAATCTCTCTCTTAAAAAAAAAGGACAAAATGACCCCTTAAAGCTGCAGCATTGTCACACTTGTCAGCACATCGAGCTGTCAAACAGGAACCCAGTCAGGCCCTTGGCCCTGTCCAATTGGACGAGGAAGTAGCCAGTCAGTCCCTTGAGCCACTTACACAGGAACAGAAGGATGCCATTTCCACCTCAATGCGCTTACACGGGGGCAGAATTAGGTAATTTATGCTGATTCCTGATGAATGTCTTATGCCCGAAACGTCGATTCTCCTGGTTCTCGGACGCTGCCTGTCCTGCTGTGCTTTTCCAGCAATCCACTATCTACTCTGATCTCCAGCATCGGCAGTCCTCACTGTCTCCTAATTGATGCTCTAACATGATGAACAATTGGAGCAGAGGCTGCACAGAGAGATTGCTCCACGGTGTTCCTCTTGGCTCCGTGGCTTATGATACACACGTGGGACTTTAACGTGGTTTTCTCGAGGTGAGCAGGGAAGCCATATGTCTTGTGTAAAGTCTCAAGAAGGCACCTTCCATCTCCAAGAAGACAGCCTGGTGTTCTCTATGTAGGGCAGAAGTGGGTGGGAATGGCTACCTGTTTCAAATAGAAGATATTGTGGCTGCTGTTGGGGATTGTGAGCAACCTGACGTTCAGTACAGGGTTCACACGCCGACTGCACAATAACATGGGGAGAGTTAATTTAGGCATATAAACTGTTAGGAAAGTCACGTTAGACTGATGAATGGATGCTCTAAGTTCAAATAATGGTGATCTTGTTCATGTTGATCTTGTCTAGTGCACGTCCTGTTCAGTGTAACCTGTATGCCTTACCCTGTCCAAGTCTATTTCCACCCTATGATCTGTCTGGCCATGCTTCCTATGATCTTCCTCCACTGCTCATAAATAAAGTTTCTCCCTGTATTGAGATACACGTGACAATAAATCAAACCAATCAATCCTGGGTAAAGTATAGAATTTCTCTCCCTGTCAATGTCTTTTTTGGAAATAAGTGATCGCTACCACTCCTCGTGTTTCAGCATCACCATTTCCTCGTCTCTCACAGTACTACAGATTAAACACTCAGCTCCTTCACTTTATTCACATGATACCATCACTGGTTTATGTGGTAAGGAGATCATTCCTTACAAAAGTGATCAAATCTGTAGAGAGTGCCCCGAGTTCTCTCTCAGCAAAGCTCTACAACAGCAGGAAGATGGCTTTACTTATGTACTCGAATCATCTTACAATGAAGGACAGCATACCATTGACTGCACCCATTACTTTCACAGGGTTTGATTCGGAGCAGTCAGCATGAACTTGTGAGTGGGAGATCATGCTTCCCAAATTTCTGAGAGTCCTTTGGTGAAGTGACCAAGAAGGTTGACGAGGGAAGAGCGGTAAACGTAGTCTGTAATGATTTCAGTAAGTCCTTTGATAAGGTTTCACATGGCAGGCTGCTCTGGAAGGTTCCATCACGTGGAATGTTGGGGGATTTGGCCAATTAGATACACAGTTGGCTTGATGGTAGGATGCAGCGGGTTTAGTGGAAGGATGCTTGTCAGACTGGAGGCTGGGCCCATAGCTGTTTGTTATCTATGATTGGGTTGAGAATGTACAAGGTATGATTAGTAAGTTCGCAGATGACACTAAAATAAGTGGGATTGTGATTCGTGAGGAAGATTATCACAAATTGCAGCAGACCCTTAATCAAGTGGGCAAGTGGGTCGAGAAATGGCAAATGGAATTTAAAATAGAAGTGTGAGGTCTTGCATTTTGGAATCTCAAATCAAGGTAGGAGTTCCATGGTGCATGGGAGAGCCTTATGGGGTGTAGTGGGCAGAGAGACCTTGGCGTTCAGGTGCACGGTTCTCTTAGAGTGGAGTCACAGGTCGACAGGGCAGTGAAAAGGGCATTTGCGACACTGGCCTTCATCAGGCAGGACATTGAGTATAGAAGTTGGGAATTTATGTTTCAGTTACACAGGACTTTGGTAAGGCTGCACTTGGAGTATTCAGTTTTGTCACCTTTGTTATGGGGAGGATGTTATGAAATTAGAAAGCGTGCAGAAGAAATTTACAAGGACATTGCCAGGACCCATTGGTCTGAGTTATAGGGCGAGGTTGGGCAAGTAGGTCCTTTTCTTTAGAGTGGAAGAGACTGAGGAGGGTCCTTATAGAGCTGTATAAGATCATGAGGGATATGGATAGGGTGAATACTCTCAGTCTTTTCCAAGGTTTAGAAAATCGAGGACGAGAGGGGATCAGTTTAAGGTTAAAGGGGAAGGAATAAAAGGGAACCTGAGGGGCCACTTCTTTACACAGAGGGCTAGTACGTGGATGAGCTGCCAGCAGATGTGGTTGAGGGGGGTACATTAACAACATTTCAATAGCATTTGGATAAATATGTGGATCGGAAAGGACTGGAAGGATATGGGCCAACTGCAGGGAATTGGGGTTAGCGTGGATGGACATTAACAAAGTGGTGTCAAACCCCTCTGTTAATTAAAACCAAACATCCAGAAAAGCTCGCCTCACCTTGTTAAACTGTTAAGATATGAGTGACACAGATCTCCTACATTCCACTATTTAAACAAAAATTAACAAGTTAATTTCTTAACTTTAAAAGTGAACACTAAACAACAACTATTCACAAATACAAGCCCCTCTTGTCTGAGCTAATTACTATCTGACTCAGACTCTGTAAAAATATGCTGTTCCAACAACCCAATCACAACCCAAACCCATGCAACATCACAATCTCAAGACCACACATTCTCTATCTTCCCCGCTGTGTTCACTCTTTCAGCTGCTGATCTCCTGGGTCATTTTTTTACGCAAGTAGGTTTGACATGAACATGTATCTTTGCTAGAGAGTGTTAGAAATGGCCAGTTAGCACTCCTGCTCTACAGCAGTTACTCTGCTGTAGGATGGCAGTGGCTCTCCCTCTAGTGTTCAAAATGCTGGGTTTATATACTCCCCACGATACAATAATTCTCATAATTCGATTGCTTTCCAGGTGTCCAAACAATAATATTCACATTCTGTTGGCTTCTGGTATCCTGAGCGTTATTTAAACTCTTTGGTTGTCTTTGAATTGTTGTCAAAACAGCAACCAAAACTCAGGTTTCCATTTCCCAGCTCAGTGTTACATGTGGAACATTTTGAACTTTAGCTTGCATCTCTGGCTGTACTTCCTATTCAGCAAAACCCGTTCTGTCTTAAAATGACCGGACATGCTTTCGGCTTCATAACATCTCCCCACTTCAAAAACAAAACATGAAATGGCAGAATGAAAAGATGGCTTCATTTCTTTTCCTCTAATTCTTAATACCATTATTATGAATTACAAAAGTATTGATCTCAGCTATACCATATATATTAATTCTGCACACATATATATAACACTGCAATAAGTCAAATTTTATCTAAACGTATTCCATAAAATCGGGGTTAACGCATCTGCTATCACATTTTAGGACCCACAACATGTACATTTTGTAAGGTTAAAGTCGGTAAGATTAGACTCAAATGAAATAGTCTCATATTCTGGTCTTTAAATATTCCAAAAAATGCGAGAGGTATGTCGTTCTCCACAACCATCTCTGACAATTCCTTTGTCATACAAACATAAAAATATTGTCAGTCCAGTGCTAAACTTAATCATTCTTTTTCAATAATGGAGATGTTGCATTTTTTTTCTGGTGGATATTGAATTTTTTCGACAAGTAGCCAATTGGTCATTCAATTCCATCATCCTCTTTCTGTATCAATACATCTCCGACCACGATACCCCGAGCATCAAACTCAATTTTCAAAGGGTTTCAGAATATTTGGTGCAGCTAAAACTGGTGCGGTGATTAATCCTGCTTTAAAATCCTCAAATGCCTCCTGGCATTGTTCTGTCCACCACAATTCTGTGTTCATCTTTAGTAAATCCATCAGTGGTGCCAATACGCTGCTGAAGTTTGGAACAAACTTCCGATAGAATCCACGCAGTTCGAAAAATCGAAGCACCTCTTTCTTCGAGGATGGTCGTGGAAATTTCTCCAAGCCCTTCGTCTTTGTGTTCCATGGGGTCAAGCTTCCATGTCCAATGTAATGTCCCAAGAACTTCCCCTCTGCCTTCGCGAATTCTGTTTTCTTTAAGTTTATTACCAAGTTTGCTTCTTGTAATCGTTCAACATGCTTTGCCAACTGTAACATGTGAGCTTTCAAACACTTGCTAAAGGTCACTACATCATACAGATAAGCTGCATAATTTGTTCATCTGGCCACAACTCTGTTCCTGAGTCTTAAATGTATCTGGAGCATTATTCATTCACGTGACGAACTCTAACTTTTTTTGTCATCTCTGCTATCTTTACCAGATAGTTGAACTGACTCAACACTTTTTTCATTTGAAAGGGGGCACTAAACCTGGCTTTGAAGGGATTTCCTACCACTGGTGGCAATACTAATACCTCATCCCCACGGGAAATCGTCAAAGTTTCAGAGTTTCTATCTGCCACCTGCTTCATTCCATGCTGTGTCCTCTTCAGGTGCTGTTTAGCTAACTCACCTACTCCATCTAATTTCTCCCTCACGTGTGACACATAATCCAAGTGTGGATCTCCGACTTCGGTCCTGTCAATTTATATTTAATTAATTTCAAATGACCTCTCACTTCATGTACGAATATTAACTCAAAGGAAGTAAACTGAGTAGATTTATTTGGGGCATCTCTCATGGCAAACAATATAATGAGACGCCTTTATTTCAATCATTCGGGTAATTCTGACAGTACGCTGTTAATATTGCCTTTAGCATCTGATGCCAACTTTCCAAGACTCCCTGGGATTCGGGATGGGATGCACTTGATTTAAACTGCTGTATGCCGAAGTTATCCAAGATGTACTTAAATAGCTGATTGGTAAAATGAGACCCTTGGTCTGACTGAATCACACTGCATAGCCCACAGCGAGTAAAGAAAGCTACCAACTCCTCCACCTCCCCTTTTGCCTTAACACCCCATAATGGAATTATCCCTGGAAATCTGGTGGACACATCCATTATGATCAGCAGATATTGGTTTCCTCTTTAATTTGAAAAGGGGAGCTCCACCACTAATCATAACTTACGTGAAAAGCTCTTCGAATACAGGAATTGGCAACAAAGGTGCTGGTTTTAATATGGCCTGTGACTTTCCTCCCATTTGGTATGTATGACATGTACAACAAAAAGTAACCATGTCCTTGTTCATTCCAGCCACTAGAAATGCTTTAGCCTGAATATTCCGTGCATCAACTCCTTTGGCGTTTTCTTTCGGTTTTCCTTTCTGTTGTAACTTACGACAGTAGGATCTTGTTACTACACAGTCTGGAAAAATCCCTGGGGTATTTTCCTTTTAATTCCCCTGTTCCCTGGTCTTACTTTGGCTTCTCCACCACAAGGGGCGCCTTTCCCACCTTTGACCCTGCTAACTCATTCCCAAGAACAAACTGCATTCCTGGAACTGACACCCTGCCACTCAATCTCACTGTTACTTCCCCAACCTTGATGTGGCACTGCAACCTGATTTTACACAAGGGAATGCTTAATTTCTGTCCCCATTCCACAAATTATCATGCTGTTGAGTAATATGTCAGAAAGAGTGAAAATACTTCCAGCTCTTACGATTAGAGGCTGAGGGAAAGTGAGGACGACAGGTGCTCGAGATCAAAGTTGAAAAGTGAGGGGCTGGAAAAGCACCGCAAATCGGCAGCATCCGAGGGGCAGGCAAGTTGACGTTATAGACAATAGACAATAGGTGCAGGAGTAGACCATTCTGCCCTTCGAGCCTGCACCACCATTCAATATGATCATGGCTGATCATTCTTAATCAGTATCCTGTTCCTGCCTTATCTCCATAACCCTTGATTCCACTATCTTTGAGAGCTCTATCCAACTCTTCCTTAAATGAATCCAGAGACTGGGCCTCCACTGCCCTCTGGGGCAGAGCATTCCACACAGCCACCACTCTCTGGGTGAAGAAGTTTCTCTTCATCTCTGTCCTAAATAGTCTACCCTGTATTTTTAAGCTGTGTCCTCTGGTACGGCACTCACCCATCAGCAGAAACTTGTTTCCTGCCTCCAGAGTGTCCAATCCTTTAATAAACTTATATTTCTCAATCAGATCCCCTCTCAGTCTTCTAAACTCAAGGATATACAAGCCCAATTGCTCCAGTCTTTCAGCAGAAGATAGTCCCGCCATTCCAGGAATTAACCTCGAGAACTTACGCTGCACTCCCTCAATAGCAGAATGCCTTTCCTCAAATTTGGAGACCAGAACTGCACACAGTACTCCAGGTGTGGTCTCACCAGGCCCCTGTACAGCTGCAGAAAAACCTCTTTGCTTCTATACTCAATCCCTCTTGTTATGAAGGCCAGCATGCTATTAGCCTTCTTCACTACCTGCTGTACCTGCATGCTTACCTTCATTGACTGGTGTACAAGAACACCCAGATCTCTCTGTACTGCCCCTTTACCTAAATTCCATTTAGGTAGCAATCTGCCTTCCTGTTCTTGCCACCGAAGTGGAAAACCATACATTTATCCACATTAAACTGCATTTGCCATGCATCTGACCACTCAACTAACCTGTCCAGGTCACCCTGCAATCTCCTAACATCCTCCTCACGTTTCATCCTGCCACCCAGCTTAGCATCATCAGCAAATTTGCTAATGTTATTACTAATACCATCTTCGATATCATTAACATATATTGTAAAAAGCTGCAGTCCCATCACTGATCCCTGTGGTACCCCACTGGACACTGCCTGACATTCCGAAATGGAGCCGTTTATCACTACTCTTTGTGTCCTATCAGCCAACCAATTTTCAATCCCAGTCAGTACTTTGCCCCCAGTACCATACTCCCTAATTTTGCTCACTAACCTCCTAAGTGGGACTTTATCAAAAGTTTTCTGACAGTCCAGGTACACTACATCTACTGGATCTCCCTCGTCCATCTTCAGAGTTACATCTTCAACAAATACTGGAAGATTAGTCAAGCATGATTTCCCCTTCATAAATCCATGCTGACTCTGACCTATCCTGTTACTACGATTCCAGATGTGTCGTAATTTCATCCTTTATAATAGACTCCAGCATCTTTCCCACCACTGAGGTTAGACTACCTGGTGTGTGATTTCCTGTTTTCTCTCTCCCACCTTTCTTAAAAAGTGGTAACATTAGCCACCCACCAATCCGCAGGAACTGATCCCGAATCTATCGAACTCTGGTAAATAATCAACAGCGCATCCACGATTTTTTGAGCCACCTCCTTCAGTACCCTGGGATGCAGACCACCAGGCCCCGGGGACTTATCAAACTTCAGACGTAACAGTCTCTCCAACACCAATTTCTGGCAAATATTAATTCGCTTAAGTTCAGATCCTTCAGCCACTGTTACCTCAGGGAGATTGCTTGTGTCCTCCCCAGTGAACACAAATCTGAAGTACCAATTCAATTCTTCTGCCATTTCTTTGTTTCCTTTAATATATCCCCCTGTTTCTCTCTTCAAGGGCCCAACTTTAGTCTGAACCATTTTTTTGCCTTTCACATTCCTGAAAAAGCTTTTACTATCCTCCTTTCTATTTTTGGCCAGTTTTCCTTCGACCTCATTTTTTCTCTGCGTATTTCCTTCTTAGTAATCCTCTGTTCTTCTTGAAAAGCTTTCCAGTCCTCTGTTTTCCCACTTTTCTTTGCTATGTCATACTTTTTCTCTTTTAACTTTATATCTTTCTTAACTTCCCTCGTCAGCCACGGCCGCCCATGCCTCCTCCTAGGATCTTTCTTCCTTTATGGAATGAACTGATCCTGCATCTTCTGCATTATACACAGAAATATCTGCCATTGTTCCTCCACTTTCATCCCTGCTAAGGAATTAAACCATTGAACTTTGGTCAGCTCCTCCCTCATAGCTCCATATTTCCCTTTATTCAACAGAAATATTGTCACTTCCGATTGTACCCTCTCCCTCTCAAATTGCAGATTGAAGCTTATTGTATTATGGTCACTACTTCCCAACGGCTCCTTCACTTCGAGGTCACTGATTTATTCTGATTCGTTGCACAATACCAGATCCTGAATTGCCTTCTCCCTGTTAGACTCCAGCACCAGATGTTCTAAGAATCCATATCGGAGGCACAAAGTCTCTTTCTTGAGGTCCAATACCATCCTGATTCTCCCAATCTATTTGCATGTTGAAATCCCCCATAACAACTGTAGTTACATCTTTGCGACAGGCCAATTTCGCCTCCTGATTCAACTTACATCTGACATCCAGACTACTGTTTGGGGGCCTGTAGGTAACTCCCAAGAGGGTCTTTTTATCCTTAGAATTTCTCAGCTCTATCCACACTGACTCTACATCCCCTGATTCTAGGTCCCCCTACGCAAGGGACTGAATGTCATCCCTTACCAACATGGCCACCCGACTCCCTCTGCCGATCAGTTTGTCCTTATGATAGCACGTGTAGCCTTGTATATTCATTTCCCAGGCCCTGTCCACTTGAAGCCACGTCTCAGTTATCCCCACAATATCGTATTTGCCAATTTCCAAAAGAGCCTCAAGCTCATCCATCTTATTTCTAATGCTTCGTGCATTCATGTATAGTGTTTTTAATTTGTTACTGCCCTCACCCTTCCCATCAACTCCTATTTCACTCAACCTTACAACATGATCCCTTTTTGAGTTTTCTGCCTCATTGATACTATTGTCTTTCTTGATTTCCCTTGTTCTAATTTTCCCTTCAATTTCCTTCTAAAACATCCAGTTTGTCCTCTCCCTCCCGATACTTAGTTTTAACGTAGCTGTGTTGCAGTAACAAACCTGCCTGCCAGAATGCTGGTCCCTAATCTATTAAGGTGCAAACCGTCTCTCTTGTACAATATATGCTTACAACAAAATATACCCCAGTTATCCAAGAATTTAAATCCTTGCTTCCTGCACCAGTTTCCCAGCCACGTGTTCAAATCCATTATCTCCCTGTTTCTGGCCTCACCACCCTGAGGAACTGGAAGCAAACCCGAGATAACCACCTTGGACGTTCTGCTTTTCAGTCTTCTTCCTAGTTCTCTGAAGTCCCGCTGTAGTATGTTCTTCCTCTTCTTTCCGACATCATTTGTGCCGACATGTACGACCGCCTCTTGCTCTTCACCTTCGTCCTTGAGAATTTCCTGCACTCTGTCTGTGATGTCTTTAACCCTGGCACCAGGAAGGCAACAAACCATCCTTAAGTCCCGTCTGCTGCCACAAAAACCCCGGTCAGTTCCTCTCACGATGGAGTCCCCTATTACCACAGCTCTGTGTGATGTCCGACTCTTCCGCTGTGCCTCCACGCCAACTTTTGATTGACGGACCTGGCCGCCTCGTGGACTGGCAGTGTCATCTGTCTCTACTGTTTCCAAAAGATTCAACTTGTTCCCGACAGGTACTTCCCCCGGAGTCTCTTACACCCGGGGGCCTCCTCTCCGCCTTCCTCATCGTCTGCTCTCTTCTGCTCTTTTCTGGTATGGTCGGTGTAATAATCTCGCTGAAGGTCTTGTCCAGAAAGATCTCATTCTCTCGGATGAGCCAATGGTCCTCGAGTTCTTTCATCAGTGCTGCAATATACTCGGTCAGTAGCTGAACGTGAACACACTTTCCACACTTATACGAGCCAGACACACCAGAGTCGTTGACCTCCGACATCAAGCACGTAGCACACTGAACTTGGCAGCCATGTCTTCACCGTCTTCAACTGTGGCGTAATCACTTCACTCAATCTCCTTGTCAAAGACTCGTTTCAGGCGTAAGTTCTTCATCAGGAAAGTAAGGGAGGGGGAAGGGGCTGAGAATTAAATAGGATGATGGGGGTGGAACTGGGTGGAAGGTCGCTTGGAAGGCGATAGGTAGATTTAGGCGGGGTCTGATGGTTATAGTTCGGAGGGGAGGGTAAAGTGGCTAGGTGGTAGGACAGCTGAAAACGTCAAACTATTCAGCATCAACGTTGACTTCACCAATTTCCAAAGTGCCCCTCCCCCAACCATTTAAATTAGCACTGCCCTCTTGAACTGCCCTAACTGTCCATCTTCCTTCCCACCTATCCACTCCACCCTCCCCTCTGACATATCAGTTATACTCCAACCTACATTTTCCTATCACCCTCCCAGTGACCCTCCTGCCAGCCCAGCTCCTACCCTCGTATTTACCTTTCAGCCCCCTTGTTCCCCGCCACATTCCTGATGATGGGTTTATGACTGATACATTGATTGTCCTGCTCTTTGGATGCTGTCTGATCTGTTTTGCCTTTCCGGCTCCTCACTTCTCAACTATTAGAAACTGAACAGATCCTGCATCTTGCAAAATTATTACTTTTGTCCTCTCCCCACACCCCTTTTTTGCTTAGTAAGTTTTATCTACAGAGGTGTATTCTTTGTAGGGATCAGGCACTGACTCCATACCCAGCCCCTGTCTAGGCTGTGCACTCTCCTGCAGCTCCTCGGCTCTACTTGGGGTCTCCTTTACCAGGTTCACTAATACCACTGGCTTAATCACATCTTTTCCCAAAGTGCCTTGCTTCAATGCCCAGCACGGTGTGTCCCAGTTTACTGCAGTGAAAACACCTTTTCCCAGTGTCCTTCTTAAACCATCAGCACTGTAATTTTATGTGTTCCGCTCCGTTATAATGAGAACACCTGAGGCCTTTCACCACCTTTCAACCCCCTTGGGCTTCTTTTTCACCGGTGGTAAACTATTGCCAGTGTGCTTTACTCTATGTTTTGTTGTTTAGGATCTCCCCTTCTCCCAATTTCTATCCCTCACAGGATGAAAATCCTCCCAGAAGCTAAATATAATCTCATGCACCAGTGCATATTTACCTGCCATTTCTGCTGCGCTTCTCACTTCTTGAACTTCCTATTCATTCACTTGAATTCTTACCATCTCTGGAAGTGAGTCTTTAAACTCCTCCGGCAGAATAATCTCCCTTCGAGCCTCACAGGTCTTATCCATTTTTAAGGCCTGCACCCATCTCTCAAAATGACTGTGTTTAATTCTTTCAAACTCAATATAAGTCTGACCTGGTTCCATCTCTATATTTCTGAACCGCTGTCTATATTCTTCTAGTACCAATTCATAAGCACTCAACGTAGCCTGCTTGACATCTGCATAATCTCTTGCTCCCTCACGTGACAGCACTGCATATACCTCTCAAGCTGTACCCACCATCTTAGTCTGAACTAGCATTACCCACAGGTTCACTGGATATGCCATCTGCCGAGCCAATTTCACAAATGAAATAAAAACGGTTTTGGCATTTTTCGCACTGAAATATGGCAATGTATTAACACAGTTGCATACATCCCTACATTCTCCCTTCATCTTCATCCTGCTAATTTAACTTTCTTAACTAATTCCAAACTTTTGAATTTCAAATTCTCCCTCTCTTCCTTTTTCCTCTCTTTCTCTTTCTCTATCTTCTCTCTCTTTCAGTCTCTCTCTTTATCTTCTAACTGCAGTTGTCATATTTGCAATTTAAGTTTTTTCTAACTCGACTGCAGTTGCCAGCTTCTCTGATAGACCAAAGTGCTTGAGCAACTCCATTATGATGACAGCTTTCCTTTTGTCTCTGGTGAAACACAATTCTACTCTACATGTTAATTCTAAAAGTATGCCCTTCCTTTATCTTTCTACACGTTCTTGGCAAATTTGGGTACCATCTTCAAACCTCAGAACCTTTTTAGTAATATTAAAAGCCATTTCTTTTAAATTAACCGACCACAAGGAAACAAAATTAAATGAATTTTCTCACCTGTATTACTTGAAGATCTAGGTCACTAACTGCCAAGTGATGGAATCTGCTGGGACCTTTTGTACCCCAAATCTGTTCACATCTGTCTAAATTCCATACGACAAGCCCTCAAACTGTTATGATGTCGATGTTGAACCCCTCTGTTAATTAAAACCACACACCCAGAAAAGCTCACCTCACCTCGTTATCTGTTAAAACATGAGTGACAAAGTAGTCGCAAATTCCACGATTAAGAGAAAAATAACAATTTATAATTATGTATGTTAACTCGCTGAACTTGAAGGTTTGTTTTCAGATGTTTCGTCACCAAGACTGGGTAACATCATCAGTGAGAGTCTCTGGTGACGCACTGGTGGGATGTCGTGTCTTTCTATTTCTAGGTCTTGGTTTCTTAAGTGTTGTGATGTCATTTCCATTTTTTTGTTCAAGGGAAGGTAGATAGGATCGAAATTAATATGTTTATTGATGTACTTCTGGCTAAAATGTCATGCTTCTAAGAACTTTCGTGTGTGGCTTTGTCCTAGGAAGTGTGTGTTGTCACAGTCAACGTGGTGTCCTTTTCCTGTATGTATGGGAACTAGTGAGAGTGGGTCATGTCTTTTGGTAGCCAGTTGGTGTTCATGTATCCTGCGAGCACGACAACAGGACAGTGTGAAATGGAGGAAAAATGATTTTTTATACACTGTTTAATCAGTGTGTGTTCAGATAAGGAAGATTGTTCATATGTGTACAACACATTCTGAATGACAACGGAGACATAGTTAACGAAAAATGATGCACACGATGTATAAAATTTATAAATCATTAAAACAATATTTGATCCTCATCTGAAGTGATATCTTCCCTTTCTCTCAACGTTCCCCCTTTTCTGGGATTCCCAACTCTAGTCTCTCATTCTTCTTAGGATGTTTGTTATAAATTCTTGTTTCTGGTTTCCCAACTTATTTCAGTTAATCCACTTTCTACCAGGAATTAAATATGTTGGCCTGTTGGGTTCTTTCCAAAGCTAGTGTCTGTCATATTGTTGGAGAGAAAAGTTATGGCATCAGACCCAGCATTTAAACATATTGCTCTGTTGTACGTGCACTGTACAAAGGACCACCGCCCACAGGAATTGCCAAAACATTGAGGGAAGTATATCTATTTCGATCATATAGTTTCTCATTTTCCACATCTCCATATCTATATCCTCTCTCTCTCTCTCGTTCACCCTTTGTGTCTATTTAAGAAATCCACCAGTCATTCTTCGTGGCCCATCTCTCAAAACTCCTTCTTTCAGTTATACACAATGCTTTCTTCAAGATGTAATGTGGTTATAATTAAGCAATGTAACTACCAAGACATGCGGGAGGAGCTGGCCAGAGTTAATTGGAAGGGGAGCTGAGCAGGAAAGACCATGGAGCAGCAATGGGAGAAGGTTCTGGGGATAATTCGGAAGATAATACCAGAAATGCAACCCCAAGAAGATGAAACATGCTCATGGGAGAACAAGGCAGCCATGTGTTACAAGGCATTAAACCAAAAGAGAAAACATGCAATGTAGTGAAGATGATTGGGAATCCAGAGAATTCATTGGCTCGGAAACTACATAAGGCTGGTATCACTGACACTACAGAGCTCTTAATCATGGTCAGGGAGAGAAACAGAGGAAACACATTCACTTTAAACACAGAAGATGGTATTTCTCAAGGAAAAGGATTCAGGTGAATTAAACATTTGAATTAAGATCAGTTAAATGCTTTTGCGGAATGTGTCAGATTGGAAGCAAGACCCGGGGAGACAGACCCTCAGCAGAATGAGAGTTTGAAAATGGAAGTATTTCCACATCAGAAACCAGGTTAGGTCACTGAGTGCAGGGCTCATGGGTGAATGGGTCTCAGTGAGATTTGGGGAACAGACAGCAGAATTGCATTGCAGATATTGCAGCTCGAAACTGAGTATTCACGTAGTGCTGTAGACCACAGCAGCAGGAGAAGTAGAACAGCATTCAACCACAACCTGTAACTTCTTGCCAGGGTTACACCTCAGTCTGTCATTACCATCAACACCATCTATGACTCAGTGACGAGTGTGGGTGAAGATGTCAGTCAGAATCACATGAACTTTAACCTGATGCTAACTCATTAAAGCTACCGTGCTTGACAAAAAGATCTGATGGAAGCACAGCAGTCCTGTCACATTCAGTCCTAAATGGTGATGGACGATTAAACAAATGACTGGAGGAGAATGCTCCACAATCTTTCCCATCCTAAATAATGGAACATACCTGCACATCAGTGTAAAAGAGAAGGATGTTTTATCTGCACCATCCTCTGCAAGAAGTGCAAGCCCGATCCCACCCATCATGGCTGGAGTTACTCACGATCGCCAGGATGCCCCGATAGTCCGTGATCCCTTGCACTGGTGCCATCTTTAAAACATAATGGACACACGATTGAGCTCTCTCAGTTTGCAGCTGCCCTGCACAGTTTATCCTGAGCATGGCAGGTAAGGATAAATTGCACCACGGTTTGTTGACAGGGGCATGGAGGTCCTGGTGGAAGGGCTAGTACAGAGGGGGACCATTTTCTTCACAGAGGGAGCCACACCACAAGACCCACCAAGCATGGCCTGAGCTCACCAACCAGCTCAGTGCAGTATCTGCGGTCTGAAGAAATATTCAGCAATACAGGACAAGCTTCAATAACCTTTTCCCACTCTGTCAGGATAAGGGTCACCATTCTCCCTGCTCCCTCACACTCACTGTATAGCACTGTATATCTGTTATAGCACCGACATCCGAACACGATTCATGGTCCATGTCTCTCACTATTGCATGCAAAGCCTACACACACACACAGACACACACACACACACACACACACTCTCTCTCTCTCTCGCATTTGCAATATTCCCACATGTTGATAGAATATTCTGAAGAACGCTGATTGTGGAATGTTCAAGTTAGTGTTCCAAATAATTCCCATTTTCAGGAAAATGTCAATGACCCCGCATGTAACACAGAAGGGGAAGGAACAAAGTTGTACAATTTTCAAATCACATGCAATTCAAATCCACCATGAGGCCATTCAGCCCTTCAAACGCATTCTAGCATTTAAGAAGATTGTGGCTGATCTGATGCATTTCTCAGTTCCATGTTACATGAATTTTCAGTCATTCAACCCCTGGGCTCCTGTCACTGAGCAGACAACACTCAGGCACTTTTATTCCGGTTTTCTTCAAGCGCCTGCTCGAGGGCTTTTCCCATGGGGGCGCACTCTCCCAACAATATATTCCACCAGCTTTCTTTGTCTATGTAATGGTAAGAACATTTTACACAGAGCAATCAAAAATCTACACGTTATCGATATCCAGTCACACTTAGTAATTCTGGTTATTTCATATGTCTTACCCTATCGTATTCAGCCAAAGACGGATTTGAAATACTTGTCTCATTATAAAATACAATTTCTAGCAGAGAACGTTTTTACCCTCAGTCGTTATTTTGACCGTTACCTGAATTGTAACTTTTTCATTGTTATGACTGTTTCTCTTGCCCTTTGCCTGTGCCTGTTTCTGTCTGTAACAGTTACACTGTCTCCCACTCAGTTGGCTGGACGGCTGGTTTGCGATGCAGATGGAGGCCAGCAGCGCTGGTTCACTTCACCACAGTCACAGAGGTTACCATGATGGGGACGCTGTCTCATCCTCAACCCATCACTCGAGGCGTGGTGACCCTCAGCTTAAACGACCACAAGTGGTCTCTCTCTAATGACAGAGCAGCTCTCTGATCCTTGGAACTCTGTTCTATCACTCTTAGCATTTTAAAATGTTTTCTAGATTACCATTTCATTTTGCCGGATGTTCTGAAGCAGTGTCATTTTTTACCACAGTCAACATTTCCCCATGGTGCACATCGCTGCCCATTCCTTGATAATCCTTGACTCTGTTGCTACTTAGGAACATTCTGTCTGTGCCTCAAAAATATTCAATAACTCTGCCTCCAATGGTCTGTGGGGAAGAGAGTTCCAAAAACTCATAGCACTGAGAAAGCAAAAAAAAACCTCACCTGGGGTGTGAGGTGAGTTTTTGTCTACTTCCCTGAGATTGGATACAATTACATTGGAAGCAGTTCAGCGATGTTACACTTCATGTATTCCAGGGATGAAGGTGTTATGTTATGGTTACTCATCGAAAGAGAGGTGATCTTACTGAAACATACAAAGCCTTCAGCAGAGTGTATCAGGTAGATATCCGTTGGGTATTTGTATAGTCCAAACTTTTTGATATTGTTCTAGAACCTGAACCGTGGGCATTCTACCCATCAAATCCACACTGACCCAGCGAACAGCATCCCAGCCAGACCTGCCCCCATCCTATCCATGTAACCATGCATTTCGCATGACTGACACATCTAACATACACATCCCTGGTCACTATGGGCAAATTAGCATGGCCAATCCACTCTAGGCTGCACATTCTTTGACTGTGGAAGGAAACTGGAACACTGGGATGAAACCCACACAGACACGGGGAGAATGTTCAAACTCCACATACAGGACCCCTGAGGTTGGAATTGAGTCCAGCTCCTTGGTGATGTGAGGCAGCAGTGTGAAACACAGATCAACCATGCTCCTCCATTAGTTATAATAGTTACTTGTGTCTGACTAAAGAAATCTGCTTGACTTGTTCTTATCATTGAACCTGACCCAGTCTAAGACTTTTATCATCGGCCATTTCACCAATCTGGTCACATTTAAAATGTGATGTGAGTAGTGAAGGAGTGGGACTAGAAAAGGAAACAGTGACACCCTCCAACCTCAGTCAGAACCAGAGTGAGGAGAAATTCACAAAGTGGGGATTTATTCACGTAGGAATTCTCCTTCCCAGAAGTATGGGATGAATGAAGCTTTTTATTATGTCGAGGCTGGCTTCATCTGATTTTCCATAGAAAGTGGATAATGCTGCTTGGAGTGAAAAGTGCAGCTGGGACCACAATGCGATAAGCCACGACCTTATCAACTGGTGGAGTAGTGTCAAAGGGCCGAATGTCCCACTCGTGTCCCTCAGCCCTATGTTCTGATGTTCCATTCAGCCCTTCGGGCCTGCTACACAGGGGCAGATCGAGGTCACCCCGATGGTTAGATATAGTTTGGGAAATTTAATTGGAAAATCCAGGCTGAGTCAGGAATTGACCCTCACCTCAATCCCTCTTTTCAGGTTTCCTGTCTCTGTAACTTCTGCTCCAGGTGTGGGTCTTGTTACAGACCCACATTCGCTGTGAATACAGCCTTCTCCCCGCAACCAGCGTGAGCTCAAACAAATCCTCTGCTCTCCCTGAATGCACCATTGTACAACACCATTTTCAGGGAAAAAACCAGTTACTTTCCAGAAGAATAACATAAGAACGTAAGAAATAGAAACAGAAGCAGGCTATTCGGCCCCTCAAGCCTGCACTGTCATTTAATAAGAACATGGCTGAACTACTTCAGGGCTCAACTCCACTTTCCCGCTAACCCCTTGTATCCCTCAACTCGCTGATATGTCAAAACCCAATCCAGCCAGTCTGTAAATACATTCAGTGACCCAGTCTCCACAACCTCTGGGTTAGAGAATTCCAGGCATTCACTATCTTCTGAAAGAAGACGTTTCTTTGTATCGATTTCCCTTATTTTGTATCTCCAACCCTAAGTTCGACTCTCTGCCCTGGAATTGATCCACATTCTCGAAAGCTACCTTGTCAAGCCCCCTCTTTCTCTTGTCCATTTCAGTAATATCATCCACATTCATTTCAACCACAATGAATAAACGCCTCACCATTTTAGATGTACTCAATAATTAATCCCTTTCATTCCAGGAACCCGCCTAATGAACCAACCTAGTTATTTGCTGCATCAGCATGCTGACGTTATGCTTCAGACACAAAAACAATCCCATCCCTTCGCACTGATCCTTTTGTGGGTGTCTTCTCCATTAAGTAACAGTCTGCCTTTTGGTTCTCAGTGTCATCCTCAAACTCGGATATATATTGCACTCAGCTCCGGCTTTCAGTATAGATTGTAACTAAATCTTGCATTGGACTGATATTTGTGATACTCCAGCAGATAGATTCATCAGGAAGATCCATTAACCCTGACAGTCTGATTTCTATGTGTTAACCAACCGTCATCCCATGCTAATATATTAGCTGTCAAATTATGAGCTTCTGTCTTGTGTAACAAGTTTTTTTTCGTGAAACCTTATGAAAAATCTTGAGAAAGCCTCGTATCTACCAGATCCCCTTTATCATGTCCTTTTTTTACATTCTCAGGGATCTCCAGAAAAAAAACGGTGCATGATTTTACAGGCAAAATGTAGATCGCCTTTCACAAAACCATGTTGACTTTGCATGAAGCTTTTTCTAATTGTCCTGCAATTCCTTCCTTAATAATAGACTCTAGCAGATTCCCAACAATAATATTGAGGCTAAATGGTTACTGCTTTCAGTCTCGCTGTTTTCTTGAAAACAGGCGCCCCATTGAAGGGTCTCCAGTTTCACTGGAAAATTCCTGCAATCCAGAGTTATGAAATATTTCTCACAGGAACACCAGTCACTCTGTAACCGCCGCTTTTAAAACCAACTGTGGATTACTGCTGACCTGCGTACCCTTACTCTTATCTGTTTATTAAAAAGCATTTTTCCTTTTGTTAGAGGCAGTTCACTAACTTCCCTCTTATTGCTATTTTGATTATATCATTGAAATACTTACAGTGCCTTCTAATGTGAGGAATGATATAAAATTCTGGTGTAAATTATCTGTCTGTTCCCTCTAGGCATACCCTCCAAACATCCTCAATATATTTTCCTGACTTCATTTCTACCAAAGGGCATACATTCATCTTGAACTTTCTTTATATACATATTAAAGCTTGCACTGCTTGCTTTTATATTTCTTGCCAGTTTTCTTACATCATATCTTTCTTCCCATTTTCCTTGCTTCCTTTGATTCATACAGTCATATCGTGCACAAACAAACCCTTTGGTCCAACTTGTCCATGCTGACGAGGTTTTCCAAACGAAACTAGTCTCATCTGCTTGCATTTGGCCCATATGCTTCTGAACGTTTCCCATTTATATATTTGTCCAAATGTCTTTGAACTGTTGTAGCTGCACTTGCATCTTCCTCTGGCAGCTCATTCCATAAGCAAATTACCCTCTGTGCGAAAATGTTGTCCATTTGTCCCTTTTAAATTTCCTCCTTTTAACCTTAAGCTACGTCATCTATGTTTGGACTCTCCTGTCCTCTCAAAAAGACCTTGGCTATTCTCCCTATCCATGCCTCCCATGATATTAAAACTTCTAGAATGTCACCCCTCAACACTCCATCTGATTCTAGCTTCAAGAGCAAACATTTAAAGATAACCACTGCAAATTTGTAACAGTATTAAAAGTGACAGGTAAACAACACACTGCCCAAACTTCATAATGTAATTTGTTTTTCTCCATGTTACAATACTAAGGCAGCTTGCAATTCTTACTCGTGCTCATGAGACGTCAAGCAAACAAATTCCTTTGTCTAAAGGGGGTGATGATCTCAACAGTGAAAACGTATATTTGGCCAGTTCTATGTTAAAAAAAAAAGAATTATTATACCATACGGTCAGCATGCACCTTTAGCAGAGTGAGATGAAGGCTGGGTGTACTTTTTGGATTTGGGATCACAATGTGAATTCAGTGCAAAGGGAGAATGGTGTTTTCAATACGGTTTACTCCAACAATGAAACTTTCCAGAGTGAGATGTGAATGGGAGGTGTAAAACAGCATGAATAGTGAGGCTGAGCCACACTGAGACCAGTGGCAAGGTGGCAGCACAAAACGCAGATTGATGCTAGTGCAGGGAAGGTAGACTGGAACGAGTTTCAGGTGAAGTGGGGAGGGACCATAATGTGAGAGAATGTGCTCTGTAATTTGAGATGGAGAACCTGGAATCAGGAAAGGAGAGGAGCAGGGAAGAGGATGGAGCAGCAGTGACAGGGGTTTCTGGGGAGAATTCAGGAATCACAGCTGAAAGTCATGCCCCACATCTGCTTATGGGCCCTGAAATAAACATCCTAAATCTGGCCCTACACTAATGCTCATCATGGTATCCTTGTCAACCATGGTGGTACATCTTCTAATCGAGTCCTTCTTTTTGAACAGAAACAACAATTTCTTAGCGTTATTGGATATCTGCTTGAATGTCTGCCCAGGTATACCCACTGACCTTCCTCTGGGTCTACTTCCACATCCCGCTTCAGATCAGATGTGAGACAGAAAGCCTTAATTTAGATGTCTAAGTCTTTTCAATCATTCAGGGGGGACTTCTGCATGTAGCTGAACACATGATCAGCGGAAGCTGACTCCATTCTCCCAGTTTCTCCATCTCTGTTGTTTCTGTTTGATGACGCCACATTCCAGTGAACTGCCACTGATGTGACCGCCTTTTCCTTCAAATCAGAAGTCCGCTAATTCCATTGAACAGGGCCTTCAGCTGTGACTATCACAACTCCCGCGCTTCTGTCCTCACTCCTTCCCCTCCTTACCAGAACAATGATAGATCTCCCCTCGTCCTCACTTCTACTGTACTAGAATCCACATTCACAGAATCATCTTCCATCATTCCACCATCTCCAATGGGACAGCACTATCAAACACATCTTCTCTCGCGACCACTGACAGTATTTCATAGGGACCATTTCTTCTGTAACACCCACCATCATCCTGAACACTTCCCAACTCCCCATGACACATTCCCATGCAATTACAGAAGCTGCAACACATGCCCGTTCACCTCTTCTATCTCCACTGGGAAGTGTAAATTAACAAAAGATGCACAAATATCTTGGTTCTGAAACTACATACGACTGGAATCATTGACACTACAGAGTTCTTAATGAAAGTCATGGAGAGAAGCAGAGTGAAGCACATTCAATTTAAGCACCGAAAGTGGCATAACTGCAAGGGAAAACGTTCAGATGAATGTTAGAATTAGAATCGCTACACTGTGGAAACAGGTCCTTCAGCCCAACAAGTCCACACCGATCCTCTGAAGAGTAAACCAAGCACACCCATTTTCTTATCCGATATTTACCCCTGAATAATGCACCTAACCTGAAAATTTTTGGTTTGTGGGAGGGAACCAAAGCACTCAGAAGAATCCCACATGGAGAATGCGCCAGCTCCATAAAGACAGTCGCTAGAGGATGGAATCGAACCTGGGTCCCTAGCGCTATGAGGCAGCAGCACTAAACACTGAGCCTTGGTGCTACCTCACGGAATGCGTTTTGGAGTTTTGAAAAACAAGAAAATAAGAGGTGTGACACAATAAACAAACGCTCAGAGGAATGAGAATATGAAAATGGAAGTGCTACCACATCAGAAACCAGAGTAGCTCACGGGTTGCAGGTCAATGGGTCTCTGTATGAATTGGGCGATAGACAGCAGAATTGCATTGCAGAAGTTGCAGCGCAAACCCGGGAATTCATGTAATAGTGTAGATCACAATTGGACAGAAGGAGAATTGTACTGAGTTACAATCTGTAACTTTTTGCCCAGGATAATTCCTCAGTCCATTATTCTCATTAAGCTGAATGATGTTTCAGTCACGAGTGGAGGTGAACATACCAGGGTCAGAGCCGTGTGGACCTAAAACTGATGGCAACCCATTTAAAGCTACCACACTTGACTACTCACATACATTGCAAACAACAGGACTAACATCTGATAGAGAGGACGAAATGATTACAAAGCAAACAGATCAGATCGAAGCTCTGCAGTCCTGCCACAGCTAGTCAGAAATGGAGTTGAACTATGAAACTACTGACGAAAGAAGAGGACTCCACAAATATTATTTTTTTTAATTATTCAATGGGATTAGTGTGTCGCTGGATAGGTCATCTTGTATTGCCCGGAGGGTAGTTAAGAGTCAAACACATTACTGTGGGTCTGGAGGTACATGTAGGCCAGAGCAGGAATGAATGGCAGTTTCCTTCCCGAAAGGGCATCTGTGAACAAGATGGGTTTCTCACACAATCAGCAACTGTTTCTTGATCATCATTAGACTCTTAATTCCAAATATTTATTGGATTTGAATTCCACCATTTGCTGTGGCAGTATTCGAACTGAGGTCACATGAGCATTGCCTGGGTCGCTAGACTAACAGCTCAATACCACTAGGTTATTGCTTTGCCATTCCCCGAAAGAATGGAACTTTGCTGCACATCAGTGTAAAAGACAGTATGCAATGTCTGCACCATCCTCAGCCACAAGTATCCCTTAGATGATACCCAACCAATTCGATTTGCTGCATGTGACATGAAGAAACAGCTGAACACAGTAGGTAAGAAAAAGGCAATGGGCCCTGACACCATTCCTGCAATAGGACTGAAGACTTGTGCTGCATAACAAGCCGTGTCTCTGGGAAACTGTTTCATTCCAGCTCCAACTCTGATATCTCCCTGGCAACGTGGAAAATTCCTCAACTATGTCCAATCCCTTAAGAGAAGAATAATTACAATCTGACCATTTACCACCCCCTCAGTCCCATCACGAAAGACAAAAATGTGTGAGTTATTTTTGACAGAGCTGTCAAGCAGCACAGAAATTATCTGCTCAGTGTGGTTTCCGATTGGTCCCCATGTGGAGATGGTGCTGTTGTGGAAATGTCACTGGATTACCAATCCCGACCAGGCTAATGCTCTGGCAGCTGGTGGAAGTTAAAAACAACTAATAAAATATCGAAATCTAAAATCTGCTGTCAGTAACAGTGACCTTGAAGCAAAGTCGATTGTAAACACCAATTGCCTTCCCAATGTAATTTCAGGCAGTGAATCTCCCCTGCTTTCCTATTCTGGCCGAAAAGTGCCTCCAGACAATAGACATGTGGCAAACTCTTCAACGGTCTCTAAAATGCCAAGCAAGACATTCTATTGTATCAAACTGTTCCGAGCCCTTAATGGATAAAATTGAACAGAACACCCAGCACCAATCTCGGTATGAGAAAAGGTAATGGGAAACACAGTCCTGTTGATCCAGAAGATGCCTCCTTCCTAACAGCTGAGAGCTTGTGACACAGTTATAGAGTTTTCACACAGACTGCACAGAAACATTGGGGAAGGAATAGGTCATTCAACACATTGAGCCTCCCCCATTCTAGTTTTTGGTCTAACATCTCTTCAATTTTTTTCCCAAACACTGCATACTGTATATCCTTTGAAGTGATTAATTATTGGAACAATGTGAATTACGAACTTCGGTCCATCAATTTTGCTTCCCCATTCAATATAACGATGGTTGATCCTTTCTCCCAACCCAAACTTCTGTTGCAACCTTGTCCCTTTAGTGTCAAGAAATACTTAACGAAATTCAGTGCCTTGCCTTCCACAGGCTTGTGTAGCATAGAATTCCCAGATTCACCAGTCTGTGAGTTCAGACATTTATTCTCATCTCAATGCAGAGTGCCCTGGCCGTACCTAATATTGTGGCTGCTTGTTTTAGACGTCCCAGGAGGTGAATTATCATCCCTGCTTCCAATAAATCTCGCCCTGTCAGAGTATTATATATCTCACTGAGATCTTCACTCATTTTCCTAAACCACATGGAATACAGACTCAGTCGCCCCAAACTCTGCTCCCACAACAAGTTTGTCATCCTAGAGATCAGTCTGGTCATTCTTTGCTGCTCTCCCTCAATGTCAGGTTTGTCCTTCATTAGGTAAGGAGACCAAAACTGCACACAATACTGCACAAAGTTCGAGATGGGGTCTCACCAAGGTCAAGTAGAGCTGTAATAAAATACCCTTATTCCTGGACTCAAATTCCCCGGAAATGAAGGTCAACACATCATTTACCTTCCTAACGGCTTTCAGTTGCTCCAATAATGCTTTCAGTGACTGGTGTACAGGGAGATCCAGATCCTTTTCAATGTTACATATACTCAATTGGTGGGTCTATGTACATGGGGCAGCGTGCCAGTGCCAATCCCAGTATTGACGTCTGGCTTCAGAATGCACTGCCGTGAATGGACCTCAGAGTTCAGTGAAGAAGTCAACAAAGTATGCACGTTACTATCTTCATCGACCAACATTTCACATCAATTCCTTTTGAAATGCTAGCCTGATATTATATTTTTCCAACCAAAATGTTCAGTGTTACGTCAATCCACATTGCTGTTCATCTGCCACGTATTTGCCCATTTCCTCCACGTGTCTCAATTACCTTTAACTTCTTTACATCCGCCTCATCCAATCAATTCTCAGTTTGCTACCATCAGCAGATTTTGAAACATTCCATTTAGTACCCCAGAGCAATCTACTTCCTGAATAGATGGGTGCCAAACATCAATTCCAGGATCATCCTGCTCGTAATTGCTTTCCACTCCAAAAAAAAGGAACTGTTTATTCTGACTCACTTTTTCTTTCAGCTCTCTACCATTCTCAACCCATGCCAGTATATTAGATCTCACTGTTGCACACTGTTATGGGCCAGGACAGAACACCTCAAGTCTTTTTAAGGAAGTAGTGCAGACTCAAACTTTGCTTGTTGCCTTAAGCAGGTGTAAGGAAGATATTCCAGGAGTGACGCAGCTTGTTAAGCCACTTAGTTTTAAATAAAACAGAATTTATTTTCAAGGTTACGGAATGAAACACAAACAGAAGAGAATAGCATGCAGAATAACAACCTATCCGAAAACCCAACAGATTATCCTAACTTAATGATGTAAGCAAATTAAATTCATAAGGAGTGGGTACATGGGAAGACCAAGAACTGACTTTCAATTCAGCCTACATAGATGTGGGGCATTACTGTGTGACATGATTAGGGATGACAATACCAAGAGACAGCCAATTAAAAGCCATTTCCATGCTACTAGTTCCACAGTAGGTAGAACTAAAGTGACTTTTCCCAGCTTTTCTCATTTTAAAGTTTTATAAATAAATATTAAAAAATATTAAAAGTTGGCTACTCAGCTAATCGTCCAGGTGAAGCTTTCTGGTCTTCAGTAGCACTTCATTTCTCAACCGAGAATCTGAAATTGGTTGAAAGCCATTGGGTGGTACCGTGGCAAAGTGGTTAGCACTGCTGCCTCACAGCGCCAGGGACCCGAATTCAATTACTGCCTCAGGCAACTGTTTGTGTGGAGTTTGCAAATTCTCCGCGGGTTTCCTGCGGGTGCTCCGGTTTCCTCGCACAGTCCAAAAATGCGCCGGTTAGCTGAATTGGCCATGCTCAATTGCGCAGAGCGAAGGGGTAAATGTAGACAAATGGATCTGGATGGGTTGCTCTTTGGGGGGTTGGTGTGGACTTGTTGGGCCAAAGGGCCTGTTTCCACACTGTAAGTAATCTGTATCTAAATAATCTAAGGTGTTGTTCGAAGTACTTGAAACAATCGCCATAAACACCCCATGGAAAATTCGAAAGGAAAAATCAAACCCAGTTTCTTCCAGGAGAGATATCAGAGAGAGGGGGCGGGGGTATCAGCATGGAACTTCTTCTTTGGCCTGATAGCTTCACAACTGGCTGCCTGCTTTCAGTAAACAGCCAGTCTGTGAAAAATCAGTCCAAACAAATCAAAGCAGAGGGTCTGCGCTGGGAGAACTGGCCACTCAACTTTCATAAGAACAGAAGGACGAGGATCAGGAGTAGGCCATCTGGTCCTTCTAACCCGCTCAGCCATTCTGTAACATCAAGGCTGATCGACTCGTGGACTCATGTCCACTTACCCGCACTCTGACCGTATCCGTTATTTACTTGATTGTTCAAAACATATCTATCTCAGCTCGAAAAACATTTACTGAAGTAGCGTCAACTACTTCACTGGGCAGGGAATTCCATAGAATTACAAGCCTCTGGGTGAAAAGGTTCTTTCTCAATTCAATCCTGAATCTGCTCCCTCTAATATTGAGGTTATTCCATCTTGTCCTAGCTTCACCTGATAGTGGAACCATCCTCTCTACTTTTTTCTGACCTCTTCCCTTCATAATATTGTTTATGTTTCTATAAGATCCTCCCCTCATTCTTCTAAATTCCAATGAATATAATGCTGATCTACTCTGTCTCTGCTCATAAGACAACCCCCTCAACTTCAGATTCACCAGAGTGAATCTCCTCTGCATAACCTCCACTGCCAGTACATTGCTTTGCAAGTAAGGAGGCCAAAACTGCTCACAATACTCCAGGTATGACCTCACCAGCACCCTGTACAGCTGTAACATAACCTTCCTGCTTTTAAATTCAACCCCTTTTGCAATGAAGAACAAAATACCATTTACGTTCCTAATTATTTTATGTACCTGCAGATCAACCTTCTGTGATTCATGCACAAGGACAGCCAGGTCCCTCTGCACAGCAGCATGCTGTAACATTTTTACAATTCAAGTAATAATCCTTTTTACTGGTACTCCTAACAAAATAGATTACTTCATATTTATTAACATTGTATTCCATCTGCCAGACCTATACCCATTCATGCAATGTAACTATTTTCCTCTGCAAAGTTTCACAGTACTCTCAAACTTTGCTCTGCCACTCATCTTCGTGCCATCTGCAAACTTTGTCCAACTACGCATGCTCCCAACTCCACATCATCTTTATAAATTGTGAATAATTCCAACCCAACACTGATCCCTGAGGCACACCACTCAGCACTGATTGCCAGCCAGGATAGCACTCATTTACACCCACTCTTTGCTTCCCGTTAGTCAACCAATCTTTTATCCATGCCAATACTTCAGCCGTAGCGCCATCCATCTTGATCTTATGCAGCAGCCTACTATGTGGCACCCTGTCAAAGCCTTTTTGAAACCTAGATACACCAGATCCACTGCTGCCTCGTTGTCTATCTTGCTCGTAATGTCTTCGTAGATTTCAAAAAGATTGTTAAGCATGATCTGCCCTTCATGCATCCTTGCTACATCTGTGCAATGGGCCGTTTTCTATCAAAATGCCTTGCTATTTCTTCCTTGATAATATTGTCAAGGCATCTTCCCCACTACTCAGATGAAGCTAACTGGTTTATAATTCCCCAACTTTTATCTACCTGCCTTTTTAAACAATGGCGTTCCATTTGCTGTTTTCCAATCTGCTGGGACGACCCCAGAGTTCAGCAAATTGTAGAAAATTACCACAAGTGCACTTGTTATTTCTCCTGCTATCTTTTTAGTACCCTGGGATACATTACATCAGGGCCAGGGGATTCGTCTAACCTTATCTCCATTACTCGATTAGCTTGCCCAATGCTACCTCCTCTGTAATAATGATTGTTCACAAGTCCTCACCTACCTTCATCTCTTTGGTAAAAACAAGGACAGCAGATGCTGGAAACCAGATTCTAGAGTGGTGCTGGTAAAGCACAACAGTTCAGAGCATTCCTGATGAAAGGCTTTTGCTCGAAACGTCGATTTTTCTGCTCCTCAGATGCTGCCCGAACTGCTGTGCTTTACCAACACCACTCTAATCTAGAATCTTAATCTCTTCGTCGATCACTGGCATGTTATTAGTGTTGTTCGCTATGAAGACTGATACAAAATACCTGTTCAATGCCTCAGCCATTTCATCATATCCTGTAACTAAATGCTCCTTCTTATCCTCTCAAGGACCAACATTGAAGTTAGCCACTCATTTTAATTTTATATATTTAGGGAATCATCTGCTATCTGTCTTCATATTCTGTACTAGTTTTTTTTTCGTGTTCTATCTTACTTTTCTTTATAGCTTTTTTCGTGGCTTTCTGTTGATCTTTAATCTTTTCCCAATCTTCTAGGTTCCTGCTGTTCTTGACCACTTTGCATTCCATCTCTATCAATTTCATAGCCTTGCGTATTTGCTTAGACACCCACGGCAGACTGCCCCTTTTCTGAGAGTCTTTCCTTTTCACTGAATATACTTTTACTTAGGACTTGGAAAAAATCCTTTGAAAATCCTCCACTGCTCGTCAACTCTCACCATAAGGTATTTGTTTCCAGTTGACTTTTGCCAAGTCCTCCCTCCATTCTGTTGTAGTCTCCTTCGTTTTAGCACAGGACCCTGGTATTAAATTTTATCTTCACTCTCCATCTGTGTTTTAAATTCAACCATACTGTCATCATTCCTTCCAAGTTGATTCCTAACTAAGAGTTCATTAATTATTCCTGTCTCATTACACAGGACCGGATCTAGCATAGCTCGCTCCTCATTGTACGTGTTTTAATTTTCAACTTGAAAGCATTCCCAAGTTGTCAAACCCAGACTCTTTGGATTCGCTGCTTTTCAGACTGCTGTGAAAGAAAAACAAAGACAGCATAACCTTGTTAAAGGAGTAGCATTGTCACAACACTACACTTGGGACATCATCAAAAATGTTTCTGAAAATTCAAATTCACTGCATCTATTGCTTCGCCATAATTTATTTCGCAGTCGGAATCTTCAATATTATTCTCCATTAATAATTTGGTATTGACTTGATCCATGTTCATTACTTTCAAATTAACATAATTCTCAAAGTTCCCTGGCAAAGCGTTCTTTCTAATAGACTCTTCTATTGTCCTGATTGCTTCTCTGGTACTAAGCAGACGGTAATTTCCTGCTGTCCCCCTGCCTCCTTTAGAAATATTGGGATTCCATTTGCTGCTCTCAAATCTGTCAATTCAATCACCTGGAATTAGGAACACGGAAAGCAGAGTATCCATTATTCCCATGGCCACCTTCTTTAGGAATCAGAGATATAGATTATCATTCCATGGGGATTTATCAGATTTCAGTACAAATACTTTCTCCAAAACTGCTTAGTTAGTGATTGATTGTATTTCCTTTCTTTCTCAGTAGACTTCAAATTGTTTGGAAGCATTTTTTTAATATCCTATCATGAAGGCAGAACTGAAGTAAATGCTTCATAGTCTGCCATTTTCCTCTTCTCCATTCGTTGGTTTTGGACTGTAAGGAAGCTACAATTATCTTCTCCAACATTTCACCTTGGTATATTGTACGTTGAGAAGATTTTACATTTCACGCTTGTTAATGTACTCTTCCAAAGTCCATTAGTTGCTGTCTTAAGCTGTTCAATGATTGACCTTCCACAGACATACAATCACAGAAGCATAGACTCTGTACCATCAAAAATACAGCACGATTTATATTATTCCAAATTTCCTACATCAGTCCCGTAGCCATGAATGGTATGACACTTCAAGTGCTCGTCCAAATAATTTTTAATGGTTGTGAGATTACCCGTGATAACTGCCCCACCTTCGGAAGTCCATTCCAGATTCCATGACCCTCTGGGTGAAAAACAATCCCCGAATCATCTCTAAACCTCAAATCTTTCCCTTTAAACGTGTGCTCCCCTGTTCTTGGCCATTTGACTAAAAGGAACAGCTACTGTCTATCTACCCTGTCCATGTCCCTCTAATCTTATCCTTCTGAATCACGTCCCCCTCAGCCTTCTCTCATTCAAACTGAACAATCCGAGCTTATTCAGCCTCTCTCCATAGCTGACATGCTCCATCATTGGAAACATCCAGGTGAATCTCTGCACCCCCTCCAGAATAATCACATCCTTCCTGTAATGTGGCTCCCAGAACTCCACATAGTATTCCATATTGGCCTCAACAAAGTGCTACATCGATCTTGTAATCTATGCCTCGATGAGTAAAGGTTATGCCTACTGCTTCCATTGACTTCTTACGTAACCTTTTATTCTCCCACGTCACATTCAAGAATGTGTGTAAAAGCTCCCTATGATCTTTCTTGTGTGCTACAATTCATTGCGTATTCCCCATTTAGTTCCTTCTGCCAAAGTGCATCACCTCAGTTATCAGACTTACATTCCATCTGCCATTGATCCACCCATCTGACCATTCCATCTGTATCTTACTGTCACATAAGACCTTCCTCCTCACTGCCAATCACCCGGTCAATCTTTGTATCAAACACAGACTTACTTATCACACTCCCACTCCCCCTCTACATCCACACCTGCACCATTTATGAATACCACAAGTAATAATGGACACAGCACTGATCACTCTGGTATACCGGGGACACCAGTCTCCAGTAACACAAACAGCCTTCTAACACCACCTGTCTTGTGCAAAATTTTCTTTAACACTGATCTGAAACACACTGGTGTATAGTTCCCTGTTCTATCTCTACAACCCTTCCTATAAAGGGTGTTCTCCAGTCCTCGGACACCTCACCTGTGACCAGATTCTATTTAAAAAATTGCATCAGCGCCTTTCATCCCTTGTCTCCAACAGCAGCCTGAGATGTAACTGATCTGGACTTGGGGATTGGTCCAATTTTATACCAGTCCATCTTCTTGAGTTCTGTATCTGCCTCCTCCTTTTCCCAAGTAAAACAGACGTGAAATTCTCATATAACAATCAATCAGCGTCTCCAGTTTCAAACACAAATTTCCACCTTGATCTCAGACCAAGTCTCCTCAGCAGTCCATTGTGCCATCTGAGGAATTAATCTGGAGAAAGCCCATTCAATATATGTGATCAGTTTATTTTACTTAGATCACGACATCAAAATTGTACAGGTACAGTCTCCTCAAATCTCTGTGTTACTCGTGCAGAATGTCTTAACTTCTAGTAGGAGCAAATCACTGCAGAAGCAAAATCTGCACTGAGACCAACACATGCTATAGATCACAGTGAGTCAGACAGCGTCCGCAAAGAGAGATTAAGTTAACACTTTGAGTCTAGTTGATTCTTCATCTGTATTCGGATTCCCTTTAAATGAAGGCGTTTAAAGGGAGACAGCACTGAAACCTGTGGCACACCAGCGTACTCCGGGCTGCAGTCACACAAACAACCTTCTACCACCACCTATGTTCTCCAATAGTTTCTCCAGTGCTTACCTTCCCCTGTTTGCATATGTTCCTCCCAATACACTTTGCTTTAATGTTTTCTGCTAACTTACTGCGTGTGCTAATTAAAACTCGTTCTGAATATCTGACTGTACCATATTCACTGATTTGCCATTATTTACAAATACAAGAGATATCTTCAAGAAAAACTTTGTAAATTGTAACTTCCCTTTCATAAGTGCAGAACAATTCACTTGAAATTTGCTATTACTTTCTCAGTGTCCAAAAAGATCTTCGTTCCAATAGGTTGAAACAGATTCCCTACTGCGGATAACAACTAACTGGCCTGTAGTCCTTCACTCTCCCACTCCTTCCCTTCGTTAATCATTTGAATGCATTTATAACCGTCTGAAGTGAATACAGAAAAGTACAGTTGTCCCTATTGTAATCAACATGTGTATTGCTGTTTTCTCTGAAATTTCAGTTTGAATTATATCCCGTCTGTCAGACTGATCAATCCTCATCCCAGTTCTGTTTCCAAATACAACTTCATAACTGTATATGAATTATTTTAGTCTTTAGTTACAAAGATCCCGTGGTGACCTGGTATTTCTGGGAGATTTTCTGGAAGTCATCTTTGAAGACAGATGCAATTAACTGTTTCGTCTCCTTGTCATTTTTCTGTTCTCTACAATAAATTATTGTATCCAGACATATGCTGTGTCACATTTGATCTTGATTTCATTTTCCTTTCAAGTACCAACAGACGCTTTTCGCCAGTATTTACAATTAACAAAGAAAATCACAGAACAGGAACAGGCCCTTCAGTCCTCCAAGCCTGTGTCGATCCAGATCCTCGATCGAAATCTGTCGCCTATTTTCTAAGTATCTGGATACCTCTGCTTCCTCATATTAAATGACGCTATCGTCCCCACCTCTACTACCTCAGCTGGCAACGCATTCCAGCCACTCACTACCCTCTGCGCAAAGAACTTTTCGAGCATATCTCCAATAAAGGTTTCCCCTTTCATCTTGAATTCTTGACCCCCAGTAACTGAGTCCCCCACTCTGGGAATAAGCTTCTTGCTATCCACCCTGTTTACATCTCTCAAGATTCTGTAGACCTCAATCAAGTCCTCCCACAACCTTCATCTTTCTAATGAAATTAATCCTAATTTACCAAATTTCTCTTTATATGTCGTTCTCACCATAATAGGCAACATTCTGGTGAAAATCTTCTGCCCTCTTTCCAAAGCATCCAGAACCTTTCAGTAATGTGGCAACGAGAACTGTCTGCAGTATTCCGAATGTGACTGAACCAAAGTCCTATACAACTGTAATACGGCCTACCTACACTTGTACGCAATAGATTCCAACAGATTCCCTCCTGTTCGTGACGGGTTAACTGGTCTGTGGTTCTCCACTTCTTAAATTGTTAGAATGCAGGAAGGAAGTGTGCTGTATGCCTTCTTGATCATTCTATCGACCTGCCACTTTCAGCGAACAATGGACCTGAACACCCAGATCTCTCTGCACATCAATTTTCCCCAGGGCTTTTTCCAGTTACTGCACAATTAGTTCTCGAATTGGATCTTCCAAAATGCATCACCTCACATCTTCCTTTTCGCCACCCAACTCTCCAATCTATTTACATTCAGCTGTGTTCTCTGACAGTCCACTCAACTTTCTGCTCCTCTACCAATCTTAGTGTCATCTGCAAACTTGCTAATCAGACCACCTATACCTTCCTTCAGATCATGTAGTCTATCACAACAAACAGTGGTCCCAGCACGGATCCTGTGAAACACCACACAGAACAATTGTCCATTTTGAGAAACTCCCTTCCATTACGACACTCTGTTTCCTGTTGCCCAGCCAGTTCTCTAATCCATCTAGCTAGTACACCATGGACTTCTGCGACTTCACCTTCTCCATCAGTCTATCTCATCAAACGCCTTACTGAAGTCCATGTACATGACATCTACATCCCTTTCTCCACTATCAACTTTTTCATTCCTCAAAGAATTATATTACGTTTGCTAAGATGTGACCTTCCCTGCATCAACCATGGAAGGTCTTGTGTGGAGTCCGACTTTTTTCACCCTGGAGTCATACTGGTTTTATTTCCACTGCAAGACTTTATAAAATGCCACATGATTGGCTGCGTACAAATTGAATGTTGTTTTGAACAAAATACAATCTATCCACCAAATATAAAACTGCAAACGCAAATTAGCCCCCCAGATTTATAGGTGTGTCTGTGCGAGAGATGCGGAGTGTGTATGTGGCGGGGGGTGGGGGGAGGATGGAGGTGGCGTGCGAGTGAGAGAGAGAGGGTGTGTATGTTTCTTTCCATGTGTGTGAGCGAAAGAGGGTGTGTGTGCGTGAATGTTTAAGGATGAGAGTGAGAGTCTGTGCTACTTTAAGACCAGACAGATTTAGCAGATCCCTTTCCCCACACACACCCAGTCCGTGGTTTCAGAGCGTCCATGCTGTGCAGCCTCTGCTCCATTTGTTGTTCATGTTACAGACACTGATGCTATAACTACAGTCCCAATGCTCCATCCAGAGTTGGGTCACCAAATCCTCAGGTCTCCATGAACGTCTGAGGTAGCTCACAGCACAACCTCCAGCAAACCATCCCCATCCCCATCCCCTCCACTAACTTTTCAATAACAGGAGACAATCAGACTTTCCTCCACTAAAAGTGAGATATCTACTTCTTTATAATTATACTTCAGGGTCCTCCTCGTGTTTCTGACCACATGATCAGCTGAGAGGGACAAACACAGGCGTTCAGTAGACAGGCACAGACCAAATTTTAAATACATGAGTCAAAGATGCTGAAACTCCCTGTCCAACATGGAGCACAACTTGGTACGCACTGGGAAGTGAGCAATAACCCGAAACACAACCCCCTGTCTATGGAGCACCACATGGGACACACCAGCAAGTGAACAACAGCCCAGCACACACACCGCTGTCCAACATGGAGCACGACGTGGGGCACACCGGGAAGTGAACAGCTGCCCTGAATACACACGCACCTCTTCATGAAGCACCTTAAGGCACACACCAGGAAGTGAACAACAGCACAGCACACCCTCCCCTGTCCATGGAGTAACACATGGGACACAACGGGAAGTGAACAATAGCCTGACACACACCATTACATTATTTCTGAAATTCATGATGCCAGCATTCGATACAATACACAACGAAAAACCAAGGCCAGGGAAAGAATCAGATGGACAGAGACATTCACATTAAAGATAGAAACGGAAGGTGTAATATTTTGTTAAGGCAAATTGTGTTAGCACTTATAGGTAGCATCCTGGGAAGTGTTTTCAAACACAGACAGGTACATACAAATTAAAGAAGCCCTGCAGTGTGGAACCAGGCCATTTGGCCCACCGAGCCCACAATGACCCTCCTGATAACATCCCAAGCAACAAACTGAAACGTTACCCCGGTAACTCTAAATTTTCCACAGACAATCCAACGAACCTGCACATCCCTGGATACAGTGGAACAATTTATTGAGGTCACTGAATCTAACCTGGACATTTTTGGCTGTGAGAGAAAAACCAAACACCCAGAGGAAACTCACGCACACACAAGGACAGCGTGCAAACACCACACAGAATGTCACCAAAGGGTGGAATCGAACACAGGTAATTGATGCTGTAAGGCCGTATTGCTATCCACTGTGACACTCAATGACCAGCTGCGCGAGAAACTGCATCCTCCCACTTTCTCTGAATCTGTCATATCTGTTCAAATGATGCCGAATTCCAATGCGGTGCTTCCAACAAGCCTTCCTTTACCTCCACAGGGCCTTAAGCTGTGACTGACACACTGCCTGATCTTTGCCCTCACCCCTTCCCCTCTTCCCAGATCAAGTTGTTCATTAATACTGCAACATGCAAGATAATTGCTGATCTAAAATAAAACAAAGAGCTGCATATACTAGAGATCAAAAACAAAAGCTGTTCTGATGAAGAAATCCCAAATTAAAAATGTTGACTCACTCTCTTCCTACAGAGGATTAGGAAAAAGTGAATTCTGAAGTAAATTCATGATGAAAGGCTGATGACCGAAACATAGACTTTCCTGCTCCTTGGATGTGCCCTAACCTGCTATGCTATTCGAGGGTCAAACTTCCGACTTTCTTCCTTCAAATAGTACCAGACCCGTCGGGTTTTGCCTGTAAACGCTTGTATATCTGATCTCCTGTTTAGAACGTACATTTTTTCCCTGCAGTATTGACTTCCATACACATCTCCCACCAGTACTTGCTTGTACTTCTTGTTTATAATCTCTAGTCAAATTGTTCCTGTGTAATCTGATTGCTGGGGTGAGATGAATGGTAGATTCAGCGAGATCTTTCCTGAAGCCTTCCTTGACATCACAAAACCTCGCTGCACTTTGTTCGAACAATATATGAATTGGAAAGGCAGAGAAGAATATGGGCCAAGTGCAGGGAATTGCGGTTAATGTGGACGGACATTTTGGTTGGTATGGACCAGTTTTGGCTGAAGGTCCTGTCTCCGTGCATGACTGTAAATGAAAGTGGTTTTGGTTATAGACAGAGAGGGTGAGATTGAGCAACAATATCATGGAAGGATGTGCTCACATGTTTCAGAATGCTGAGATATAGACATTTCGATAGCATCCAGTAAAATACGCCAGTATTACCAGGAATGATGGTGAACAGAATATAGGTGTGAGTTCAGATGATGGAGAGTTTTGGATGAGGATTTGTTCTGCAGCTCTGTAAATGTGAATGGGGTCAGCAGAGTGTTCAATTTATCCGGCTGAATCTAACAATAATTTATCTTTGAGTGATTTCCATTGAGTGTGACAGGGGGATTCTTTGCACGAGGCCAAACTAGTTTTCTGGTGCTATCTTACCGAACTCACCTCATTAACTACCCACCCTAACCCATGGTGTCACTCTCATTCAATGTTCACCCGATTCTTCCACCCACTTTGGCTGGAGGTACCCACTATCTCTCAGATGCCACTGGATATTCCATTATTGCTGGCACTCGTGCCATCTTTAAAAGGACAATGGGCACTCGATTGAGCTTTCCTCAGTTTGGAGCTGTCATGTACGTTTTACCCAGAGCATAGCAGATAAGGGTCAATTACCCCACGGTTTGTCAACAGAGTCACAGATATCCTGGCGGATGGTTTAGTACATCTCTTCCCTAGTACCACCAGACCCACCAAGCATGATCTGAGCTCACCACCCAGCTCAGTGCAGTATCTGAGATCAGTAGCAATGACCAGCACTACAGGACAAACATCGATAACATTCCCAATTCTGTGAGGATAAGGGGCATCGTATGCTGTTTGTCCCTCACACTCAATGTATGTCTGTTCCAGCACCGACATCCGAACAAGGCTCATGCTCCACCACTCTCACTCTTGCATACAGCACGCCCCCGCCCCCCCCCCCCCCCACCGTGTCTCTTTCCTTTGTAATATCTCCACAGATTGTAGAATTCTCCAGAGAATGTTGATTATGGAATGTTCTACATAATATTCAAAATAATTCCCAGTTTCAGGAAAATGACAGTGCCCCAGTGTGTAAAACATGAGGTGAAGGAACAGTGTTTTTTTTAAAAATCATATGCAATTAAAATTCACATTGAGTCCATTTCGCCCTTCAAATGTGCTGTACCATTAAATAAGATGGGTGGTGATCTGACTGTCTCCTGAGCTTCACGTTGCAGGAACTTTCAATCATTCAGCCCCCTGGTTTCCTGTCACAAACCAGACGACACTCACGCACTTTCTACCCTGGGTTTCTTCAAGCTTGTGTTTGGGAGGCATTTCCCATGGGGACCAACCCTCCAAAAAATATGTTCCATCAGCTTTTTACTTTCATACAATGCTTCACAGAGACCAATCAAAAATGTACTCATATTGTATAGTTATCGACATCCAATCACAATTAGTAATTCCGGTTATTTCACTTGGTTCAACTTATTCAACCAAAGATAGCATCCAATCAACTCTCTCGTTATAACGTACAATTTCCAGCGGAGATTTTTCCCCCTCAGCAACTATCTTGACCGTTATCTGAATTGTACCTTTTTTTTCCTTCTTATCAAAGTTTATATTTTACATTGACTTTGGCTATTTCTATTTATAGCAGTTACACAGTCTCGCAATCTGTTGGCTGGATGGATGGCTTGTGATGCAGAGGAAAGCCAACAGCGCATGTTCAGTTCCCCACACAGACAGAGGTTGCTCCGAAGGGCACACCCTCTCAACATCATCCTGTCACCCGAGGTGTGATGACCCTTAAGATAAATCATAATTTGTATTCTATCCATGTTAACATTTTAATTTTTTTCAAAAATATTTTTATTCAGAGAAAATTAGTTTAATGCTTCAATGAACAAATCAGTCCCCAACTCAAAAAGCAATGCAAATTGAACACAATTACACCCATGTGCATGTATATAAGAAAAGGTAAATCAACGGGCCGAAGAAAAATAAAATATAAAAAACGAATACTGGAACTCATTATAACAAAACTATAGCTCTCAACCTTCAAGAGCGTTAATTAATACACGTTCATTTGTTCGTAATTCTTCCTCTCTGGACATTAGATTCATTAGTCAATTTCGTCATAGCTATATTAGCCTGTACCTTGGTAATTCAAAAAGGGCTGTCATATCGAATAAAAATCCTCTATTATATGGTGCAAAATACCTTTTAAAAAGTCCAAAGGGCTATGCTCCATGACAAGGTTACGACAAACCAATAGACCCAGGGGGTTTTCAGACACCCAACTCAACAGAACTTTTTTTTTCTGAACTCAGAGAGTGAGGGTATTAAAGTATTTTTTCCTATGCACATCTGAGTAAGGTAGACTGGGCAGGCCCAGGAAAAGGGAAACCTGAACCATCTCCAATTCTGTCCGCAATATCCTGTCCATCGCAGAGAACACACCGCTCCTATAGCGCCGGTGGATGGTCAACAAGCAATGAGTAAGAGTGTCCATAGTCATTTTGTATTTAAGACATACTCCCACTTGAATTTTGAGAGAGTGTCTGGGGGCAGATAGACTCTATGATGAATCTTCAACTTCAGGGCAAAAGTCTTCTTACAGATTGAAATACTTCTTGTATTTTCACAAATATCCTCCCCTGTGTCCGAAGAGATCTGAACCCCCAAAATTGTTTGCAGACCTCATAAAGGCACAAAGTCTCGTCTAAGGGGTCACTCTGCAACAAATGATAAAGGGTACTGACAGAGAGTGTGTTCTTAGCAATAAGCACCCTCTTTTCTGTATCGGATCTGTACGGGTCTATTAAAAGCGTGGTTCTTTTCTGAATAACATCTCTGATCTGATAAAAAGAAAACAGAACAGATCTCTACTCGGTAGTCATTAGTTACGACTTATTTTGATCAAAGGACATCATTGTTTCTCCCTCAGATAAATCATCCAAGCAAGATAAACCAACTGGTTGTCCATAGTTTAAACATGGAATCCAGTATTCCCCGTCGGAAACATGGGACACCACGTTTTGGGGTAAGAAATGGGGTTTGGCTTTTTTGCCCTCGATCGGACACATTACAGTCCCTACTTTAAAATTATTGATATTTATTGGGAAATGGTAATACTTCGTAACTGTCCTCATTTTGTCTATGAGTAGCAGACTACTAAGGGAGTACTTTGCCTGAGAAGATTCAATATCTAACCATATTGATGCCGAAGCCTCACTAACATCGGGTAAAGAAGAGCGTAATTGATAGCTTTTAATATCCGGGAGATCTACTCCCCACAAACTGTTGGGGTCGTTGTAATTTGGTTAACTTGATAAGGGGTTGCTTATGGTGACAAATCAGAGCTACATCATCCATTTAGTCTCCTAAATATCTGTCTCGGAAACATCAAAGAAAGCAGTCACACGGGGTATAGCAAACAAGGGAGGGAATTCATTTTAATAAGAGCTATCTAACCCAGCCAGGATATTGGAAATGTCTCCCATCTTCGAAGGTCTTGTTTAATTTTGTCAAACAAATGGACAAATACCGCGTTAAATGTAAGTTCAAAGATAGGATTAATGAATATACCTAAATAGGGAGCATCCCCATTACCCCGGGACCATTGAAAAGGAAATCAGGATTCTCCCACGGCATCAGGTATTTCCCTGACTTCGCCCAGAGGCATGGCCTCTAACTTTGTAAAATCAATGGTATTGCCGGAAAAGACACCAAACGAACTGATGCATTGCATCAGGTGAGGGACCAAAACTATGGGATTTAACAAAAATTTAAGACAATCATCTGCAGACAATGTAATCTTACGTGACTTCTATCCCACTTCTGGGGCAGATATGTTGGGGTCCCTGCAGATGCCCTTCGCCAGTTGCTTAATCACTATCGTAAACAACACTGGCGTAAACAACCTTGTCGACTGCCTCTAGAAATAATAATTTTACAGGATCGCACACAGAGTGTCACTTTCAAGGACCCTCACCCACTTGATAAAAACTTTGCTGAGACCAAACCATTCTAACGTATAGAAGAGATACAGCTACTCAACCCAAGCAAATGTCTTCCCTGCATCAAAAGATATCATTAATAGCTGCTTAATTTGCTGTTGACACGCTTGGATCATATTGAGTAATCTGCTAACATTGTTGGAATATCTGCAGCCTTTTATAAGCTGGTTTGGTATACCTTGACAATGGAAGGATAAATAGTTTCCATCCTCAATGTAAGGGACTCAGACAGAATTTTGAAATCAATATTTCGAAGTGAGATAGGCCGATAGGAAGCACAATCTTTCGGTGTCTTCCTTTTCTTCAGAATAAGAGAGATATGAGCCTCTCTTAAGGATGGTGGGATGCAGTCGTGACTGTGTGAGTGACGAACATAGTAAGCATCAGCTCTGACAACAGGTTTATAAATTCCTCATAAAACACACGTGGACATCTGTCAGGACCGGGCGCCTTTCCGCCTGGAAGCTGCTTTACACCCTCCAGCACTGACAGTGGTGAATGAAGGCAAGACTCTTATTCGGGGGTTACCCCTGGAAGGTCCAAGTTCTTGAAGAAAGATTCCAGCTTAATCCATCTATCCTCATAATGCTCAAACTGATATAATTCAGAGTAAAATCTCCGAAATGCTGTTTTAATTTTTATGGGATCGCAGGAAAGGGTCCCAGTACCTTCCCTAATTGAGGTAATGGCATTGGGGCTCTCTTTTTCATCGCAAGATAGGCTAACTTCTTGCCCGGTTTTGTTTTGCAAAAGTAAGTTCGTGCTTGGCTGTCTGTGCGAGCATGGAATTCACAGCAAACCGAAGCGTTGTGATCCTCTACAGCCGAGCCACCGAGGGTCTATCACAGTGTGCCCTCTCGGCTGCCTTCAACAGTGCCTGGAGCAAGCGCTCCTGCTCCAGCTTCTGCCGCATCCTAAGGAATTGTTCCTTTGGCATAAGCCTTAGCAATTCCCATAGAATGGGTGTGTTACTGGTTGAATCTGAATTAATGGCTAAGAAAGATCTGAATTCATTACAGAAATACTCAATGTACTTAATATCCTTAAGAATAAAGGGATTAGCCAGTGTCTTGAACCTGCTATGTTTCCCTTGATCTTAACCAATAAGTATGCAGCTGCATGGTCAGAAATGGTAATATTCCCAATTGTCCAGAACACCACTGAATTGAAGATTGCTGCAAGGTGAGGAAGACATCAACACTAGTGTGGCATTTCTACGGGTTAAAGAAGAAAATAAAATCCCTGTTTATGAGGTGGATCTGCCTCCATACATCCACCAGCCCCAGTTCCACACAAAAATCCACGAATTGCTTAGATTGGAAAGATGGTGCTTGGAGCCTTTGGGCATACTGTCCACTGTGGGTGCAAAAGACAATTGAAGTCTCCTCCTACGATAATGTGCGACGAAGAAAGGTTACTTAATTTGGAAAAAGCATCTATCAGGAATTTCCGGCAGTGAACCGGGGGCAATAAACATTCAAACTATTGCTTTGTTCCCCATATATCTTTGAGGGTTATAATCCTCCCGTGGGTATCTAATACAATCTACTAATTTAAATGAAAGATTCTTCCTCACCAGTATGGTTTCTCTCTTATTCCTAGTGTTAAAAGATGAGAAATAAACCCGATCAAACCCACCTTGCTGTAATGTCAAATGTTCCTTGTCATCAAAGTGCATCTCTGCAATACGACAATATCCACCCTCTCCTTTTTCTTAACTGGCGAATGGCTCCCCTTAATGTTCTAGATACACCATTTAAGCTCGACATTTGCCATTATACACTGAAACAATATTTGAAACCCAGAGAGGAAGAACTCGAATTACAAATCGCTGAGCACCAATGAAAACCGAATCATAGAGCCTAAAAAAACATACAACCTAAAGCTACTACAACTAATAAGCTCTCAAAACGTTCCAAAACTAAATACATACAAATACAAAAAAAGATACAAAGTGCCAATGGCACTCAGGAGGGGCATTTACCCCCCGTCGACTGGGAGCATTTTCACGTCACAAATCTCTATCTTCTGCCCCATTATCAATACTGCATCCAGGGTAATTAATCACAAACATCGGGACTGAACTGCCCTTAGGTAGGCATTCAGTCATCACGATCACCTTCATAACTCCGTCCAGCTTGAGCCCAACCCAACACACAAACTAAGCAAGAGAAAAACGAGCATTAATACTAATGAAGGAGTTAAAAGTATGTACTCTATCCAGGCCGGTCTATAATTTAACATTGCTTAATACCAGAAACTGCCATCAAACTTTCTTTTAAAAAAGAGAAACAAGGTTATCGCTTTCCATTAACGCATCCAGCCTACTTTAAAGTGCCCACAAAGTTTTCACAACCTCTGGAGAGTTAGTGGATCTATTGAAAGATCCACTAGTGCATACGGAGCACCGCTGAGTTCATTAAGGAATACTGAATCTCAAGTTCCCTTCATCTTCTCTTGTTATCATCGAAAGATTTTATTTTCTGAATCACTGCCGCTGAAAAGACCTGGAAGAACATAATCCTGGAGCCCTCTTCGGGTCTCTTCCCTGTGTTCTGGAGGCTTCCCTAAGTCTTTGTTTGTCCTTGCACCAATGTAATAGCACAAGGACAGGGTGAGGGCGTTGGTCGGAGTATGACCCGCGCACCGTAACCCGATGAACTGTCTCACTCTTCACCCGTCCCTCTTCAGCTTTGTTGTGAAGGAATCTTTGCAGCCAGTTCTCGCAAAAAAAAACTCACTGACTGATCACTCTATGTCCGGTCCACCAGACCGATTATGTGAACATTCTTCATCCTGTCCCTGTTCTCGAGGACGTCACCTTGTTCAGCTAAGTTACGGACCTGTTTTGCAAAGGTGAGGATCCGCTCCTTAAAGGAATCGATCACAGTCTCTGCCCCTACAGTTTGGTTCTCGACCTCATCCGTTCTGTTTCCAAGGCTTTCAAGTTGCTGCTCATGTTTTTGGAGCACTGCTGAGAGTGGTTCTATCCTCCCGCTGAATTTGTCTTCAATCATGGTTTCAGTCATTTCCCGTAACTTGGTGAACTCGGTGACCAAGTCCTGGTGAGTAACTCGGTCCATTAAACGAACAGAGGGTGTTACAGGTGCGGCCACAGACATACTGAAAGCTTCTGACGGGTGTACTGCGTGTTGGGACTTACTCGATCCTTTCCCATATTTTGTCATTTTCACTTGACAAAATGGCAGTAGTGAGGATTCTGTAGCTCTTTTAGTGTTCAATTGTAAGTAAATGACTGTGGTGGGGTGGGGTAGAGCATTATTGTGGTACAGAGATCAGCAAAGCTGACCTTTCAGATCGCTGCCATTTTGTTTTCCCGGTAAAACCTTATTGATGTTATCATTTCATTTAATTCCTGCATATTCTGAAGCCGTGTCATTCAGTACCACTGTCTACATTTTCCCCAACACTGCACATTGCTGCCCACTCCTCGAGAATCCTTGACTCCTTTGTGATTCATGAACCTTGCCTCAAAAATACTCAATATCTCTGCCTCGAATGGTCTGCAGGGAAGAGTGTTCCAAAGACTCACTACACCCTGAGAAAACAAAAATAAACTGACTAATCGGTAATTTAGCATGGCCAATCAAACTATGCTGCACATCTTTGAACTGTGGGAGGAAACTGGAGAACTGGGAAGAAACCCACACAGACACGGGAAGAATGTTCAAACTCCACATAGAGTGTTGGACGAGGTTGGAATTGAGCTGAGCTCCTTGCTGATATGAGGTAGCAGTGTTTACCACAAATCTATCACGCTGCTCCGTTAGCCCTATTAGTTACCTTCGGCTGACGAAAGAAATCTGCCTGACTTGTTCCTATCACTGAACCTGACCCCGTCTGAGACCTTTATCATCGGTCATATCACCGACCCGGTTACATTTAAAATTTGTTGTGAACAGTGGAGTAGTGGGACGAGAAAAGGAAACAGTGACACCCTCCAACATCAGTCAGAACCGGAGTGAGGAAAAATTCATAAAGTCGGATTTCACTCAAGTGGATATTCCCCTTCCCAGAAGTTTGGGATGGCTGAATCATTATATTATATCGAGGCTGGCTTTGTCTGATTTTCCATAGACAGGTGAATCAGGGATAATGGTGCAAGGAGAGAAAGGTGCAGCTGGGACCACAATGAGATGAGCTATGACCTTATTTACTGGTGGGTTAGTGTCAAAGGACCGTTCAGCCCACTCGTGTCCCTCAGCCCTATGTTCTGATGTTCCATTCCTCCCTTCGGACCTGCTACAAACAGCCAGATCGAAGCCACGCTGATGGTTAGGTGTAGTTTCGGAAATGCACTTGGAAATTCTAGGCATAGAATATAAAGTGGCCCCCAGCCGCAATCCTTTTTTCCATGCTTCCTCACTCTGTAACTTCTGCTCTGGAATTGCTTTAAATGCAGATCCCATATCCCATCCAGGATTAACTCAGGCAAATTTTCTCCTCTCCCGAATGCAACATTGTACAACACGACTTCCAGGAAAATAACCAATTACTTTCCAAAAGCATGACATAAAAGACTAAGAAGTAGGAACATGAGACGGCTATTCGGCCCCTCAAGACTGAATTCTCATTCAATAAGAACATGGCTGATCTACTTCCGAGCTCAACTCCACTTTCCTACCCAATTCCTTGTATCCCTCCACAACTCTCTGGGTTAGGGAATTCCAGACATTCACTACCTTCTGAGAGAATGCTTCATTTTTCACCTCAGATTGAAATCAATATTTCTTATTCGGTATCTACCGCCTCGAGTTCGAGACTCAGGGGAAACACCTTCTCAGCATCTACCTTGTCAAGCCCCCTCTGTATCTTGTACATTTCAGTAATATCACCCTCATTCATTTCAACCACAATGAATAATCTCCTCACCATTTTAAATGTATTCAATAATTCAACCCTTTCATCCCAGGAAGCCGCCTCATGAACCAACCTAGTTACTTGCTGCATCAGCATGCTGACGTTACGTTTCATACTCAGGAACACTCCAATCCCTTTGTACTACTCCTTTTTTGGGAGTCCTCTTCATTAAATAGCAGCCTGCATTTTGGTTCGCAAAGTGATCCACTAACTCCAATGTATATTGCACTCAGCTCCCGCCGTCAGGCTATCAGTATAGATTGTACATAACTGATGCCATCGGCCTGATATTTGTGGTAATCCAGTAGATACACCTTTATCATAAAGATCCATTAATCCTGACACTCCGATTTCTATGTGTTAAGCAACCATTATCCCATGCAAATATATTATTCATCATACTACAAGCCTCTGTCTTGTGTCAGAACGTTTATTTTGTGATACCTTGTGAAAACTTTCTGGAAAGTCTCATGTTAACCAGTGCCCTTTATCAAATCTGCTTGTCACTTTCTCAGGAATTCCTGATGAACGGCTCCTGCCCGAAACATTGATTTTCCTGCTCCTTGGATGCTGCCTGCCTTGCTGTGCTTTTCCAGCATGACTCTAATCTTGACCTTCTCAGGGATCTCCAAAGAAGAATTTGTATGTTGTGACAGAGCAAAAATAGTTTCCCCTTCACAAAACCATGCCAACTCTGCATTAAGATTTTCTAACTGCCCTGCAATTCCTTCCTTAATAACAAGCTCTAGCAGATTCCCACCAATAATGGTTAGGCTAAATTGTTCCTGCGTTCTGTCTCATTCCTTTCTTCAAGATAGGCACCACATTGGAAGATCTCCAGTTTCAATGGAACACTCCTGTAATCCAAAGAGTTATGAAATATTTCACACAATGTCACTCGTCACTCTGTGACTACTTCTTTTAAAATTAACTATGAATTACTGCTGATCTGCCTACCCTTATTCTTACCTGTTAGGTAAATACCTTGTACCTTTTGTTAGAGACAGTTCAATAACTTCCCTCCTGTTACCACTTTGTTTATACCATTGACATTCTTACACTACTTTCCTCATGAGGAGTGATTTAAAATACTAGTGTAAATTACCTGCCTGTTCCCTTTGGCCAGTTCTCCAGTCATACCCCCCTAATGGCCTCAATGTACTTTCCTCACTTCACTTCCCCCTCAGCTCACACACACATCTTCAAGCTTTTTTTTAATGTTGACAGAAAAGCTCATGATGCTTGTTTTTATATTTCTTACCAATTTGTTACATCATATCTTTTCGTACATTTTCGTCAATTTCTACATTCATACAGTTATATCGTGCTCAAACAGACCCTTTGGTCCAACTTGTCCATGCTGACCAGGTTTTCTAAATTATAATAATCCCATCTGCTTGCACTTGGCCCATATGCCTCTAAACGTTTCCCATTCATATGTTGGTCTAAATGTCTTTGAAATATGTACTTGCATCTCCCACTGTTTTTCTGGCAGTTCATTCTATACATACATCACACTCTGTGTAAAAAAAGTTGTCCCTTTGTCCCTTTCAAGTTTCCCCCCTTCCACCTTAAAGCTATGCATCTGTGTTTGAAATCCCCGATCCAACATAAAAGACCTTCGCTATTCACTCTACCCATGCCTCCCATGATATTATAAACTTCTAGAATGCCACTCCTCAAACTCATACACTCCATCTGATACTAACTTCAAGATCAAACGTTTAACGATAAGCACTGCAAATTTGAAAGAATATTAAAAATGACAGGTGTAGATAACAGCCCAAACTTCATACTGTTAGTTTTGCTCTATGTTACAAAACTAAGGCAGCATGAAACTCTTACTCGTGCTAATAAGAGGTCAAGCATCTGAATTCCATAGTGTGAAGGCAGTGATGATGGAAACTGTGAAAACGTATACATCGAGATCTATATAATACAACATTCTCTCTCCTGTTCTCCCTATGGCCTTGTGTGGTTGTGTCTTCTTTATCTTACACTCAACGAGAGAGAACCCCTTTCCCCCATTCACATCTTAATTTAAACCCATTTTGCATCATCTTCTCGTTCACCACTGCTAATAGCCCGTTTATCTTTTGCCACGCCCTCTTTTCCAAGTCACCCATCCCCCATCTCCGCAAGGGATTAAAAAGCCAACCCTTTTCAGTTCAGAACAAGTCACATTGGTCTTGTTATGCGAACTCAGTTTCTCTGTCTCTGCAGATGCTGCCAGACCTGCTGAGGTTCTTCAGAAACGAATAGGCACAGCACAAATTTTGAATGAAACAAATAACTATGGATACTGGAAATAAATATAAAATAAATGCAAAAATTGCTGAAGAAACTGCGGGCTTTGTAGAGGGCCACTGGACTCGAAAGATTAACTCTGCATTCACTACAGAAGATGCCACCAGAGCTGCTTTATTTCTTCAGGAATTTCTGTTTTTGAACAAGTTCCAATGACGTGTTTGAAAGCTGCTCAAACGCCCTGTCCAACACGGAGCGCCCTACACTGGGAACTGAAGTGTACACATTCATTCGCTCAGAAACTGCATAAGGCTGGCATCACTGACACCACAGAGCTTACTCATGGTCAGGGAGAAAACTAGAGGGAAACACATTCAATTCAAACGCAGATGGCATGACGAGCAAGGAAAAGATTCAGATGAATATATTAAAGGGTTTGAGTAATGTAACAAATTGGAAGCATGGCACCAAGGAGAACCCTCAGCAGAATGAGAATATGAAAATGGAAATATTACTGCATCGGAAACCAGGTGCGGTCACTGAGTACACGGCTGATGGGTGACTGGGTCTCGATGTTAACTGGGGGACAGACAGTAGAATTGAACTGCTGATATTACAACTCAAACTGGGCTTTCATGTGATGCTGTAGACAACAGCAGCAACAGAAGCAGGATTGTATTCAAACATAATCTGTAACATTTTCCCCAGGATATTCCATCAGTCTACCATTATCATCAAGCCGAGCAATGGTTCAGTGACGAGAGTGGGTGAACTTGCCACGGTCAGAACCATGTGTACCTAAAGCTGATCACAACCCATTACAGCTACCACACTTGAATGGTTTCATTCCAAACAGCAGAACTAACATCTGATAGAGAGGACAAAATGATCCCAAGACCAACAGATCAGATCTAAGCTCTGCAATCCTGCCACATCCAGACATAAATGTCGATGTACTATTACAAAACTTACTGGAGGAGAGGACATCAGAAATATCCACATCCTAAATAATGGAACAGCCTGGCACATCAGTGAAAAAGACAAGGATTTAGTATCTGCACTATCCTCAGCCAGAGGTGTTGAAGGATTGATCCACCTCATCCTCGCCATGATATCCACAGAATCATAGATGGCGGTGTTCAACCAATTCGATTCGCTGCATGAGACATGAAGAAACCGCTGAACACAGTAGATACGACAAAGACAATGGACCCTGACACCATTCCTACAATAGGACTGAAGACTTATGCTGCACAACAACCCGTGGCCCTCGGGAAGCTGTTTCATTCCAGCTCCAACTCTGACAACTCCCTGGCAATGTGGAAATTTATCGAGGAGAAAGTGAGGACTGGAGATGCTGGAGATCAGAGCTGAAAATGTGTTGCTGGAAAAGCGCAGCAGGTCAGGCAGCATCCAAGGAGCAGGATAAGAAGGGCTCATGCATGAAACGTCAATTCTCCTGCTCCTTGGATGCTGCCTGACGACTGCATCACATTTTCAGCAACACATTTTCAGCAATGTGGAAAATTACTCAACTATGTCTGGTCCCCTAATAGGTGAATAATTACATTCTGACCATTTACCACCCCCTCAGTCCCTTCACGATAATCACATTGGTGGGAGTTCTTTTTGACAGAGCTGTCAAGCAGTCCAGAAATAACCCGCCCATTGTGGTTTCTGATAGGTTCCTATGTGGCGATGGTGCTGATGTGGAAATGTCACTGGATTACTAATCCAATACAGGATAATGCTCTGGCAGCTGGTGGAAGTTAAAAACAATTAATAAAATATCAAGATCTAGAATCTGGTGATTGTAACAATGACCTTGCATCCAATGTTGATTGTAAACTTCGATCTCATTCCCCAACGTACTTTCAGGAAGTGAATCTCCCGTGCTTTTCTTGTTTGGCCTAAAAGTGACTCCAGTCACATAGACATGTGATAAAGTCTTCAATGGTCCCTGAAATGGCCAAGTAAGACACTGAATTGTATCACACTGCTCCGAGGTCATAAAGGAAATAAACAGACAGAATAACCGGCACCAGCCTCGATATCAGAAAAGGGAACGGGAATCACAGTCCTATTGACCCTGAAGAGTCCTCCTTCCTCACATCTGAGAGCTTGTGACAACATTTACAGAGCTTTCCCACAGGCTGCACAGAAACATCGGGAAAGGAGTAGGTCATTCAACACATTGAGCCTTCCCCATTCTACTTCATTGAGAAAATCTCCTCAAAGCAGTTTTCCCGACGCAGTGTTCATATCTATTAATATGTTTAAACATTGTGAAATATAAAATAAGAACTGTTGTAGACCTTCAGTCCATCAATCTTGCTCCTCGATTCAATATACAGGCATTTCTCTGATAACGCGTGTTTATTCAACGTGATTTGACTGCAATGCGATTCGTGAATTGTGCACCTTTTTTCTATAAAGTGAGCTCCCGCTCACTGTGACGCGATTCCTTGCCAGGCACCATCTGTACAACAAAACCCAGCTTCAGGATCCTCTGTCTGCCAAATGCACCCTCTGAGTGTTCAGCTAAAACAGGAATGTAATCCGCTCTGCAAGCTTTGAACCTGAGCTTGAAACAGGTTCTCTCCAATTAGAAGGAACTTTATTTCAAACCGGGGGAGAATCTTCAGGAGAACTGAAATTCCATGTTGGCATCACGTGGTCAGTCAGTCCTGAGCGCTTTCTGGTGAAGAGCTTGGTGAAAGGTACAGGGATGAAGCCAATGACTGAATTGTCATTATTAACACTATTTCATGACAATATATGATTTAAAGGTTTAATTAGACTGTGCTAGTGTGTGTTAGACTAACTTTAATTTTTGTTTTTTACTGATATTTTGCAGTTCGCCCATTATCCTCCTTTCCACATAGACCACATTATTAATATTGCATGATTTTCTGCAACACAGTGATGCACAGGAACGCAGCTACCACGTTATTGGAGAACAACCTGTAATGATATCTGATCCTCTATCTTCATACAATACCCTGCTGTCTCCCTATCCCTTTAGTTTCCAGAAATGCATATTTATATTCAGTGCCTTGGTTTCCACAGCCTGATCTGTGAGATAGTACCCCAGGTTCACCAGTCTCTGAGTGCAGACATTTATTCACATCTCAATGCAGAGTGGCCTGTCTGTACATAATACTGTGGCCCCTTGTTTTGAAGTCCCAGCCTGGGGAATTGTCACCCCTGTTTCCAATCTGTCTCGCCCTAACAGAGTTTTATATGTTTCACTGAGATCGCCACTCATTTTCCTAAAGCCCATGGAATACAGGCATAGCCGCCCCAAACTCTGCTCCACAACAAGCCTATCATCCCAGAGATCAGTCTGGTTATCCTTTACTGCTCTCCCTCAATGTCAGGTTTCTCCTTTATTGGGTAAGGAGACCAAAACTGCATAACATACTGCACAATGTGCGAGATGAGGTCTCACCAAGGCCCTGCTCAGCTGCAGTGAAACACCCTTACTCCTGGATTCAAATCCCCCTGAAATGAAGGTGAATACACTATTTATCTGCCTATCTGTTTTCTGCTCCTGCAAAATTGCTTTCTGTGACCAGTGCACAGGGAGATCCAGATCCTTTGCAATGCTACACCTCCCCACGTGTTGGGTCTGTGTATACTGGTCAGCGTGCCAATGCCATTCCCAGTATTGACTACTCGATTCAGATCTCATTGCCCTACACTGATCTCGGAGGGTTGCACATAAGGAAACAAAAATGCAGCTTAACTTCCTTTATAGCTCAACATTTTTCAAACAATCCCTTTTCAAATGATAGGCTCCCGTTCTGTTTTTACCATCAAAGGTCACAATATCACATATCCCCCATAGACCATATCCCCCACCCCTCATTGCTCTCCATCTGCTACGTATTTACCCAGACACTCCACTTGTCGCAATCACCTTGCACATCCAGCACACCCACTCACAATCCGATATTGTTTAGTGCCATCAGCAAACTTGGAAATATTAAATTTGATCCACTCAACAAAATATATGTTGTGTATTGGGAATAGCTGGAGCCCAAACCCCGATCCTTGCTATATCCTCCAAGCCTTCCTTTCAAATAAACCCATTGTTTTATTCCTAGTCACTGCTTCCTGCCCACTCTCCATTCGAAAACCATATTAGCCCCAGTCCCAGAGGATTTGAATTTGCATAATAGGCTTTGGGCTTTATCAAAAATCTTTCTGAAAATGCAATTATATTGCATTGATTGCTTCTCCATAATTATGCTAAACGTCACTTTCTTAATTATGATTCCCATTTGATCAATCTCGGTTAACTTTATCTGTGCTCATTACTTCCAGTTCCAATACTTCCTCTAAGAGTGTTTGGTTGCAAATGTCATTCTATTCCTTTTTTCTCAACAGACTAATGTTCACTAGGATTGTTGGGAAGTTTTCTTTTTTGTTTTGTTTTCTTCTGTGAAGACATAACTAAAGTATTTGCTCCATAGTTCTGCCTTTTCCCGGTCCTCAATTCTCTGGTATCAGACTGTAAGAAAGCTGCACATTTGTCCACTTAATTTTGCCACTGACATATTTTCATAAGATATTACAAGTTCAATCTTAAAACCCTTGTTAATATACTCTTCAGAAACCCATCAATTCGTATCTTAAACTACTCAATGATTGACCTTCCACAGCCATACAAACACGGAAGCACAGACTTTGTACCATCAACAATACAGCACTGTCTACAGTAGTCCCATTTTCCGACACAAGTCCCGTAGCAGTTAATCTTATGGCATTTCAAGTGTACAGCCGTGTATTTCCTAATGGTTGTGAAGTTACCATGACAACTTCTCTCAGGAAGGACATTCCTGACCCCAACACCCTCTGGATGAAAAACAAACCTCAATTCCCTACACTTATAAATGTGCTGCATTGTTCTTGGCCCTTTGACTAAAAAGAACAGCTGTTGTCTATCCACCCTGTCCATGTCCCTTAGAATCCTATCCTTCTGAATCACGGCCGCCTCAGCCTCCTCTGCTCCAAATTAAACAACCTGAGGTTATCCAGCCTCTCTCCATAGCTGATATGTTCCATCCCTGGGAAAATCCTGGTGAATCTCCTCTGAGCCCCTTCCAATACAATCAGGTCCTTCCTGTAATGTGGTTCCCAGAACTACACACAGTACTCCATCTTGGCCAAACCAAAGTTCTGCATAGCTCTTATAATCTATGCCTTGATGAATAAAGATTACGTTTACGGTCCCTTATGTTTTTTCAAAATTGTGCATGAACGCATTTAGTCATATTCAGGGAAGTGTGGAGAAACACCCTCTGAGCTTCCTCGTGTGCTGCCATTCATTGAGTACTCCATGTCCAGTTCCTTCTTCCAAAGTGTATCACATCATATTTATTAAGGTTACATTCCATCTGCCATTGCTCTGCCCATCTGACCATTCCATCTGTATCTTGCTGCAACATAAGACCTTCCTCCTCACTGCCAACCACCCGGCCAATCTTTGTATCAAACACAAAATTAGTTGTCACACTCCCAGCACCCCCGCCTATATTCACAGCTGCATTCATTTTTGAATACCCCAAATAATAAGGTTAACGATCACACAACACCAGGTTATACTAAAACCGGTGTATTTGGAGGCACTAACTTCGAAGCGCTGCTTCTTCATTTGGTGGTTGTGTGCTTTGAAAGCTCGTGCCTCTGAATAAACCTGCTGGACTATAATTTGGTGTTATGTGATTTTTAGGTTTGTTCACCCCAGTCCAACACCAGCACTGATCCCTGTGATACACCATTGGACATCAGTCTCGAGTCACACAAACAGCCTTCAACCACTACCCTCTGTCTCCTAACACTAAGTTGATTTGGATGCAACTTGGCAAGTCATTAATGACTCGTATCTGTTCCCTTGTTGTTCATTTCTGCTTGACACATTTGCAGAATATCTGGAGATTTTCCTTAATCTTACACTGCCAGCAGGTTTCTATGACCCTGTTTTAGGCAGTTCTCACCGAGTGATGAATTTCCTCAAAGTTACAGTCTTAAGTGGCCAATCCCTTATCTTGCCATTATTTGCCTTGAATTTGGATTGGGGAGCCAGGGAAGCGTCCTGTTAATTTCCCATTTGTATTATGTTTTGTGAATTTTGTAAATCTCACTGTGACCCACTTCTCATTCTTTGAAACACTGGAGAACATAGGCCGAGTTTCCTCATCCAACAATCTCGCCATCTGTGAGATTAATCTGGACATACGTCCATTGCAATTTAATTGTGATCAGTATATTTTTTCTCAGATTGGGTCACCAATACTGTTCATAATGGATGCAGGTTCGCTCGCTGAGCTGGCAGTTTCATTTCCCGACGTTTCCTTACCTTACTAGGTAACATCTTCAGTGGACCTCTGGCGAAGTGATGCTACACATTCCTGCTTTCTTTTTAAGGGTTTCTTTGGGTTGTTGATATCACTTCCTGTGGCGAAGTCACTTTCTGTTCCTTTTCTCAGGGGGTGGTAGATGGGGTCTAACAATTAATAGCACATCGAGTTAGACATCTGCCAGAAATACATGTGGATTCTCTCCATTGATCCTATTAATTTCTAAATATCCATTATCACATGCTGCATAATAGATTACAACAGTTTCCCTGCAGATGTCAAGTTAATTGTTCGGCAATTCTCCAAACTATGTCTTCTTCCCTTTATAGATGCTTGGATCCCTTCTATTAATCTATAGTGCTTGGACCACGTTTAATAACTTCCATTTATCCGGAATGGTTTCCGGCCTCTGCAGAATACACAGGAAAATAATACACAGTCATCGACAGTGCAATTAATACTTCTGTTGATGAGTTATGTCTGACATTTTAATATGAAGTACGTCAGGTTTTTCAGGCTGAGCAATGCTCAGTCCAGTTACACTTTCAAATACTACCTTGTTCCTGATATAAATTGACTTTTTGTCTTCAGTTGCACAAGCGCTACATGATCACTTGGTATTACTGGCTGATTTTATGGATCTTCCTCCTTGAAGACAGATACAAAGCAGCTGATTATTTTCTTGGCCATTTCCCTGTTCTTCACAATAAACTCTCCTCTCCCAATTACCAATTTCCATATTTGACCTTGCTTTTACTTTGTTTCCTTTGAAATACAGATTGTAGATTTATGCAGTGTTTTTGTTCCTGTTTGTTAGCATTCATGTTCTATTTTTGATTTCCTTATCAGTTTCATGACCCTTGTTTCTGGATCGTGAATTTCTGAGAATTCTCAGGTTTCCACAATGACTGAAATTCATCTGAGGGCATTTCCTATGATTAATACATTTTCGAATTTGTTATGTTCAACATCATTGTTTCACTTTTCCTTTCTTTGGTGTTTGTACCTGAAATAAAAAGACTTTGCAATATTTCTATAAATTTCCTCGTCCTGACCATATATATTCAGGAACACTGCAGGAGGACATAGAAGGAATTGCCGGAGCCCTGGCTGATATTTTTGCATCATCGCTGGCCAACGGGCGAAGTCACGAAGGACTGGGGGACAGCGAATGCTGTGTCCTTACTCAAGAAGGGCTACAAAGAAAAACGCGGGAGCTATAGACCAGTAAATGTAAAATCTGTTGTAGGTAATTTACTTGAACAGGTTCTAAGAGATAAGTTATAAATGCATTTGGAAAGACAGGGTGTGATTAGGAGCAAGATTAGAGTGGTGCTGGAAAAGCACAGCAGACCAAGCAGCATCCGAGGAACAGGAAAACCAACATTTAGGGGAAAAGCCCAACATCAAACTCAGCACGGCTTTGTGCATGGGAGATCATGGCTCACAAATTTGTTCAAATTCTTTGATTAAGTGACTACCAACGTTGAGGAGGGCAGGATGGTGTATGCAGTCTTAATGGATTCCAGTAAGGCCTTCAATAAGGTTCCAAATGGTACACTGCTCTGGAAGGTTAGATCGCATGAAATTGGGGAGGAGCTGCCAAATTAGATGCAAAATTGCCTTGTTGGTGGGAAGCAGAGGGTAATAGTGGAAGGATGCTTGTCAGCCTGGAGGCATGTGATTAATGGAAAGCCTCACGGTTTACTGCTTCGCCCACTACATATTACATATATCTGTGGTTTAGATGAGAATGAACAGGCAGATTTGTAAGTTTGAAGACAACACTAAAATAGGCAGCATCATGGAGACTGAGGAAGGTTATCAGAAATTTCAGAAAATACAGCAGTACCTTGATCTGCTGGAGAAGTGGCTGAGAAATGGCAAATGAATTTTAATTTAGATCAGTGTAAGTTCTTGCATTTAAGAAAGTCAAATCAAGGTAGGAATTTCATGTTGAATGGTTGGGTCCTAAGGAGTGTAGTGGAACAGAGGGACCTTGGAATTCATGTGCATGGTTCTCTGAAATTTGATTCAGAGGTAGACAGGGCAGTGAAGAAAGCTTTTGGCACACTGGCTTTCATCAGTGTATATTTACGTTGCAATTATACAGGATGTTGGTGAGGCCATACTGGGAGCGTTATGTTCAACTGTGTTCACTTTGCTATGGGAAGGATGGTATTAAACTGGAAAGAGTGCAGAAGAAATTTACAAGAATGTTGCAAAGATCTCAATGGTTTGAGTTATTGGGAGAGGTTGGACAAGTTAGGACTTTTTACTTAAGATGTATGAGGCTGAGGGGGAATCTGAGAGAAGTGTATAAGATCATGGGAAGGACGGACAGAGTGAATGCACTCAGTTCCTTTTTCCAGGGTTAGGCAATCACGGACAAGAGGGCATCAGTTTAATGTCAGAGGGGAAACAATAAAAGTGAACCTGAGGACCAACTGCTTTTCACACAGGGGTGATACGCATATGGAATGATGTGCCAGTGGAAGAGTTTGAGGCGGGCACATTCGCAACATTTAAAAGGCATTTGTACAAATACATGTACAGGAAAGGATTAGAAAGATACAGGACAACAGCAGGGAAATGGGGTTAGCGTGGATGGACAGTTTGGTCGGAATGGACGTGTTTGGGCTGAAGGGCCTGTCTCTGTGTTGCCTGACTCTCTGACTCCAACAAACATGGCTTGCCTCCCACTGTATGTTATATTGTACTTCCCCAATTCACTGGAGGGAACATGACCCTTTAGCCTCCAGGCTACCATAATTTTTAACCAGAACGTTCAAGCATTCTATATTCATTCAGACACCGTGTAAACTGCACCTTATTAATGTCTCTGTTCCTTCAAAGCTGATTCAGAGCAAGGTCATTAACTCTTCCTTCTGATCACACAACAAACCCAAAATAAACTGCTCTATAGTTTGCTTCACAACATACTCTTCAACCCACCTCACATACACGTACAGAATTTATTTTGCACAGCATAAGCAGTCACTTAGTTAATACAGTTTAGATGCAATTTGAGAACATCCTACAAAACTGCAGTATCCTTGATACTTGCATATCTAATTCCCAGAGCATATGATGTTCAGATTTTCTGCAACCGATATATAACACACCAATATTTGCTGTGCCTTGCTCTTTGTAAGTTCTACATAAACTGATTCCGTAGACTGGGAGGGAGAGGTCTGTGTCATTATTAGTGATAGACTTGGAAAGGACATTCGGGGAGTCTCACCTTGACGCTGAGATGATCTAAAGATATCTCCATCAATACAGGACAAGCATCAATATCCTCCCGGCTGTCTCAGGATAATGGTCACCAAATTCTCTCTGCTCCGTCACCCTCTCTGTATATCTGTTATAGCATCTATCCCTAGAAAATCCTCATGCTCTATCTCCAAATAAGGCTTAGGCACTACCTCACTCACTATTGAATTCAGCAACTTCCTTCCCACACTTTTTCCGTCACCTTAGCAATACTCCCACACATTAATAATACTATATGGATTCAAAACTGTCGACTGTCTCATTCCGGACGACTCACAATTCCTCCCAGATACACCTCCACCAGCACTAACTGCAAGGCCATCCACTCCTGCCCTCACTCCATCCATCCCTTTCTTCTATTCCAAGAGTAAAAGCCTGGAATAAGACAGAAATGGCCAAGCCGGGTGGTGGGGTGCCCAATATCCATTCCCTCACCCCTCCCCCACACCCGCCATGTGGGAGGAACCTAGTACAAGATGAAGCGGACTGGGATGCCTCGCGTGAAATTTCTGAAACATCCATGTCCCACTGACCGATTAAAGAGCAGTGCTCAGTGAAAGACAATTCTCACTGTAAACACATTGGCATTTCAAACGACAGTCCTTTAACTCCCACACCCCCCACCCCCAAATACAGTTACCTCACTGCACAGAGATGCAGACACAGAAAAACACAGAATTATTGGTATCACCCCATTATACGAACAAACACAATACATACAAGGGAATAGACATACACACACGTAGAAACACACGCAGACATATAGAGTCACACACAAATAGACACAAACATAGATAAAAACACACAGGCTGATACACAGAAAGACAAACGTAGAAGCACAAATACCCAGATGACAAGCAGATGGACAAACATATGCACACGTCGACACAGATACAAATTGATAAGTTTTTGTTTTATAACGGGATCAAGGATTCTTGGAGGAAGGCAGGAGAATGAGGTTGAGGAACAGAAAAGAAATTATTGAATGGCAGATCAGACTAGATGGGCCGAATGGCCTCATTCTGCTCCTTTTTTTCATGTGGTGCTATGCTAACATGTATTCTCTTCCTGTGACAGCAGCAGAGACTGGGTTTGATACATATTCGATTGGAAAGGTTCAGTGGGAATGTGGGACAGGTTTGGAGTCCGGAATGGTTTATGTTTATTCCTAATTATTCTGTCCTTATATCTGCAAAGAGGTGGTGATTTGATGTTCAGTTAACAAAGTTTTAAAATAACAGGTTCCACAAAGAAATAAGGACGTACCTTTCACTTTAGTGTTGTGCTACCTGTGGTGTCCTCATCCTCAGGGAGTAGTGAAGACTCGTTTATAGAGTCATAGAGATGTGCAGCATGGAAACAGACTTTTCACTCCAACCCGTCCATGCCGACCAGATATCTCAACCCAATCTAGTCCCCCCTGCCGGCAACTGGCCCATACACCTCCAAACCCTTCCAATTCGTATACCCATCCCAAATGCCTCTCATATGTTGCAATTGTCCCAGCCTCCACCACTTCCTCTGGCAGCTCATTCCATAGAAGTACACCCACTGGGTGAAAACTGTTGCCCCTTAGGTCTCTTTTGTATCTTTCCCCTCTCATCCTAAACCTATTCCCTCTAGTTCTGGACTCCCCGACACAAGGGAAAAGACTTTGCCTATTTAAGTTATCCATGCCCCTCATGATTTTGTAAACCTCTATAAAGTCACCCCTCAGCCTCCGATGCTCCATTTAAAACAGCCCCAGCCTGTTCAGCCTCTTCCTGTAGCTAAAATCCTCTAACCCTGGTAAAATCTTCGTAAATCTTTTCTGAACTCGTTCAAGCTTCACAACATCTTTCTGATAGGAGCGAGAACAGAATTGCACGCAATATTCCAACAATGGCCTCAACAATGTCCTGTACAGCAGCAACATGACCTCCCAACTCCTGTACTCAATACTCGACCAGTAAAGGAAAGCATACCAAACGCCTTCTTCACTATCCTATCTACCTGCGACTCCACTTTCAAAGAGGTATGAAGCTACACTCCAAGTTTTCTTTGTTCAGCTACACTCCCGAGGACCTTGCCATTAAGTGTATAAGTCTGCGCTCGACTGATCTGTGTTGGGCAGGAGAGTCAATGTTTATTGGGAACAGACAGGAGACAGATGGACAGACACACTCGGATCAGCCATGAGCATTCTGAATGGTGCAGGCAAATGACCAACTGTTACCCCTACCCCGTGTGTTGTTCCCTCAATCCACCCTCGAGGCTATTACATGGTAGGGGACCACCCCATTCAATCAGACAGGATCGATACAATGAGACAGGAGGAGACCATTCTGTCACTCTAAGGAAATGCACAGCAATATAGAATGAAGTCATTCAGCTCGTTGAGTACATTACACAGCCCAGCAGGAGGCCATTCAACCCGCCTGAACGGCTACCCAGGAGCAGGGAACATTGACTCTCCTGTCCAGCAAAGATCAGTCGCTAACAGGAAATAGAGAGTAGAGACAAATGTTTATTTTCAGGCTGCAAAGCTGTAACTGATGGAGTGCCTCAGAGATCACTGTAGGGTCATCAATGATCAACAATTTGTATCCAAGATCTGGAGGAAGGGGAGGGAATTGTTTGGAGCTCAATTAGCTCGTAATCCAAGATGGTTATTTAATGTGTCATCAAATGAAGGTAGTGAGTCTGCAATGTGTAACAGACAGGGAAGGTTAGTGAGCAAACCTTCAGCAGAAATAGCATAAGGTAGATTGTGTATTTTGGCATGAAGAATAAAACAATGGTAAACAACGTAAATGCAAAGAGCTTGCAGAACTCTGTGATTCAGGCGGTTTCTATGTTCCTGGGACATGAATCATATGAAGTCAGTCTGCAGATGCAGCAAGTGATTTGGAAGGTAAGTGGAATGATGCTGTTTTTGGCAAAAGGTATCAGGGTTAATCGCAGGAATGTTTAACTGCATCGGTACGAGGGCATTGCTGTGACCACATTTGATGCACTGTGTGCTGTTTTGATCCCCGAAACTAAAATGAAAGGATTTAATTCTTTTCGAAGATTTTCAAAGAGGTTTCCATTTACTCATTCCTGGAATGCCGGCCTTTTGTTATCGGGGATTATCAGTTTTGATCTTAGCTGAGAAATAGAATTCAACCATCCATGACGTTCTGAAGAGTGTATCAACTGGATGCACATTATCTCTTGTCAGGGAGACTAAAGCTAGAGAATAAATTTTAAGAAAAAGATGCATTTATATTAACACACATACTATGAAGACACCTACCAATATTTACAAATTACACAGACACATGTAAGCATGTCTTCAAATTATAAAGTGGGGACTTTTTTGCGATTGAAACAAATGCACTTGCATATAATCTATAATCGGGTTTTCCAGAGAATGTTCCAGAAGAGCACACCTGGTCCAGTTTGGTGTTCAGTTGACATTATCGTATGTTTCAACACAGAGAGGGAGAAAAATTTCCCCCGCCTGAGAAGCAGCAGCCTATTGATCTCTCTCTCTTACGTTGTTCCATCCGATAGCAAAGTGTGAGACCATAAAATCCCTGTGTTATCTTTACCACTTGTGAAGGATTTCTGGTGAGAATTCACTAGAATCTCTCCACTGCCTGAAACAAAGGGAATTCAGCCAAATTCAACTGTTCCAGAGTGAAACCCCACTACCAGTAACTTGTGTGAGCAGAATAACTTCAAAGGCAGGATAACGTTTGGGGCACTCTATCATTTTACCATTTGTTATGAATCCAACGTTCTGTGTCTCACACTTTTCTAGTAAATGACCTACTCTGAGACCTACATCATTGGTCACATCACAAAAATGGTTCCATTTAAGATTGGTGTAACCAGTGGAGGAGTGGGACTGGAAAAGGACGGAGTGACCTTCCAACATTGGTTGAAACACAAATGAGAAATTTTCAAAGGGCTGTTCAAGTGGAAATTCCCTTCCCCAGAGGTTTGTGGTGCTGGATGCTTGCATTTATTCAAAATTATATTTGGTGACATTTGACAGACAAGTGAATGCAGACAAATGGCATACAGACAGAAAAATGCTTTTGAGACCACATGCACATCACCCATGGAATTTGTGAGTGGTGAAGCGGTGACAAAGTGTCTAATACCCCACTCCTGCCGCTCAGTCCTATGTGCCTATGTTCTATTCAGCTCCTCACAGCTCCTGATATTAGCAGATGGAGGCCACCTGCTCCAAATACCTGGTCCACCAGAACACAGGATGTCATCCTCAAGACTGTCACACACGATTTGGTGTGGGTTGGAAAATGTTATTTGGAAAACTAGGCTGGTTTCGAAAGACAGCTCTGGTCTCTTTACAGAGTATCTCCTCTCTGCAACTTGTGCTTCATTTGTTGGTGATGTTGGAGACTCAGATTCACTGTGAATACAGCCCCCATACCTCACCCTGAGATGACTCACAAAATACTTTACTCTCTGTGACTGCAACATTCAATAACAGAACGTTCAGGAAAATTACAATTATTAACTTTATAATTACAGAATATGAGAACATAAGAAGCAAGATTAGGTGACTCGGATGATCAACCTATTGTATACCATCATGGCTGACTTACTGTTATCAATAACTGGTCTTTAATGTCCAATTCTTCACACCCTTTAGCACTCTGACAGGCCAAAAAATTCATGTACCACCTCTTTGAATACTTTCCGTGATGTAACTCCCCTCACTATCTAGCCAAGATAGTTCCTGGCATTGATTACCCTCTATGAGAGGAAAACATTCCCAACACAGACACCATCATATATTGATGTGAACAAGAGGTGAACACAGGGGCTCAGGAAAGAGTGAATGGCCTTGATGACAAGGTAGCATTTTACTGTGGATGACATCAGGACCACCTAGTTATTTGAGATTAATGGGAATTAGGTATACCCACCCCACTGGTTTGGGGTCTTTCAGAGCACAAAGAAAGATGTTTATGGTCGGTGACCGACAATCCTTTCAGTCCTGGGACATCTCTGCAGGAGATCCTCAGGGTAGCTGCCGGAAAACAAACACCTTCATAAGATCAGAAATGGCGATCGTCACTGAAGACCACCCAATATTCACAACAATGTGCCACACCTCAGCTCCTGAAACAGTCTGTGTCCATGTGCAGTAAGACCTGGACAGCATTCAGGTTTGTGCTGTTAAAGTGTCGGTAACATTCATGTAACAGCAATGCCAGACACTCTACATTTCCACAGTTAAATGAAGAGCTCATTCAGCATCTCAGGCAGATTAGAAACAGATATGTGGAAGCCATTCAGCCCATCGAAACTACTGAACAAAGAGAGGAATAGCCGATTCAATCCTCCTGCCTGTTCCACAGGAAGAGAAGAGGTCTGATTACCACATCAAGCTGTTAAACAGGAACAGGCAGGGCCAAGTCCGGCCCATGAACCTGTTCCATGGGACATGGAGGAGGCCATTCAGCCCCTCGGGACACTTATACAGGAACAGGAGGGTGCCATTGATGCTCCAACCTGACAAATCAATGGAGCAGAGAATGCACTCTGAGTTGGATCCACGATGTTCTTCATGGCTCCATTACCTGTGGGACACTTGAAACTTTAATATGGTTTGCTGCCAGTGAGGAAGGTAGCCAGATGCTTTGTCTGAAATCTCAGAGAGGCATCTTCCATCTCTGAGAAGACAGACCCATGTCCTCCATGGATGTCAGAAGCTGGTGGGAATAGTTAACTGTTTTAGAATGAAGGTATTGTGGCTGTTGTCGGGATTGTGGATAACATGACGTTTAATGCAGGATCACACCCTAAATGCACTGTATTAATGTGGGGAGAATTAATTCAAAGACTGACCCTCTGTCTCTCTCAATCAACATATGGAGTGGGGGTGGGATGAGGGGAATGTCCTCGGAGGCTCTTAACCTATTGAGAATCACTTAACCTGAGTTAATAAAACCCATGGAATTTATCATCGTATCAGTGCCTGTTTAGAACATCATGAGTGACTGTCCATCCCCCTTCAGGTTCGATACAATCATCTCTTATTCTCTCACTGAGCTTCACTCTCTGATCATGGTGCCATCATCCCAGGGATTAGTCTGTTGAAACTTGAGAGAAAGTCTATCCACAGTCCACCAAATACTGCCTCAACAACACTCTCGGGGATGATCGCAATAATCATTTTCTCTCACTTAGACATCGCCGTTTCTTTCCTGTGCCACAAAAAACCATTCTTTCTCTATGCACTATGACTGACATGGAATTTATAACTCCCTTACATCTGTCCGTCAGCATCAATAAAGCCAACACCAGAGATGCGTATGGAGATGTGCATCACTCTCGGGGAGAATTTCAATGAGATGAATACACCTAAAATAGGGAATGACACCGACCTGAATAGAAATAAGCTGTACAAATACGGGAAACAGGCAGAGGAAGGGAGCTATCTTTACTTCTGTTCTTCTCTCACAGGATGTATGCAGTGCTGGTCAGGGCAGCATGTTATGCCGATCTTGAACTGAATGTTTGGTTCAGCTGTTCCACAGGACAGTAAAGAGAAAAGCACATTCCTGTGGGATTGTAGTGTTACAACACAGGATACATTCTCCTGCTTAATGTAAAACCAACAACAGGGAAATGATTTATCCACTGCAGTAATCCATGATAATTCTAGAGTCCATAACTATTTCAAGTAAAAATTAACAACTTTATTTCTTAAAGCATAATAGGGAATAATAGATGAATGAATATTTACAGCTTCTTCCTCTAAGCAATATTTTATCTCCCCCCCCCCCCCCACTATATTAGTTCGATTAGACTCCTAATTAAGATTTACAAAACAAAACTTCTTATCTCAAAACCGAGAAGCGGTCGGTTCTTCTCCATATTCCGTTCTTCTTTTCTTCTTTGAGATTCTGCTTTTCCAAGTTACTAATCAATAAAGTTACCGAGAGGAAAACTATTTTTCAGGCAGTCTTTGCATGCTGGTAACTTGGCAGATCTCCTCTCAACTGTCAATTTCCCGCGGTCTTGTACCCCCAAACCATTGGACTGTGTCATTGGCTTTTAAGATTATCAATACACTAAATTCACACTTGATTGGAGGTGGGCACTTTGGGTTATAACTTAAACAGTTTGGCTGAATTTGTTTTTGTCTTGAGAAAATAAACTAATCGACCAAATGTTACATTAAATCTATTTTTCGAAGACTTGGTGCTGTCAGGTAGTTATTGCTGGCTTTTAATTCTGTTAAAGGTGCAGAACACCCACATGTTCCTCACAGAAGTCACACTGAAACCTGACTAGAGAAGAATGACCCATTGACTTCGCTTAAGGACTTGGGGCAAGCAGATGGGCTTTAGTGGCAAATGAAAATTGTTGCTTTTAATTTCCCTCATGAGATTTCAACAGACTATTATTCTGTGGCTCTAGAGTATGAGTCTTGAACACCATACACTGCCGTCCCGTATGTACAGAGAACAAGTTAAACATCCGCAGAGCAATTTTTTTAGTGATGGACATATGGTTAGAAGGAACTTGAAACTGTTAAACAAAGGCATAAATTCTGGTTTATTCAGAAGTTGCAATGAGACCGAGACGGGACTGGAGTATCATGACGGCGATATTGGACAGGATTCGTGCGTGGGGAGGAGATGGGGATGTAAATTTGTGAAGGACAAAATGGGTTATGGAGTTTGAGAACAGTCTGGTTCCTTCTTGCATATCAGTGAGTAATTTAGAAATAGTAGTTTGACACTGATTAATATAAGGAAAGGAGGTTTTGTTTGTAACTGAAGACATTGTCTTGCAATTTTCAAATTTTATATATCATGAGCAGAAATTCAGTTCAACCCAGTTTAGTAGACAAATATAATGACTTACCAGCTACACCAACTATAGCGAGGATGGGATAGTAACCACCTTGAATAATCCAAAGGATATCCTGGATCCGTGATGCTAATGATATCCAAGGCTGAGAAAGGTAGTAAAGACCCAAGGATAAACTCCTGACTGTTATTGTAATATTCCAGTCTAATATTCTCAGATTCTGATCCATTGTTGTACCATTCCAGTTTACTAATCTTTGATTCTGATCCACTATTAGAACATTTCAATCCAAGGTCCTCCCATTCTGAACCATTATTGTAACGCTCCAGTCTAATGTTCTCAGATTCTGATCTCTACTCCCCCTCTCTCTCGAGCTGATGATCCGTGTTAGTACTGTCAGCGATGCTCCAACTCATACTATGGGATAACACGCTGAAAAGAGCCCATTTATCATTCAATGATGGAAACGCTCCACTGGGATAATTAGGATCCACGGAGATTGACATTAATCACAGTCACTGCACAAATAGCTCCAGTTAACCCCTTTCAATTTAACATTGATTTTATTAAAATTCTAAAGAACGTATAAAATTTATACATTTGGCATGAGATATGTGGGAGTGACTGAGGAACGGAATATTGGAGATGGTAGATTGATTGCGTGCAATCATTCAATCTGCCTTGGATATGGTAATAATGACAAAGGATTGTCAGAACATAAACAAGTTTCTACGTTTATAAATGGAAACATACAATCTGTAACTACTGATCAGTGATTATAATGTCAGTAAAATATGGAGAGAACTTTTCTCGTCCAGAATCTGACAGGAAAATGTGCCTACGATAACATGAGTGATAACGGACAACTGACATGGATATGGTAACAGAGAATATGACGTGACACACAATTCAGATGAGTATTCGAGAATCAGAGAGGGCAGGTGAGGGTCATGCTGTTCATGTTATCGATGTCAATCAACTGTGATTATTTTCCATTGGATTTCAATTGCAGTGTGATTATGATATTGGGGACATGGCTGCTGAGACTGGAGTGAGGAAACATGATATTTCCCACTCATCACTAGTGAAACGTTACTCTTTGTAAATCATATGAAGATCAAATTTCAGGATACAGCTCCAATGAGGAATGAGGAGAGCCAATATTAACCATACAACCAGAAGATATTGGAGCAGAAATTTGGACATTAGTCCCCTTGAGCCTGCTTCACCATTCAATGATGGCTGTTTAGCTTCTCAACCCCATTCTCCCGCTTTTTACCTGTAATCCTTGATCCCCTTTACAGTCAAGAACCTATCTGTCTCACTCTTAAATGTACTCAATGATCTGGACTCGACAGCCCTCGGTGGCCTCTGTGGCAGTGAATTCCATAGATTCACCACTGTCTGGCTGGAGATGTTTCTCTTTATCTCTGTTTGAAAAGATCTTCTCTTTACTCTGTCCCTTTGGGTACTCGTCTCTCCTACCATTGGATATCTCTTCCCAAAATCCACTCTGTCCCACGGCATGCAGTATTCTGTAAGTTTCAATTAGACCTCCTAACATCTTTCTGAACTCTATCAAATACAGACCCAGAGCCCTCAAATATTCTTCATATGTTAAGCTTTTCATTCCTGGCACCATTCTTGTGAATCTCGTCTGAAAACGCTCCAGGACCAGTACATCCTTCCTGAGATATGGGACCAAAGCTGCGCACAATAATCCAAATGGAGCCTGACCAAAGCCTTGTAGAGCCTTAGAAGTACATCCCTGGTTTTATATTGAAGCCTTCTTGAAATAAATGCCATCATTGTATTTGCCTGCCTAACTACTGACAAACTGCAAGTTTACCTTTCAAGACTCCTGGACTAGAATGCCCTAGTCTTTTTCACTTCAGATTTCTGAATTTGCTTGCTATTTATAAAATAGTCTATGCCTCTATTCATCCTGGTAAAATGCTTTTCCACACTTTTCCACATCGTACTACCTCGGCCACTTCTTTGTTCACTCTCCGAACCTGTGAAAATCCTTCAGCAGGTGAAAGTGAGGACCGCAGATGCTGGAGATCAGAGTCAAAAAGTGTGGTCATAGAAAAGTACAGTCTGGCAGGAAGCATCCGAGGAGCAGGAGATTTGACGTTTCAGGCATAAAGCCTTGATCAGGAATGTGGGGTGGGCGGAAGGTGCCAGAGAGATAAATGGGAGGGGCTGGTGCTGGGAGGAAGGTAACTTGGAAGGTGACAGCTAGATGAAGGTGGGTTGTGATAGTGATAGTTCAGAGTGGAAGGTGGAGTGGCTAGATGGGAAGGAAGATGGACAGGTAGGACAGTTCAAGAGGGCGGTTCTGAGTTGGAGGGTTTGATCTGGGATAAGGTGGAGGGGAGATGAGGAAACTGGTGAAATTGTCCTTGATACCGTGTGTTGGAAGGGTCCCAAGGCAGAAGATGATGCGTTCTTCCTTCAGACGTCAAGTGGCTAGAATTTGACAGTGGATGAGGCCACAAACCTGCAAATCCTTGGCGGAGACGGAGGGGGAGTTGAAGTATTCAGCCACAGGTCAGGAGGGTTGTTGGGTGTGTGTGTCTGAGACTGTTCTGCAAGTTGACGTCTTCTCTCGCCAATGTAGTGGAGACCAGGAGCAATGGACACACTAGAAGAGGTATTTGCATGCACGGGATGTTATCTGACTGATGTGGAAGGATCCTTTGGGGCCTTGGGTGGAGGTGAGGAGGGAGGTGTTGGCACAGGTTTCATACCTGTTGTAGTGGCAAGGGAAAGTGCCGGAAGTGGAAGGTGGCTTGTTGGGGTTGCGTGGACCTGATGAGGGAGCTGTGAGGGAATGGTCTCAGCAGTATGATGATAGGGGTAGGGAGGGAAGTATATCTCTGTTGGTGAGGTCTGACTGTTGGTGGCAGAAATGGCGGAGGATGATGCGTTGTATCCTGAGGTTGGTGGGATGGAAGGCATGCACCAGAGAGGTTCTAACTTGTTGTAGTTGGAAGGGTGAAGCTCAAGGCTGAAGTTTTGGGCAGTTGAGGAGATGCGCCAGAGCACCCTCCTGCAGCCAAACCACCTCTTCAATGCTACCTGTCCCTATATCTATCTTTGCACAGTTTGAAAGCTTAACCCAAATGCCCTCAGTTCCATCATATAGATAATGAATGCACAAAGTGAAAAGTTGTGGTCCCAAAACTGAGTCTTGAGGAACACCACTTGTCACTGGCTGCCATCCTGAGAAGGACACTTTAATCCACACTCTCTGCTTTCTGTCAGACAGCCAAACGTCAACTTCCACCTTGTCTCTAACACCATGGACGCATATCATTCTCAATAGCCTCATGCATGACACCTTGTCAAAGGATTCTTGAGGTGCAGATGGATAACATCTATTGGTTCTCCTTCATCAAATCTGCACATTACTCCCTCAATGTATTCTAGCAGGTTTGTCAGGCATGACCTCCCCTTGATGAAACCATGCTGACTCTGTCCTATTTTACCAAAGACCTCCAAGAATTCAAAAATCCCATTCTTCACGATGAATTCCATGATGTTACCCACAACCAAGTCTGCAAATCAGTCTGCAGTTTTCCATCTTCTGCCTAACTCCCTTATTAAACCGGGTGTCATGTTAGCAATTATACAGCCACTTGGCCCTTTCCTGATTTTAGTCATTCCTGAAAGATTACCACTTTCGCTTGTACTAACTCTTCAGCGATCTCCCTTACAAGGCTGGGGTGTAATCCATCTGGTCCAGGTGAGTTATCCACATTCAGGCCATTCCGTTTTCTAACATGTTCTTCTTGGTGATGGCCACTGTATTTAGGACTGCCCTCTCACTCTCTTCAAACCTTGGGTAATTACTCGTGTATGCCACCGTCAAGACTGATGCAAAATTCCTCAGCCATTTCTTTGCTTCCCACTACTGTCTCTCCAGCATCATTTCCAGTGGTCCATATTCACATTTACGTCTCTTTTGCATTTTATATATCTAAAGAATCTCTTACAGTTTCCTTTATATTACTGGTTTGCTTAGCCCCATACTTAATGTTCTCCCTCCTTATTTATTTTTTCTTGCCTTCTGTTGGCCTTAATTCTCCAGTTCCCAACTGCTCTTCACTCTGCTTGCTCTTTAGCTTATATGCAATCCCTGACTTCCCTTGTCAGCCCTGGTTGCCTCATCCTCCCTGTACCATACCTCTATTACTCAGCACGCATCACTGCAGTGTCTTTTAAATTATCATGGAATCTCCAGCCATTGCTGTTACCCTGTCTTTCCGGCTAGACGCCTGTCCCGGTCAATTCTACCCAGCTTCTCCCTTATGCCTCTCCAGTTGCCTTTATTCAGCTGAAATACTGTTATCTCTGATTCTATCTTCTCTCTCAAATTTCAGAATAAATTCAACCATGTTCTGATCACTGCTTCTGAAGTTTTCCTTCACCTTAAGCTCCCTTGTCTAGCCTGCGTCATTAAATCCAGTGTCATCTGTTCCCGAGTGGGCTCCACGACATGATGCTCCAAAAAGCCATCCCGTCGATATTCCTCAAATTCCTTTTCTTGCGATTCACTACCAAACTGGTTTCCCATTTCACTTGCATATTGAAATCCCCCATGATCACTGTAACATTCTCTTTTCTACAGATCTTTTCCATCTCCTGGTGTATCTTGTGCCCCAGCTCCTGACTACTCTTTGGAGGCCTCTGCAAGTCTCCAACTGTGGTTGTCTTACCTTTGTGGTTCCTCAATTCTACCATGCAGATTCTAAACCATCTGACCTTATTTCCTTTCTTTTGTTGATTAAATTTCATTTTTTATTAATAATGTAAATCCACTCTCTCTATCTTTTCGATACGATATGTGTCCTTGAATATCCTGATCCCCTTGCAGCCACTTCTCTGTGATGCCCATTACGTCATACCTCCCAATTTCAATCTATGCCACAAGCTCATATACCCTATTCCTTATACTGCTCGCATTCAGATATAACCCTTCAATCTTGTGTTAACGTTCCCTCTTCTATTGCCATTTGTTTGTCCAGTGTGATTGAATTTTGATTGCTTACACTTTCCATACACTCTGTTCTATTTGCGTCTATGCTGAAGATTTTAAAAACCTCTCTTGAGCTCTGTGCTCTTACCTCCTCTTTTCTTATTAAACCCTATAAGGAAACCCCGACCCCGCGCACACACACACACTCCTAATCAGTTTAAAGCTCTGTCGACATCCTTGGTTAGGATTCACTTGGACTCTGGTCCCAGAACGGTTCAGACGAAGACTGTCCCATCAGAACAGGTTATTTCTTCCTCAGTAATAAAATGTGTTTAAAGTTTGTGAGAAGATTTGTAGCTCGGGTGCTCATTGTTGTATTTCTGTTCGCCGAGCTGGGAATTTGTGTTGCAGACGTTTCATCGCCTCTCTAGGTGACATTCTCAGTGCTTTGGAGCCTCCTGTGAAGCGCTTCTGTGATGTTTCCTTCGACATTTATAGTGGTTTGAATCTGTCGCTTCCGGTTGTCAGTTCCAGCTGTCCATTGCAGTGGTCGGTATATTGGGTCCAGGTCGATGTGCTTATTGATTGAATCTGTGGATGAGTGCCATGCCTCTAGGAATTCCCTGACTGTTCTCTGTTTGGTTTGTCCTATAATAGTAGTGTTGTCCCAGTCGAATTCATGTTGCTTGTCATCTGTGTGTGTGGCTACTCAGGATAGCTGGTCGTGTCGTTTCATGGCTAGTTGGTGTTCATGGATGCGGATCGTTAGCTGTCTTCCTCTTTGTCCTATGTAGTGTTTTGTGCAGTCTTTGCATGGGGTTTTGTACACTACATTGGTTTTGCTCATGCTGGGTATCGGGTCCTTCGTTCTGGTGAGTTGTTTTCTGAGAGTGGCTGTTGGTTTGTGTGCTGTTATGAGTCCGAGTGTTCGCAGTAGTCTGGTTGTCAGTTCGGAAATGCTCTTGATGTATGGTAGTGTGGCTAGTCCTTTGGGGCGTGACATGTCGTCGTTCCATTGTCTTTCCCTTAGACATCTGTTGATGAAATTGCGGGGGCATCCGTTTTTGGCGAATACCTTGTATAAGTGTTCCTCTTCCTCTTTTTGCAGTTCTGGTGTACTGCAGTGTGTTCTGGCCCTTTTGAATAGTGTCTCGATGCAACTTATTTTGTGTGTGTTGGGGTGATTGCTTTCGTAGTTCAGGATTTGGTCTGTGTTTTTGGCTTTCCTGTAAACCTTTGTGGTGAATTCTCCGTTCGGTGTTCTCTGTACCATTACGTCTAGGAATGGGAGTTGGTTGCCCTTTTCTTCCTCTCTAGTGAATCGGATTCCTGAGAGTGTGGCGTTGATGATCCAGTGCAATTTCAACAACAGATGCCTAGGGGAAAGACAATGGAACGAGGACATTCCGCAACCCAAAGGACTAGCCACACTACCATACATAAAAAAACATTTCTGAACTGACAGCCAGACTACTGCGACCACTCGGACTCATAACAGCACACAAACCAACAGCCACTCTCAGACAATTCACCAGGACGAAGGACCCGATACCCAGCATGAGCAAAACCAATGTCGTGTACAAAACCCCATGGAAAGACTGCACAAAACACTACATAGGACAAACAGGAAGACAGCTAACGATCCGCATCCATGAACACCAACTCGCCACGAAACGACACGACCAGCTATCCTTCGTGGCCACATACGCAGATAACAAGCAACATGAATTCGACTGGGAGAACACTACTATTATAGGTCAAGCCAAACAGAGAACAGCCAGGGAATTCCTAGAGGAATGGCACTCATCCACAGATTCAAACAATAAGCACATCGACCTGGACCCAATATACTGACCACTGCAATTGACAACTGGAACTGACAACCGGAAGCGGCAGATTCAAACCACGATAAATGCCGGAGGAAAGATCACAGACGCGCTTCACAGGAGGCTCCCAAGCACTGAGGATATCACTTAGACAGGGGACAAAACGTCTGCAACATAAATTCCCAGCTCGGCGAACAGAACCACAACAATAAAATGTGTTTATTCAACACAAAATACTGGGACAAAAAACAAGCGTTTCAGCACATACCAAAACATGAAAAATACAAAGAGACAAATCTGTTAAAATTCACTTACGATGTGGAGCTATATGAATTGAAATGTGAATTACAAAACCACGGACGAGGTATTCAAGCTTTATTGGTCATTATCTGACCCACAGCTGAGGTACTGATTTCCCCCCAGTCAGTGATCCCCCTCACTGAGACTCTCTCGCCCTGTCTCACACATTGTCTAGTTGGCCCAGAATTTTTAAATTAATTCATCTTCTCCCTGGAACCAATCTATTGTTATTTTGGAACTTGTTCAGCAGTCAGCAACACGGTTCTGTGAAATTATTGGCGATAAATGATCTGGGATGGCAGCATGGTGCTCACAGGGTCCGGCACCAGACAAAGGGCTTGCAGTCTGTGGGAATTTCTAAATAAAATTTCTGTATGTTTGTCCTCATGCTGTCTTCTGATCTAACTTCATACTCGTCTGACACCCCTTGCTCTCACTCACTCTGTCGCTTCATTTTCCCTCCATTCCTTTTATCTCTCTGCACTTCCTTTTTCTCTGTTAATTTTTCTCTCTCTCACGCACACACAGTTCACTCTGTTTTCAAATTGTACAATTGGCTAAACGGCCTCGTTCAGTGCTCTATTAATTCTGAAGCTCTCTGAACCACTATGAAGACTTCAGCACAATAAAGACATCAGGTGCCTGGAGAGACAAGCTGCTCCTGCGAAGGACACAGTGCAGAATAATCCTTTATCTCTTCCTGTTGCCTGTTGTGCAGTGGCCTTGTGCAGTGCCACTTTTACAATAAACCCGTCATATTTGTAGCAATTCTCCATCAAATACAAGTAAATATACTGCAGATGGCAGAAACCTGAAACAAACATAGAAACATACTATGAAGAGAGAAACGAGTTAATTCTCCCAATGCAGACACGGGGAGATTGTAAAAAACTCCACAAAGACAGGGTCCAGAGATTGGAATTATTCTTATTTGAATGAAAATAGTCTTATCAGTGATAGGCAACATGGTTTTGTGCAGAGAAGGTCATGTCTTACCAAATCAATAGATTGTTTGAGGAAGTGACAAAGTTGATTGATGAAGGAGGCACTGTAGATGTCATGTACGTGGACTTCAGGAAGGCGTTTGGTATATTTCCCCATGGTTGGGGTATGTCGAAAGTGAAGTCACATGATGCACGAGCTGGTGGATAAAGAACTGGCTGGGCAACAGGAGGCAGAGAATAGTAAGGGGAGGGAGTTTCGCAAAATTGAGAACTGTGACCAGTGGTTTATTTTAAGATGTTTCTGGAAAGATACATGAATGGCCTGGGAACAAAGGGATACAGATCCTTAGAAAATAGGCGACAGGTTTAGATAGAAGATTTGGATCGGCGCAGGCTCGGACCACCGAATGGCCTGTTTCTGTGCTGGAATGTTCTTTGTTATAAGATTAGCAATGACCCATCAGACCCCAGTAATGGTCTCCTCCAACCTCTTCCCTCAGACTAAAAGGTACAGAAGCTTGAAAACACTGATCAGCTGGTTCAGGAACAGCTTCTTCCTGACTGTTATTAGACTGATGAGTGGACTCCCTAATCTCAGATAATGCTGATCTTGTTCCTGCTGATCTCGCCTCGCACACGCCCTGTGCATCGTAACCTGCATGGCTCTCAAACATATTTTATAGCCATTGTTCTGTACATCATTGTTTACTATGCTTTGTCTGCATTTCTTGGTAAAGGTCAAAGTAAATCCTCACCTCCCTTCCCCCAGTTACAACAGTGCTCACTTCCACCTGTCTCTGGTCCACAGCCCCAGAACCTCCCATTCACCACCCCCAGCACACTGTGACCCCATCCCCACTCCCTGTGTGCTTTGTATCTCACTATTTCTCTCACACTGTCTGTTTCCTAGTATTATCCTTTTATCTGTCTTCTGTTTCTTTCCCATAACTTACTATCTCCCCTTCTCCCTGTTCTTGTGAATGTTTGTTTCTTGTTTTGTTTCCTTTCTCTGTTTTACTGACTGTCCTTCTGTTTGCCTCGCCGTGTTCTCTCTCTCCTTCTACATGTCCATCTCTTTCTCTCTCGTTGTGATAGTGATGGCTTCTCTATTCTTTTGAAGCATGTGATGGCTCTTTGGTTGGATGTTAGAAATACAATAAATTCAATTATGTTTTGGTATCTTAAACATAATTTAAATTTATTGGTTAAATTTCAATTGTTGTCAAAACAGCAACCAGAACTTGGATCTCCATTGAACAACCAATTCTTACATCTAAATATTTTGGAACTGCCTTCTCCCAGTGCTCTGCATACTGGCAACTGAAAGCATTCTATTCACGTGCATAATAGTGTGACGGTAACTGCTCTTCCCAGGACCATAAGAAACTACAGACGGTTTTGTGCACAGCCCATAAATATCATGGAGGAAAACCTTCCATCCATTTATACTTCTCATTGTCAGCGAATGGCTGGCAACATCAAATATCTCTCCCAAACTGATAATGATCTCCCACAACCTCTTCCAAAAGGGAGGAGATACAGAGACTTGAAAACATGGACCAGTATGCTCAGGAACACTTTCTTCCCCACCCTAATTACACTGGCGAATTGACATCTCTAATTTTTCAAATAATGTTAATCTTGCTAAATTCGATCTTGAATCGCACTGCTCCTGTGTTGCTGTCACCTTGTCCGCCTCACTCTGTGTAAGTGCCCTGTGAGGCTCAAGGTCTTCTCAAGGGCAATCAACAAAGTGAACTAATGCTGGCCCAGCCAGCGATACCTATATCCCATTAATAAATATAAGAACATGACGACACTCAGGGAACACAGACAGGTCGGATCAAATCACTTTAAACATGATCTTAGATAGATAGAGATTGCCCTCGGTATCTGAAAGTAGAGTGTTCCGACAAAGCCTTTCATAAGCTGATATGGTATAAAGTGAGAGATCATTAATTTATGTGGGGAAAATTTAATTTTCTTGTTAAAAGTGAAAATCCTCTTCGGATTTCTTTTGATTAGTGAAAACAGGACCTAATGGAGGTTTTTCGGAAAGGGAAATGGCAAAATGCGAATTTTTTAAAAGCGGGGGATACGTGTAGCAGCATGGGCGTGATATTCAGGAAGATTTGAAAAGTTAAAAATAAATGAGGTGATTCTCACATTTTATTTCCATCCCAGCTGATCATCATTCCCTTTGTTTGCTCTTTGTCTTCTATCTCTCTCTTTCTCTATCGATTCAACTCACTCCTCCTGCCCTTCAAAGCTGACTTCCCTGTCACCAGCATTGTTCACACTATTTTCCAGCTGCTTTCAGTTCAGAAAAGCTTCCCAGCACTTTCTGATCTTTTCCTTGCATTATTTATGCAATTTCAGATCTCCAGCATCTTTCAAATTTGTTTAACCTTCAAATTTGTTATTCCATGGGAAGTCGGCATCTCTGCCCAGGGCAACATTTGTTAAACATCACTAATTGTCCTGACTCTGACGACATTCCACAAGCCAATATGAAGTCAAGCACACTGATATGGGTCTGAAGTCACACTTAACCCAGAACGGGTAGTAACATTAGATTTCTTTACCGAAGGTCATCAGTGAAACAGGAAAATGTTCAGACAAAATGTGGTTTTATAGTTGTTTTTCGTGAAATTCACTTTTATTCCAATTCTTATCATTTTTATTTAGTTCTGCCATCAGCTGTGGTAGGACTTGAAACAAATCGCTTGAAACAATGTCTTTCGTTTAATAAGCTTTGCTCCTGAATTACATCCAGCGACATTCCTACTCTGATACATTGTCCTAATCATGAAGGAACGTCTGAGACAAGAACAATTTTGTGATTGAAATACTTGTAACTGGAAAAGTGGCCAGAAGAGAGCTTGAAACATAAAGTCTGAATTTTACCAACGAGCAGACAATGGTTTGTTCAGCCACAGCACTGACGCAGAGATGGAGACTGGGGATATTATGACCTGGTAGTCGACAGGGTTCGTGACAGAGAGAACAAGATACATAAATCAATTCAGGGCAATAAGAGATCTCGAGGTTGTGCACAGTTTTGTTCTCAGATGTTTGTAAGGGATTGGTCTGCAATTCAGATGAATGGAAACTGCAATTGAAATTGAAGATAAAAGTTTTTTTCATTGGCAAATATAGATAATAGAAATTGCAATGAAGTTTAAAATTGTTTATGGGCTTAATGAATGGACAGAGGTAGAGAACACCAACAATAGCGAGAATAGGTTATGATTTGGAGATGCCGCTGTTAGACCGGGGTGTACAAAGTTAAAAATCACACAACACCAGGTTATAGTCCAACAGGTTTAATTGGAAGCACACTAGATTTCGGAGCGTCGCTCCTCCACCAGGAGTAACACATTCTCCACTCCGCCCAATCAGCGCCACTAATATCCGATAAGGTAGACATTTCCTACAGAGGGAAATTTTGAAAAGATCCAAGGAAAGCCTCCTCTCCATTTGTGTAATTATCCAGTCCATTGTTCGCAGATTCAGATCTGTCCTCTCCACGTCTCTCCAGCTGCTGATGTCTGTTACTGTTGGAGCTGATGCATCTGCTCCTACACTGGGACAGCGCACTGAGTGAAGCTCCTCACCAATAGGACACAGATACAATGCATGGAGACTGACATCAATCGCGGTCACTGAGCAAACAGGTCTAGCTTTCAATACAGCACATTCAGTTCACAACATATCTGGACTGGACTGGACTGGATTCTGACATTGCTGGCTATTGGTCACATCTCCCATCGCCAATTCCTCGAGTGAAGTCAGTTGTGAGGGAGAATGATGGAAGTTTTCTGATCGCAGGCTAGAATATCCTGCCTTGATGTACGTTTGCAATGCTGTCGTCATCATACCCGGAATCTCTGCCCCTCCACAAAATAAAGAAACACAGTCAGGATGTTGTTACTGTGCTGATCTCTCCTTCACGGGAACAAACCCCAGCCAACAGACTGTCACTGGGCACAATTGCCCTGAACATAGACAGGAAGTGTGGACTTCTCTGAATGGTCCTCTCACTGCTCTAATAAAGAAACGTTGGACCTTCCATATAGAATATGCTTCAGTAATTAATTTATACAAATTGACAAACATCTTAATGCAGTTTTATTTGCTGTAAAGCAATAATTTTTCACCTTTTTTCCCCTCAGCCCAAAACCAAAAGTGAACTTATTCATTAAGACTTATGAATTAATAAGTCAGATTTACCGAGTAGATCGGGCGGAATGGGGATAGTGGCTGTGGAGACTGCATGGGGAGTACAATGATATTCCCCAGTCATCATCACTCTTAACGTCAGATAGAATTAAATATAGTTCACAACAAGGAACGAGCCAACGCTTGGGATATGTAATGCTCAATGACAATGTGAAGTGAACAGAATAATTTTAAATGTGATAAAGTGAACTATATTATATATACACACCATTTCATCATTGGGAATATAGATTGAGTAGTGTCACCGCATCTGAAGCATTAACTTTGATGTCTCTTCACAGATACGGCTAGATCTGCTGAGCTTTCCCTCCAACGTCTGTTTTTGTTTGAGATTGATCATGTTGTTCATATCTGGCAGGATTCTTACAATTAAAAGCAGATGCTAACAACAAAATGTACAGAGGTGTGGAGACAATACAAGAGAATGACAGTAGAAATATCGCTCATTCCAAACTGGAAAAGACAATGAGCTGAGTTTTCACCACCTTTGCTGTAATAATTCTATGTTATGCATTGAAAGCTTTTGGAGATTGGGGAGACAAGCTTGTTCAATGAAGGACACAAGTGTTCCATCATCAAAAATCTATTGCTATTCTTTCATGAAGTTCAGCTGCCTTTAAAATGTATTGTCAAACAAAATAGATTTCCTGAGATTTACAAGATGTTGAGATTTTCTTTTTACTTTCGATCTTAAGGAAGAGACAGATTTCGGCTGTAATTCAGGTATCACAGACACACCAACAGTAATAGAAACATGAAAGTACCACATTGTCCAAACATTACCAAGGTCAACATGTAGACCTGTCAAGAAACATGCAATAAAGTGATAATGGAAACATGAAATGCAAACAGAAAATGCTGGATAAACAAAAAACGTGAGGATGTGTCTGCAGAGAGCAGCAGAATTAACATATGTAATATGATGTGACACTGTTCTGAAAAGTCCTATTAGAATGAAAGGTTAATTTTTTGCATCTCTGTTCAGATGTTGCCAGATTTACTGAGTTTCGCTTCAGCTCTTTTGATTTCTTTCTTCTTTCTGAACTGTGACAAAGTGTCTGATCTGAATGATAGCAGCAAAGCTGTTATCTTAGTTGAATCTCGAGTAATTTGTTATTGATTTTAAATGAGAAATTACAAAGTTCCTATGTTTGACAGGGCTCTAAATATCGATGACGTATTGCATTGTGAGACCTTGCGATGAAAATGTTGAAACAAAACAGAAGGTGCTGTAATCGCTCAGCAGGTCTGGCATCATCTGTGCAAAGAAATCAGAGTTAACGTTTCAGGTCCAGTGCCCCTTCCTCAGAACTGATAGTAACACGGAAAATGTTGGTTTATATGCAGAAGAGACTGGATAGCTCTTAATGGAGACTGTTAGTAACTAACAATAGGGTGTGAGTAATGGAAGGCTATGTGACAACTCGGCCTGGTGTATGGATAGGGGGCTAGGACATTGGGGATTTCAGGCCCGAAAATTATTGAACTTGATTTTGAGTCTAAAGGACTGCAGAGTCCACACATGGAAAATGAGGTGTAGTTCTTTTAGCTTGCGTTGAATTTGCCTGGAACACTGCAGCAAGCCTGACACAGAGATATTGGTCAGGGAACAGGATGGGCTGTTCAACTGGCAGGCAACTGAAAGCTCAGAGTCATCTGCAGCGGTCCAACTTGGATGTTCTGTGAAGCGGTCACCCAGTCTACCCTTCATTTCCCCAATGTAGAGGAGACCACATTGTGAGCAGCGCATGAGGTAGACTGGATTGTGGGAAATGTTGGTAAGGTGCTGCTTCACCTCGAAGGTACAGTTGGGCCCTTTGATACTGATGAGGAGGGAGGTAAATGGGAAAGTGTCAAACCTCCGGCAGGGGAAAGTGAAGTGGACCTGTGGTGGGAGTGAATAAAGAGTAGACCAGTGTATCCTGGAGGGAATAATCCCTCTAGAAGGTGGACAATGGAGGAGAGGTGAATATGTGCAGGTGGGGCATCTCGCTGAAGGTGGGGGAAATGTGGGCTGATGATCCTCTGCATGTGAATGCTGCTGGGATAGTAGGCAAGGGTAAGGGAAACTCCGTTGCGAGAGGGAAGGGGAGGGGCAGGCTAGAAGTGCAGGAGATGGGTCAGATTCACTTGAGGACCCTGTTGACAACAGTGATGAGGAATCCCTTGATTGAGGAACAAGGTGGACATTTGAAAGGCTTCCTTATTGAATTTAGTATCAGCAGAAGCAATGCGGTGGAGACGGAGGAACTGGGGGAATGGAATTGAGTCTCTGCAGGAAACCAGGTGTGAGGATGTATACTCCAGGAACCTGTGGGAGTCGGTGGGATAATACTGGATATCAGTTGCCTGGCTATCCCCAGAAATGGAAGCAAAAATGTTGAGGAAAGAAAGTAAGGAGCCAGAGATCGACCAGGTGAAAGTGATGGAGAGTTTCAAATTCCAAGTGAAATCGGTGAACTTTTCCAATTCCGGACAAGAGAGAGATGCAGCAGCGATGATATCATCTGTGTATCGGACAAAGATTTGTGGATGGGTGCTGGAGTAGAACTGGAACAGGGAATGGTCGATGTTCCCCAGGAAGAAACAGGCATAACTGGGGCCCAAGTGTGTATCCGTGCACTTCCTCTGTGTGGCAGGAGCAGGCTGAAGCAATGGGTCTGCCTGGGCTGTTCTGTTTGTGAACTTTTGAGAGGAGATAGAAGCGAGCTCTGCTATCAGAGGATTATCAGCTCGGGGGCAGTTAGGGGCGTGGGGCGAGTGGGGCAGAAATCTCCAATGAAATGTGGTCAGTTATCGGAGTTGATACAATTGCCTGATGTGCCATGGTAGGGTCATGGTCTAGGGGGAGATTAGAGGCAGTACCTGAGAGTGGGCGTTCAACCTTTGCAATGTCGAGGTCAGTCCACCAGACAATAGCAGCACCACCCTTGTCAGCACAGGCTGAATAACACAGTCAGAGTTGGACCTAAGCACATGGAGTATAGGCTGTTCGGACATTGATAGTATGGATTTGGTGAGGCAAGTGCAGAGAAATTACGACAACCAATGTCAAGTTGAGATTTCTCAACGAACCGATTTAGTTCAGGTAAAGGCCAGAGGGAGGAGTCCAGGTGGAGGGAGAGTGTTGGAGCTGGGTAACGGCGTATTTGGAACAGGGAGAGGAATATTGCTGAAAGAAATGGGCACTGAGGCGAACGCAGCGGAAGAGCTCAACTAAATGTCATGCCTAAAATTCCTTAAAGTGGGGGCACAGAGAGGTAATGTTCAGATATTTGCTGAGTACAGAACATTCAGCATCAGAGAGTGGAAGTTAAGGAGGGACGGTGAATAAACGATAGGAGGTGGAGCTGGGGGAGGGCATGGAGTCAGTGGGCAGGTATGAGAGGGGAGGAAGGTTCCAGAGGGTCAAGGGCATCTCTACCTTGTTGCAAATTGTGTGAGCAGTGCATCTGTTTAGCATGACGAATGAGCCGGTGAATAAATTAGAATTGTAGAGTGGTGCAGTCTTTAGACAATATAATGCGATTCTGCTGGACAGAGAAAACGTTGATCTCAGTGGTACTGATATCGCACGATCAGACCTCAGAAAGTAAATGATTGACTATAATTGGGAAGGTATACTTATTGTAACATCCTTATTTCAATGGAGTGACACTCAAGCAGCAAGGTCTTATTTTTTTCGGAGACTTTAGACCAAACTTTAAAATATAATAAGTCTTGATGTTATTAACAAGAAAAAATTATCAATGGTTTTGGAAGGCACTAGCAAGGGCAGAGTTTATTTGGAATTCCCAATAGCTCTGGGGAAGGTGTTATTGTTTAGTGAGGAAATTACCAGTGCAAAATTTCCTGCGATTCCCAGTGACCACAGTTTACTCAGGATCTCTGATGTCACAGGAGTCAAATACTACTTTAATGCAATGCAAGTTACTCTGACCTCACCTCAACTGATATTGGAAGATCAGTTAAATGAATAAAGAATAAAAGGCCAGTACACAGCCTGTTAGAACAATGTGCTCACTCTACTCACAATGTTTAAGGTAAAACTGATGCATGGATTTCTGACTATGAGGCGAGGTTTGTCCTATTTGTGATGAGGCTGTTTGGTTAAGCGCTGTGACAGAGAGACAGAAAGACACTCCACTCTGTACCATGGGGAACAAAACCACCCTGTTTACGGTGCATCAGACAGTGACAGAAACAACTATTGTCAGTTCCTATTGGACATTGATCATCTCAATCTCATCATTCACTGATGCTCAATAGCAGCCCAGAAGCCAGCAGCTCCCATCATCCCAGTTGGAAAGCAAAATGGGGAAGGAATAGCCAGAGAAAGTGGGAGTAACTGGGGAATTGGTGTAACTTACAGGGGAGTGGCAGAAGAAGAGTGTGAAGGGAGATCATCAGTGGAAGAGAATGTAGCAGCAGGAGGGGTAGTGCAAGGGAAGTAGGACTGTAAGAAAAGAGTAGGACAGAGGAGGAAGAAAGGCAGATGAAGTTTTAGTGACAGGGAAAAGCTTGCTTTTGAGGAAGTGAGATTGGATGAGAAAACATCACTGTACAAGAAAATCGGGATCTGGTTTCCATTCAAAATTAAGAAAGGATTTCTTGTACTTTCTCTTCTATCACTTGATTCTTGTTCAGGTTGTACATGTGCTATATATTTCTATATCTCCATCAAGTACAGAAGACATGTTTCTTTCTCCCCTACGGTGGTGTTTCAATATTTTTGATTTTATTTTTACAGTATATATTTGCTTCCAATTCAAGGTGGATATGAGAATATGATTTGATCTTCTGCAGTTTGCCCATAATATAGAATTTATTTGAATATTTATCCTCATCACACTCGCTGATTAAAACAAACAATGAATGAGTGCATGTCCATCCTGCAGATGAAAAATTTCTTCAGCTCTGGGTATTGCAGGGAATGTTACAAAGAACAGTGCCACACAAAATGCTAATGTTCTACCGCAAAATGCCAAATCCTAGTTTATCCTAAATTATTTACAATGTTTATAAACAAAACATGCAGAGGGGCGGAGTGTAAAAGGTGAATTCAACTCTGTGTCGAAAATGTTAATTGTGGATCCCTCATAAAATGCGTTAACTACATCACTCATAAATTCACCAAAATAGGAAAAGCAAGAAACTGTAATTGTCCAATCATCATCTAAATAACATCTGGCGAACAGGAAGGAAATCACTGGTTGTTTGTGATATTCAGAAATGACGATTGTGAGAATGTGGAGGTGGGGAGCAGTGAAATAATGATCAATGTTATAGATGACACAAAGATGGGCGGGGTGGATCACAGTCAGGAGGGAAGTGTTAGGCAACAGAAGGATAGAAACAGATTATTCAGATAGCCAGAGCAATGGCCTGATGAAACTTAACACCGATAATTTGGGAAGATGCAAGTCAGAAGTAACAAGACAAGTGAGTACTCAAAAGTGAGTATGAAAGAGGAGGGCTAAATTTGCTCCTTTTTTCTTTGCAGCTGGGAAAGTTAAGGTACAGGTGTACATGAGCAAATGGGGTATGGAGGGGATGAACAAACAGCAGCTGTTTTCCTTCGTCAAAGGATCAAAAACAAAGAGACACACTTTTAAAGTGAATGTCAGGGGATTGAGAGAGGATTTGTGGAATGTGTTTCGAACTGAGAGGATGGTATGAATCTGGAATGCTTTGTCTCGATGGGTGGTTGAGGCAGGTAACCTCACAAACATTTAAAATGTCTTTGGATATGCACTTGCTGGCACAGACGTGATAGGCCTGTTTTTCATTGCATGACTCTTTGCAGTGGCAGCCATGAACACTCTGGTATATTCTGAAACAATTAACAATGGCAGTTGCTGCTTTGTTCCTTTGACTGTACTCAGTAAGTGGCTATATTAGAAACCAGCATCATCTCATGCATCTTCAGCACTCACTCAACCAAATGCAGCCGAGGCCATCTCTGGGACCATCCAGTGGAATTCATATTCTCAGTGGATGCTGTCCAACAACAACACTGACACTATTCTAGCTGTATGCAACCATTAGTAAAGCGACAGCCATAATATGAAGACAGCTTTTCCTCCATTATAATACAGACCTCTAGCAATAAGGGTGTTCTTTATCTGAAGCATAATAAATTCTTTCCCAGGTATTCACTTTTACAAGCAGCAAGTTTTCCTGTGTTTTGCTGCCAGTTGTTTATCATGGAATTTCCCAGCCCAACCTCTTTCCCATTTAACATTTTCTTGTGCACTGTCTCCCTGATCCCACACACCTCACTCCCTCACATCCCCCACACTCTCCATCCTTACTTGTTAATCTCTGAAAAACCTGCACCTCCTCTCTATAATTTATTCCAACTCCCAACTCACTGTTTTGATTCCTTCTCTCGGCATGGTCATTAGACTGGCCGTGCCTGATGTCCTATTCACCTAACCTTCTGTTCAGTTCCTGATATTCTGCTTTGGTTCTCACTCTCCTGGTTTATTCAAATCCATCTGACTTGCACTAGAAAACATCCCCACAAGGATGATGGTGCTTGTACAGTTAAGATACAATCTGTCTTTTTTGTACAGGTCCCCACCTGTCCTGGAAGAGATCCCAATGATACAACAATCTGGAACTCTCACCCCTGAACTAGATTTTTAACAACATGTTAAGCTTTAGTGTCTTCCTCATCCTTCTCTCTTTTCCACATGGCACGGGGAGTAATCCAGGGATTACAGAGGATTATTCTTTCTCTTTCTCGCTCGCTGTCTCTCTCTCTCTATCATATACACACACACATTCAAACACACACAGAAAGACACTATATTACTTTGCAAAAGAATGCAAATAACCTTAAAATAATCGGAATGACAAGTGGAATGAAGTATTTAGTTAAAGGGAGGATGAGAGAAATTGTGCTTCTTCTGGATGTCAGTTTGCTCACTGAGTTGGAGAGTTCATTTTCAGATGGTTCATCACTGTACTAGGGAACATTATCAGTGAGCCTTCGGTAAAGTGCTGGTATTATGTCCCATTTGCTATTTATGTGTTTAGGTTTCCTTGAGTCAGTGATGTAATTTCCAGTATTGGTGATTTTATGTCCAGTTCTTTTTGTCAGAGAGTGTTCGATGGAATCAAAATCGATATGTTTGTTGATAGAGTTCAGGTTGGAATGCTATTTTTCTACGAATTCTTGTGCGTGTCTCTGTTTGGCTTGTCCTAGATGGATATGCAGACCCAGTCTAAATCGTGTACTTCCTCATCTATAAGTAAGGATACTAGTGATAGTGGGTCATGTCTTTTTCTTCTGGCCAGTTGTTGTTCATTTATCCAGGTGGCTAGTTTTCTGACTGTTTTTCCGATGTAGTGCTTGTAACAGTTCTTGCAAGGATTATTTTTGCTTGAGTAGAACAGACAAATATGTGAACTTATTGCAGTGCTCAAAAGTATGAAAAAACGTTGTAGAGTAAAACAGGAATACTCTGTTTCCGTTAGTTGGCATTACAGCATCAAGGAGTTCTAATTTCAAGCTTGTCAGCAAAAGAGCCAGGAATGAGATAAGGAAACACTTCTTTATTGAGAGAGTTGTTAGGATTTGGAATGGAACTGCCTGGGAGAGTTGTGGATGAACATTAAAAAATAGAACTGGATATGCATTTGGAAATATGAATTTAACAGGCTGCAGAGATAGGGCTGGCAAATGGGAGGGGCTTGGGAGACATTCCTGGAGCTGATGCACACACAGTGGCCAATGGCCTCCTCCTGTACTTTAAGGTTTTGCACTCTATCATGTGTCTGATGTGAATAAAAGTCAGGATCCGATTATTTCCCATTGTAAATACTGACGAATATCTGATTATTTAGTGCAGCATAAGCATTTAAAATGCAACTACTGCAAGGTCAGCTTCATTAAATAATCTAATTATTACTCAGAATATGAATATTTGAAATGTTGAATTCCAATTACGAAAACAAATCTGTCATTGCTTTGGCACAAATCTCTTTGAAAAGGTTTGACTTTTCACTTACACGATAATATGCTCATCGTTTTTGTTCACTGTCTGCATTTCAAATTCAATGACATTCTTTCTAAAAGTTAAACGTTTTCAAATTGTCGTTCACTAAAATTTGATAGCAGAAATCATTTAGTTAGTTTAATATTCACAGAGCATTTTGAACTATAGCCATTTCTAATTCGCTGACAAATAGCTGAAGCTTGTACATTTTAGTGACAAATTGAACTGATTGATTATATATAAATATATAAGAATGCTAATTCTATTTGATTATTCAATCGTTTGCTCACCCTGAACATGTAATCACTCAGAAGCCAACCACTTTCAAAATGTTGGAGTGATAATGCATTGTTTTGAATCCTGACATTGTGTGTGTAATTCTGATCACCAAAAAAGTTACATCCATGTTGTTTGTTTGATACAAAATAAAATGTACATTCTTTATTTCTGTGTTAGAAAATCTTGACAGGAGTTTATAGTTTTGTTCCATAAATATAGAATCAGCCTAATTCTATTCAGAGATTATAGTTCATTTGAATAATCATAGTTGACGTCTTATTTTTGCGCAATTCACGAAACATAGCAAATATCTGATTAATACATGGGTCACCCAACAGATTGTATCTGAAGAAAACGGCAGCAAATGACAAGTCAAGAATTACGTTAATAACTGAACTTGACGGAGCCTGTCTGGTGTAGGACACGTCACATATTGCACTGGCATTCAGGTGAATGTAACAATGAACAACATAACTGGAAGTGTTGGGCTAACGCACCACCCCAGCTTCCTGATCTTACACATATCACTCCCTCACACATTCAACAATTGAAAAGAATCCAGAGGCTGGGTGAAACATAATACACAGAACAGTACAGCTTAGTGCAAGCCCTTCAAGCCTTCTTGTCCTGCCGAACTTTTATCCTACTCGAAGTTCAGACTAACTGACATACCCTTCATTGTACTATCATTCATGTGTCTATCCAATAGTCACTTAAATATCCGTAATGCAGCTGACTCCACTAACGCTGCTGGCAGTGCATTCCAAGCACCCACCACTCTCTGTTTAAAGAACCTACCTCTGACATCTCCTCAAACCTTCTTCTAATCATACTAAACTAATGCCCGCTCGAGATAGCCATTTCCACCCTTCGAACAAGTCTCTGGCTATGAACTCTGCCTATATCTCTCATCATCTTATACACGTCTATGAAGTCAACTCCCATTCTTTATTGCTCCAAGGAGGAAAGCCCTCGCTCCCTCAACGCTTCTTTGTAAGACATGCCATCTAGTCTCGTAAGCATCCTGGTAAATCTCCCCGGCACCCTCTCCGAAGTCTCAACATCTTTGCAGTAATGAGGCGACTAGAACTGAATACAATATTCCAAGTGTAATCCCAAGATAGATTCTTGGCGCTGCAGCGTAACCTTGAGGCTCTTAAACGCAATCCCTGGCTAATTTAAACACCAGACATCTTAACAACCTTATCAGCTTGGGTGACAACATTGAGCATCCTATGATATGGACCACACGATCCCTATGGTCCTCCAGTCTACCAATAATCCTGCCTTTAAACCTGTATGCTGCATTCGAATTCGACCTTAAAAAATGAATCGCTTTACACTTATCCAAGTTGAACTCCATCTTCCATTTACCAGCCAATCTTGTCAATGTCCAATTACAACCTAAGACAGCCCTTAACAATATCCATAACTCTAACATCTTTATTACATTGTAAAACTTACTAAAGCACCCTTTCACTTTATCATCCAAGTCATTTGTAAAAATCACAAAGAACAGCAGTCCCAGAACCGATTCCTGAAGAACGCTACTGGTCACCAACCTCCAGGATGAATCCTTTCCATGTTCTACCACCATCAGTCTTCTACAGGTCAGACAATTTGTATCCACACACACAGGTTTCCGTTTCCTTGTACCCCATGCCTCCTTACTTTCTGAATGGGCCGATCTTATGGTAACTTTATCAACCACCTTGCTCAAATCCATGTACATCACATCCACTGCTCTATCTTCATCAATGTGGTTGATCCCATCCTGAAAGAATTCAATAAGTTCCTTGAGGCATGATTGTCCCTCAAAACGCCATGCTGACTATCTCTAATCAAACTATCACTTTCCAAGTAATCATAAATTCTGTTTCTCAGAATTCTCTCCAATACTTTTCCCAATACAGAAATAAGACTGACTGGCCAGTATTTCGCAGGATTATCCCTATTACCTTTCCTGAACAAGGGAATAACTTTTGCCACCCTCCAATCATCAGGCAATACTTCAGTGGACAGTGGGGACGCAAGGATCATCTCCAAAGGCGCAGCAATCTCTTCCCTCACTTCCTCTGGTAACCTCGGGTGCCTCCTGCCTGGTCCAGGGGACTTATCTATCCTTATGTTTGTACTTCAATCAGTCTGTACTCACCTTACTTTGTCTACCCCCTGTCCAAACAACTGATTGACTGCTTTCCATTTCAGGGCTATATACAGTGCTGCCCTCCTGAGCAAGTACAGTTCCAAATTTCCCATGGAATGGAAAAAATGTGAATGCACCAATGTCTTCCTGATGAAGGGACTGTGCTCAAAGTTTTCACTCTCCTGCTCCTCGGATGCTGCCTGACTCGCTGTGCTTTACCAGCACCATACTTTTCGACTCTGATCTCCAGCATCTGCAGTCCTCACTTTTTCCATTACTGAGGGCTGACCCCTCTACACACGAAGCAAAGTAAGGTATTTGGAGCTGACTGTTCAGTTCTGGAACATTGCATTTGATTAACACATAAATTAAAAAAGAAATTACAATTCAACAATTATTCATTCAGTCCCAGAGTTACAGTTTTAGTTCATGGAAAGGCAGTTTGATAACAAACAATAAATGACTGAAGAACTGCGAGGTACAGAGTATTCCGTGTGCTATATTCCAGGCTGGATGTCCTTTACCTTAATGTTGGGAATATTATCAGACTGATAAGCGAATGAGATGACATTTTTGCAGTGTGACATTTTTGACATCACAGAGATGTGTTTGAGGGTGGTCAGGGCTGACAACTCAATATTCTGTGGTACAAGAACTATGGACAGCACAGGAGAAGGGTAAAAGAGAAGGTGGCGTTGCCTTATTAATTATGGAGTCAATGACTGCATTTAGCTAGCATCATATCTTGGAAGGGTATTCAAATGACGCTTTGTGGGTTGAGGTTTGGATCAAAACGATGACAAATGCACTGCTGGGGATATATTACCGACTCTCATATAAAATAAAATACAGCAGCAGATATATAACCAATTCACTGAGGTGTGTAAAACAATAATAGGATTTTTATACTTAGACATTTCAATTCCAAATATTCATTAGGACTGTGATTTTTTTTAAAGAGGGGAAGATGACTTGACATTTATTCCAGAGAGACTCTTATATCAACATGGAGCAGATACAACGATGGGCGGAGCAGTGCATAGGCGTGACTGTGGGGAGCAAAGCCAGTCAGGTGCCAGGCAGGTTTGGGACAGCATTGCAGGACCAGTGACCGTGACTCAAGCATTTTTAGCTTGTTAAGGAAAAGACCAAAAGAAAAAGGTTTGAAAATTAAAAATAATTTGGATGATGGAGGCAGATCTTACCAAGAGAAAGACAGGATCTGGCCACAGTACAGTTACTTCTGGGTGCAACTGTAACAGCACAGCGTATAGGTGGGGGGGTGGGGATCACATGCTCACAATGGAATTGATGAGCGTGTCACCACAACATGTTACACCAAAGATGAAATGTAGGAAAACCAGCCCGGAGAGCCTGGGGTATCTACACATATTCAGAATGGAATTAACAATGAAAGAGAAGCTTAAAACAGGCATAAAGGGAGCAGGTCAATGGAGGTCCCAGAAGAGGAGAGAACGTGAAGGTCTAAACTCAAGAAAGTAAGTAAAAGAGCAAAAATAGGGTAGGGGTGCAGCGGTGATAAAAATATTAGTGGGCAGTATTTTCAAGACTCCAAAGACATTTTATCGGTTTATTAAGGGTAAGAGGGATAACTAGAGAAAGAATAGGGAGTATTAGGATCCGAGGAGGCAACCTGTGCATCGAGCCAGAGAATATGTCAAAGACCTATTACATATTGGTCTTCAATTTGGAGGAGCAGTTACTGTATTCAATGTCTGTTCCTGACAGTGTGACCTTGAGCAAATTTACACAGAAGCTGAGGAAGAATTGGAAGTTGGTGTATGATAAAATGTGGCCAAATCCCTTGATCCGGATGAACTGTATCTTAGACTGATGTGGAAGATGAGGGAGGAGATTACAGGTTCTTAACCGTTGTGTTTCTTTTTTTTTTAGTTTTGCCTCTGGCCACAAAGTTGGTATTATCGAACATGATAACATTTAATGTAGGTTTAACTTCCACACAGAGTGCTAGAAAAAAAGCCATGGGATTAAAGACCACCAAGTCTCACATCAGTGGGAGGGAAACAATTGTAGAAAATTGAGATGGCTGTTGAGGAATGATCACTAAATATGTTCAAGGCTGAGATGGACAGAGTTTTAAACAAGGGTTGCAGGGAAAATGCTGGAAAATGGAATTGAAGGTTATCAGAATAAATGTACCCTAATTGAAAGGAAAAACAGAGTCAGCGAGCGGATGGGCATTATATCGCTCATATGTCTAATGGTAAACCTTTTCAAATAGGCTGTATTCACTGGAACACCAGCATCTCTTCCTCCAGAATGAGACACAGTTTGGAAAGCAATCAATAGATTCAAAGAATTCACAAATGCAGTACTAATAGACAGAAAAGATCAGAGGACTGCGACAACGTGGATTGGCTGTCAGGGTGAATATTTGCATCTGTGCAGTCACCACGACGAGAAAGAAAACCTCAGCAAGACACTCTCCAAGTCCAAGTATTTTGGTCTGGTGTCAAGGGGTGCTTAAGTCCCAAACAATGCATCACTGTCGTGTTTCCCTCCTGCCTTAACCAAAACTAAATGTGGAGTGGTCTATTGACGTGCTGTTAGTGGCAGAATAGGTCGTAATGCTTTGGTTCCAGAGGCTTTGGTGAGCAGAGGCTCAGCCAAAGGTACAGGTTAGCTCACGTAAAGTCTTTTTAATGCTAGTTTGACAACAGTTGAGATGGCAGTTAGGGCAGTTGCACGTTCCACCTGCGGGATGTGGAGCTCAGGAAGATTTCCACTGTCCCTGATGACTACACGCGTGGGAAGTGCAACCAGCTGCAGCTCCTGGGAGACAGTGTTCAGGATCTGGAGTTGGCTGTTCTTCGGATCATCCAGATACAGAGCACTTCAGAGATAAGAGCTTTCGTGAGGTGGTCATACCCAAGTCCCTCCCTTCGTCGTGTTTCTTTAAAGACTGTCATATCCCAGTCCCATGTTAAGATCCACGCCCTGAGTTCATCAGCCTTACCTGTCAGCCGTGTTGCATTTAAATAAACGCAATTTAATCCAACAGGCGTTCCTTGCTTCCTGTCGTGTTCCAGGCAGAGAGTAGCTGGACGACAACCAGGAATGGGGAAGGGAGTAGGCAGAGAGTGCAGGAATCCCCTGTGGTATTCCTCTCGAAAACAAGTATACCATTTTTGATACTGACTTTGTGGTGTTGGGAAATGGGTATCAGGAAATGACCGTTTAGGGGAAAGCAGCAGTAGCCAGCTTAGTTGCATTACGACTGGGTCTGGGGAGCAATGGGAAAGGATAAAGCTAAACAGGGTCTTCGATATAAGAGATTCTGTGGCCTCAAACGGCAAACCAGGATGGTGTGTTGCCTCTCAGTTGTCAGTGTCCAGGATGTCTCTGAGTGTCTGCTGGAGTTGGCGGGGTGGAGGGTGGGGGGAGGTGTGAACTGTTAGAAGTCATTATGCACGTTGGCACAAATGACACAGGTAGACATAGGAATGTGGTCCTTCAGCGTGATTACTGAGAGCTCGAAGAAAAGTTAAAAGAACAGGACCTTGACAGTTAACTGATGACTTCCATTGTCATGAGCTCGTGTAGGTATGAACAGGAAGATATGGCGGATAAGTTTGTGACTAAAGAATTGATGCAGGGGGTGGGATTCATATTTTTAGATCATTGGGAGCTTTTCTGTGACAGAGTTGACCTGTTCAAGAGGGACTGGTGGCACATGCACTGGACGGGGGACCAATATCTTCGCAGCCAGTTTTGATCGTGCTACAAGGGAGTGTTTAAACGAGATTGGCAGGAGGTGGTATCCTCAAGAGCAGGGAGGCAAATATGAGGCTGGAAGGAAATACAGTATTCAGAAATAGTACGTTGAAGAGACAGACCAGGCTGGAACATGATCGGGAGCAAGGAATTTCCTGTTGATTAAATTGCATTTATTTCAATGTGAAAGGGCTGACAGGTAAGGCCAATGAATTCAGGGTGTGGATAGATAATCGGCACTGGATAGTCTAGCTATTACAGAAACATGGCTGAGGGATGCATAGGACTGACCTTGAATGTAAAAGGATAAATGCATTAGGAGGGACAGAGATGGTGGAAAGTGGGAGGGGAGTAGCATTTCTAATCAAGGGGAGTAGAAAGCACTGATCAGAGATAAAATAACTGATGAATCATCCAGTGAGGCTTTGTGGGTGGAACTAAGAAATAAGAAGCGGATGGTGACTTTATTGGGGTGGTACTATAGACCCCCTAACAGTCAACAGGAATTACAGTAACAAAAATATCTAGAGAGGTTGGGGAGACTTGCAGGGAACATTCGGGTTGTCATAATAGGGGTTTTAATTTTTATAACACAGACTGTAACTGCCAGAGCATTTAGGGATTTGATGGGATGGAATCAATTCAGTGCGTCAGGGAAGTTTCCTCCAGCAGTATATAGAGGGTCCTAATCAGGAAGGGGCAATATTTGACCTACTCTTACGAAATATATCAGGATAGGTGAGTGAGGTGACAGTAGATGTGCACTTTGGGACCAGTGACCATAGTTCTGTTAATTTGAAAATAGTTATGGAGAGGGAAGAAATTGGTCCACAGATTCAAGTTCTAAATTGGGGCAAGGTTAATTTTGATAAACTCAGACAGGCATTTGCAGGGGTTGATCGAAGTAGTCAGTTTGCAAGCAAATGGACCTCCAGCAACTGGGAACTTAAGATCTATATGTTCCTGTGAGGATGAAAGGAACATTGACAGGAATGAGGAACACTGGATAACAAGAAATGTTTATGCTTTGACCATACAAAATGTGGAGGCGTGGCTCAGGTAGAGGCAGCTTGGATCACGGAAATCCCTGGAGGTGTACAGGGGATATCGGAGTTCACTGAAGAAGGAAATCAGGAGGGCGAAAAGGGGGTATGAGATAACCTTGACTGAGAAAATCAGGGTGAATCCAAAGAGGCACTTTAAGTATATTAAAGGAAAATCATTAACTAAAGAGAGAATAACACCCCTCAAAGACCAAAGTGGACATGCATGTGTAGTACCAGAAGAGATAGGCGATGTCCTCAACAAATATCTCTCCTCTATATTTACAGTGGAGAAAGGTATGAATATATGGGAATTTGGGGAAATTAGTGGTGATATCTTAGGGACAGTCTGTATCACAGTAGAGAAGGTAATTGATGTACTAGAATCTTTGAAGTTGGAGAAATCTCATGGTCCTTACCAGATATATCCAAGAACACTGAAAGGGGCAAGAGAAGAATTTGCGGGGGCCGTGGCTGATAATTTTGACCATCAGTTACCACAGGTGAGATCCCAGAAGACTGAAGGAGAGCAAATGTGCACTTAATCAAGAAGGACTGAAAAAATAAAGCCTGGGAAATACAGACCAGTCAGCTTAACATCTGTGGTAGGTAAATTACTTGAGAAGATTCTGAAGCATAAGTTTTACATGCATTCGGAAAACAGGGTTTGATTAGGAATAGTGAGCATGGCTTTTTGAGTGGAAGTTCATGCCTGAAGAATTTGTTAAATTTCTTTGATGATGTGACCAGGAAGGTTGACTAGGGCGGGCCAGTAGACGTCCAAATGTGTGGTGCTGGACAAGAACAGCAGGTCAGGCAGCATTGGAGGGGAAGGAAAATCGACGTTTTCGGCATATGTCTATCATCAGGAATGTCCAAGGTTTCGATACTCCTGCTTCTTGAATGCTGCCTGACCAACTAGGCATTTCCAGTGCCACACTTTGCAACTCTGATCTCCAGCATCTGCAGTGTTCACTTTCTCCGAGGGTGGTAGATCTGGACTATATGGATTTCAGTTACACCAGAACAGGATGAGGCATTTCAGCCCCTGGAGTATGATATACAGTTACAGGAGGAGGCCAATCAGCCCTCAAGGCAACAGAACTAGACCCATTCTAGATCATGCAGCAACATGATCAGGCTATTCAGCTACTTGAAGTCAATAACACAGGAAATGGAAGAGGCAACAAAATGACTGGCCTATGGGGTACACTGGAATAACACCAGGCTATATAGCCTGTAAAGCCTGCCCTTCCCTTCAATAAGGTCAGGGCTGATCGCTTCCGACATTAATTTATCTTCTCTGCCCAATTCTTTGTAGCCCTCAACTCCCTGATGTGTCAAGATCCATTAACACCATTCTGCTCCCCCAAACAGTTCAGAGATGTAGCTGTCTGGGATAGAGAGGCCAGAATAGTCACTACCCTCTGAGAGAAGGAAACAGTCCCCATGGATTTACCTTGACCTTTGACATGAACAAAATATATGAGCATAGTATCAGAGTGACTGACCCTGACATCACGGCAGGGCGTGACTGAGGAATGTGTCAAGGAAACTGAATAACATTGAACCTAATGGGAATCAGTTGTAAACTCCCAAGTGGTTGGGCCATTCAGGACACCATGTGGCTGGTGCAGATCAATCCTCTCAGTCCCTAGATATCTATGTTGGCGATCTTTAGGGTAGCTTCCTCGGCACAAACATCTTCAGCGGGTTCATTAACGTCTTACCCTCCGTCATTAGATCAGAAGTGAGGATGCTCAGAAAATATCGCATAAAGAATCAAAACCTGGTCAACATTCAAGCTCATGCTGTTAATATCTAGGTGACATTCATGTAACAGTACTACTGGACCCTGAACATTTCCAAAGAACTAAAAAAAGAGTAGCTCATTCTGTATCCCAAGCTGGTGTCACAGAAATGTGAGAACGCCATTCAGCCCATTGAAGCTATTGGATAAGAAGAGGCACAGCCCATTACAAATGTTGGAATGCAGGAGACTGGAAGAACACAACAGGCCAGGCAGCATCAGGAGAAGAAGTCCACTCCTTAGGCATAAGCTTTCTTCATGACTGGGGGTGGGGTAACGGTGTGTACAGATAAAGAGTCGAGGTGCACGAGTCGGAGGAGGCGGTGTGGTGAGGTGGGGAACACGGGTAGAGGGTACCACTGGGTTGGTCAATGGGAGGAATGAATCCAGTTGACAGCTGGAAGATGGGTTGATCAGAGGAAAGAAAGGAGGAGAGGCTGGGAAGGGAGTCGGGGTATTTGAAGGGAGGTTACTAGAACTTGGAAAACTCAATGTTGAGTCTCCCGGGCTTTAGGCTGCACCGGTGGAATATTCAATGTTCCTCCAGATGTGCTTTGGTTCGTTGTGGCAATGGAGGAGGTCAAAGATGACCATGTCGGAAATGGAGTGGGAGGGGGAATTGAAATCGGAGGTGATTGTGAGGTCAAATCAGCCTTTCAGGCCCAGCTGAGATGCTCAGCAAAGCATTCCATTTAGTTTATATTTGGTCTCCCTGACATAGAGAAGACCACATCAGTACCACCAGATACAGTTAACTAGGTTGGATCCCATCACCTGACACATCTTCCACAAGGACCAATCTCTTCGCCAATTTTGGTTCGTGCCACACTCCCCACCAAACCCGCCACGCCCCACTGGCAAATGACCCTGCAGATGAAAATAATGCATCACCTGCTGGCACACCACCTCCCTCATCTCATCCAAGGCCCCAGACAGTCCTTCCACGTGAAACAGAGGTCACATGCCTCTCCTTCAACCTAGTTTACTGCATCAGGTGCACCTGGTGTGGTCTTCTCCACATCGGGGAGAGCAACGTAAACTAAGGGCTCATTTCGCCGAGCATCACGACAGGGCCCACAGCGGCCGACCTGAACTCCCAGGCACCACCCATTTCAATTCCCCTTCCCAATTCCTTTCCAACGTGACCTCCTTGGCCTCCTCTGTTGCCACAGTGAGTCAGACCGCAAATTGGACGAACAACATCTTACCTTCTGCCTGGTTAGCCTACAACCTGAAGGACTCAACATTGGGTTCTCCAATTTGGAATAAACTTCCCAGCCATGGCCCTACTCCCTTTCCAGCCCCGCCTTCTCCCTTTCATTGCACCAAATGACCCACCTTCTAGCTCCCAACCGGATTCATCCCTCCCATCGACCAACCAGGTTGCACCCACCACTTGTGTCCACCTATCTGCTACCTCACCATCCTGCTGCTCTTCCCACCCCAACAACTCCCTTCCCTCTTTATCTGCAGTTCCCCCTACCCCCACCCGCAGTCCTGAAGAACGGGTATACTTGAAGTGTTGACTTCTCCACCTCCTGATGCTGCCTAACTTGCTGTTTCTTCCAGCCTCCTGTTTGTCTAATGTTACACAGGAAGATAAGGAATCTAGTCAGCACAACACGCAGGTAAGCAGCTACCACGGGTCACCCAATAATGAACCTCTTCCCTGGAACGAGGCAGAGGACATTCAGCCACCCGAGACATTGACAAATGAACAGAAGAGGCCATTCAGCCCGTCCAAACAGTTACACTGAAATTGGAGGATGTAATTGATGCTGCAACACTACAAACTAATGAAGCAGAGGCTGCATAAACAGATTGCTCCATGTTGTGCCTCCTGGCTCCTTTGCTAATGTTTCACACGTGTTACATTAACATGGTTTGCTGATGGTAAGGAGGCACACCGGATGGTATGTGGCACATCTCAAGGAGGCATCTTCCATCTCCGAGAAGACAGGGCTAGTCTTCTGTATGGATGTCAGAAGCCTTTGAGAATGACCAACCCTGTCAGAATGTGGCTGCTGACAAGTTTGTGAACAACATGATGCTCAGTGCAGGGTCTCACTCCACTGTGCGTTGAGACGGAGAGAGTTTGGTCAGAGCCTGGAGCTGTCTCTCAACCAACATGTGGGCTCCACAGGGACATGTAAACTATCACAGAGTCATAGAGTTCAACAGGCCCTTTAGCCCAAACTGGTCAATTCAGACTAAAATGTCCATCCATGCTAACTCCATTTTCCTGTACTTGGCCCATGTCCTTCTTAACATTCCCTATCATATATTTGTCCAAATGTGAAAACATAAATTGCGGGAAACACGGAATATTTAACGGTATCAATGTTTAGTTTTGAAAATAATGAATACTGGTCCATAACGCTCAAGTTTTATTGCAATCACTTTTTATTCTTTTTACGCATTACAGATTAATCACTCATTTCCTTCACACTCTCCTTGTGGTACCTTCACCGCAGGGATTACTCTGGCGCATTGCCTGTATTCTGTTTCATTGTGGCAAGGAGATCATTCCTCATAAAGGAGAGAAAATCTGTTCACAGCGTCCCAAGTACTGTTTCAATAACACTTTACCAATTCAGTAAGGTGTCTTCATACTTATACTTCCATCATTTTACAATGAAGGACACTGTACATTACTGTGCTGATTACCTACTGCTCCGTATGAATTCTATCAGTGCCTCATGACCAAGGACACCCACCTCCTTTTCACCAAGAACACTTCCCATCATCTCACCTTCGCATAAATACAAACTGGGAAGGATGGTATGTTTTGCCAAATCATTTTGTTGCCTTGAAAAACGCTATGCTTTAAGCACAGCCACGCCAACAACAACACCACTATTGCCATTGGAGATGGTTGGAGATGGTTGCAGATGCTGCAGAGGTGATGGCCTAGCTGTATTTTCTCTGGAATAATAACCCAGAGACTCAGGTGATAACCGAGACCCCGGTTTCGAATCCCACCACGGCAAATGTTGGAAATTGCATTCAATAAAATATCAGGAATTGAGAATCTAATGAAACCATTGTGTTTGTCCTCCCTGGAACACTAATGCACTTCAGAGAAGGAAATCTACTGTCTTCACCCGGTCGGATTTACCTGTGACTCCAGACCACAGCACTGTGGTTAACATACAGTTGTAGTTTGAAATGGCCAAGCCAGCCGCTCCGTTATATCACTCACTAAAATTTTCAAATAAATGAAACCGGGCGGACCACAACACTGACTACTTACAGCCCACAGGCTGCAGTGGGTCAGGGAGCTGGCTAAAACAACACCTTCTCAAGGACAATCAGGAAAGGAATTAATTACTGGCCCAACATCCCATTACTGAATAAAAGAAGATGATGACACTCAAGTAAGAGAGACAAAGGGACATAGCTGACTTCAAACTGGGACATGGAGGTACACCTCACATGGGCATGCATTTCAGTAATATGGGAACAGGAGAAAAATAAATAAGATTAGTCTGGACTATTATTTCCATTCCAGCTAATCATCAACATTCCCTCTGTTTGTCTCTTTCTCTCTACCTCTCTCTTTCTCTATCTATTCAACTCACTGCTTCTCCCTTTCACAACAGCCATCCCTGTCATCAACAACAAACACACTATATACCAACTGCATTCAGTTCTGATGTATGGTCATTGGACGCGAAATGTCACTTCTATTATTCTCTCGACCTGAGGCTACCATATCTGTTCAGTTTCTCTGGCACTTACTCGCTCCTTTTGTTTCTAATCTCTAGCAACATTCTTTTTTTTTTGCCTCTACCTTTCATGGGATGTCTGCATCACTGACAGGGCAGCATTTGTGGACCTCACTAAATGCCTTTTACTGTGAGGCCATACCTTAAGGTATTGGGTCTGACGTCAGTTTTAATTCAGACCAGACAATAATGTGAGATTTCTTCACCAAAGGGCAACAGTGAAATAGATAAACTTATTGACAAAGTGCTGGTGGGATTATACTAGTAAAATTCACTTTTATTTCCAGTTCCTGTCATTTGAATTTAAGTTCTGTCATCATCTGTGATAGGATTTGAAACAGTGTCCATGGTGTCGTTACCTGGGCCACTGAATTACGTGGCCATCGACATTACTACTCTGACACAGTGTCCCTGTCATGAATTTAATTTACAGACAAGAACAAGATTTTGATGGAAACATTTGTAACGGAAAGACTGATTAGAAGAGAACAGGAACCATAAAGTCTGACTTTTACAAAGGTATAGATAATGGGTTATTTAGCACTCGCACTGACGTCAAGACTGCGTCTGGCGATACCATGGAGCTGGGAGTGGGTAGCTTTGGTGATGGAAAGAATACCAAGACATAAATCAATTCGGGGAAAATAGGTACTTTGTGATTGTGAACAGTCTTGTTTTCAGATGTTTATGTGTGCGGGGGTGTGGGCGGTTCTGAATTTGTGGGTAATGAATGCATTTGCGTTTAAAACTGAAGATGACAGTTTCAGCATTTACTAAATATAGATAACAGAAATAGCACTGAAGTTCACCATGGGATTAATAAATCGATAGTGATGGGGAGACTTACCAGGAACACCAACAATAGCGAGCATTGGATAGTAACCAGCCTGAATAATCAGCAGTACACCGTATATCCTCTCTGGTAATATGTGCCAATACCAGGAAAGATACAAAAGACCCCAAGATAAACTCCTGTCCATTGTTGCAGCATTCCAGTCTATTTTTCTTAGATTCTGATCCATTGATGCGTCATTCCTGTCGACTGTTCTCAGATTCTGATCCATTGTTGGCATATTCCAGTCTAATGCTGTCAGATTCTGATCCACTGTTGAAACATTCCAGTCTATGGTTCTCAGATTCTGATGTTCGCTGCAACTGCTGATCCTTGTCAGTGTTGCTGCTGATACATCTGCAGCAACAATGGGGTAAAGCATTGGAAGAAGCCCCGTACAAAGAGAAGAAGAAAACCATCCAGTGACATAATTAGAATCCATGGAGACTGACATCAATCACAGTCACTGAACAAACAGATCCAGATAACTCCTTTTGGAATGCGACCTTCAGTTCAAAATAACAACTGGATTGAACTGAATGTTGACATTGCTGGCTAATGGTCACATCTCCCATTTCCAGTTGCTCTCGTGAAGTTAATTGTGAGGGAGAATTATTGACGTTTTCTTATCGCGGGTTAGATGATTCTGCTGTGTTATTCATTTGCAATGCTGTAACTACCTGAACGCTCCACCATGACCATCCACAAAAGAAAAATCACAATCAAGATGTGGTTTCCATGCTGGTCTCTTCTCGACTAGAACAGGCGCTAAGCAACAGATTCTCAGTGGATATATTTGCCCTGACCATACACAGGAAGTGTGGATATTTCTGGACATTCCACTCGTGACAATGCTGAATCTTCAACACACAATATGATTGAGCACTGTTTTATGTAAACTAACAAACACCTTAATACATTATATTGGCTTCAAAGCTGTAAGACTTACATTTTTGGAATTCAGTCCAACGCCAAATGTGCATGTTCTCACAAAGCCAGTCCTTTTACAGGGTTATGTTGTCCTTGGTTTCTTTGAAAGAAGGTCTAAAGGACCCAAGATTCCAAGATCTCAGAATTTTGAAAGGTTCTTTGTGGTCCATTTGTTTATACCTAACAGATAATGCCTCATCCAGAAGCCTTTCAAATCTTTAGAAAGTACCCTGTATAATCAGGAGGACCTGTCCTGCTCCCTAGCTGGACAGGTTGGATCAGTTCGGGGTTAGTTGAGTCAGAGTCACTGGACGCTCTCTGCCTCCTTCTGCACTTCCGACATTTTAACCTGTAAGCAGTTGTGTCAGTTTTATTCTTGGTGCGAAGGCGTTTTGTTTATTGGAATTGTTGCAAGTATATTGGAACAGCATCCTTAAATCGGGATAGACTGTCAGGTTCGGATACGATACGTTATTCAGGTATTCTGTTTTTGGTTCCTTATGTTTAATGGGCGGCACGGTGGCACAGTGGTTAGCACTGCTGCCTCAAAGCGCCGGAGACCCGGGTTCAATTCCCGCCTCAGGCGACTGACTGTGTGGAGTTTGCACGTTCTCCCTGTGTCTGCGTGGGTTTTCTCCGGGTGCTCCGGTTTCCTCCCACAGTCCAAAGATGTGCAGGTCAGGTGAATTGGCCATGCTAAATTGCCCGTAGTGTTAGGTAAGGGGTAGATGTAGATGTAGATCTAGATGTAGATGTAGGGGTATGGGTGGGTACGCTTCGGCGGGGCGGTGTGGACTTGTTGGGCCAAAGGGCCTGTTTCCACACTGTAAGTAATCTAATCTAATTTGGCAAATAAATGTCATTTGTTTAAAACTCGGCAGTCTGACCAGCTAATTCACTCTGGGAATATCAGCTATACACTAACCTTCAACAAGTAGCAAATTTACCGTCCGGCTACCTGCTTAAAATGTTTTGAGGGTTCGGGTTTGGTCCATAACAGATTAGGGGCCTTCGCGGGATTTAGACAGCGAGTGGCGGGTATTATGTCTCTTATTTCGTGTGTTGATTTGGTGAGTAAACAGACCTTCAGACAGCAATGGTTCTTGCTGGAACCAAGCTTGTTTTGGAGGTGGAGAAAGTGACCTTGGGGGTTTTACAAAATGCACATAAGTCCAAGCCGTGGGAATTAGAAGACAAAGGGAGTTAAAGCTACCGTCTGATGTGAGGAAAGATGAGATGATTGCAGCAGTAGCTCGGCATTCCAATTTGCTGCAAACTCCATCAGGATCTGTGGAGATGACTAAACTTCAATCGCAAAAGAGGCAGCTTGAGTTGGAAGCAGAGGTGAAGCAGTTTGAGCTACGACTAAAATCAGAAGAGGAAGAAAGATAACGAATAGGTTTAACAGAGGAAAGAGAAAAAAATAAATAGCTTCAGCAGGAGAGAAAGAAAAAGAGGGAGCATTTGAGCTTCCGAGGTGGACACTTAGAATGGAAAGTCAGCTGAAAAGGATAAGGATGAAGGTTGAAGGTAAGCTTCATGAGGAACAGACTGAAGATGGGTAAACCCATGGTCGTCCAAAGCCTGGTGAGAAATGTGTTTCAGGATATTCACAGCTTGCCTAGATTAATGAGGAGGAAATGGCTAAAGAATTTCAGTGGGCAGTGACCATGTAGGTTTTGTTGACCCAGAAAAACCTTGTAGGTAGAGCTAGTGAGGTATGCGCAACACTATCAGAGGAGGGATCTGGGGAGTATGAGGAGAGGAAAATATACGTATGAGCACGTGCCAAAAGCCTACAGACAACGTGAGGAATTTAAGGAAGGATCCTGGTCGAACCCATATTGAGTTGGAAAGAATCAAACAAAGTAATTTTGATGGATGGATAAGAGCTTTAAAAAGAGAGCAAACCTACAATGCTCTGAGAGAGACAATTACTTTGGAGGAGTTTAAGCATTCACATAGTGCAAACTCATTTGGAAGATACTAGAGTAATAAAGGCAAGACTGGTAGCTGAAGTGGCTGATGATTATGACTAGTGATTATTGTTATAAAACTTGTTTTGGCTTCCAGAGTCAATTTCAGTCCATGATGGATAAAAATTGGGGCAAAGAGAAATCCCCACGTAGAAAGGGAGACGTAGATCTCGGTGAAGGCAATACTTGAAGGAGGCAGAGAAGATTTTTTTAAAAACTCCGGTGTTTTCATTGCAACAAATTAGGGCACATGAAATCACTGTTTTGGTGGATTCAGAAAAAAAACACAGACGTAGGAAAAAGGAATAAATCTGGGAGTTTTTATGGAGCGGTAACAGAATGCACAGTGGAAACTAGAAAGCTGCATCAGAGTGTATAATCTGATTGGAGGTTTGTTACGGAGGGAGTACCAGATCTGCTTATAAAATATACCTGGAAAGGGAAAGTTTATTCACATAGGGCAGTTAAAGAGGATGCAATATTAAGAGACACAGGATCCTCTGTGAATAGAAAAGGAGATATGTACTCCTGAAGGAATATTTCCAGAAAAGGTACAGTGAAAGGCAATTCACCATGAGTTAAAAGGTGCAAAATCATGTAAAGTGAGCATAGCGTGTCCAGAAAAGTGTGGGGAAATTGCGGTAGAGGTATTGGACAAACTCTCAGCTCCAGGAATACAACTTGCCCTTGCGGAAAATATAGCTGATTCATTGGTAGGATTACTGCTACTCTCGTTAGAAAGCCAGTGGATATGCAGGCAACTGAATCAATGTAGGAGTCTTATCCTTGAAATTTTCCTGATTGTGGGTAACAAAGTCCCAATGTCACGAGTCGAAACAGAAAATACCAAAAATGTAAAGATAAGGAAGCTGAAGTGGCATGAACAGATACTTTGTTCCATCAGAAAGTTGAGACAAAACAGGAGCAAATAGGTGATCATGTAAATATTTTTTGCCCAGCGAAACTAACTGAGTCACAGCAGAAAGATAAAAGTTTAAAGCAGTTGTATCAAAAAGCACATATGTTAGGAATTTTGAATGTATCCCTGAGCTTTATTACCTTAAAAATGATGTCCAAATGAGGAAATGGAGACTATCCTATATTCAAGGAGATGAGAAATGGGAAGAGATTCATCAAATCATATTGCCAATAGGTTACAGAAAGGAGGTGGTGCGAATGGTGCATCAGTTCGGAGTGATGAAAAAACAGACTGAATACAGAGACATTTTACTGGCCTGGACTGCAACAGGATGTAGTTGAATTTTTCCAGATGCATCATACATGTCAGGTAATTGGAAAAACACAAGCGATAATAAAACCTACACCTTTCTTAACTATTCCGGCATTTGAGGAACCTTTTACAAGAGTCTTAAATGATTGGCTAGGTCCCAGACCACAATCAAAAGATTGGGCATCAGTATTTTTTTAACAATAATGGATGCATCGACTAGATTTCCAGAGGCCATCCCAAGGTGCAGTATCACAGCTAAAAGAATTGTAAATAATTAGTCTTTTTTTAAAAATAGATACGGACTACCAATGAAGATACAGTGAGATTAAGGTTCAAAGTTCACATCTAATTAATCACGATAATGTCTTAGGAATGAAGCAATTCAAATCTACTTCAAACCATCCACAATTGCAGGGAGCACTAAAAAGGTGACATTAAACATTAAATACCATGTTGAGGGCTTATAATCAGGATTATCCAGATGATTAGGGTTAGGGAATTCCATTTCCACTTTTTGTGATCAGGGATACCCCAAATTAACAGAGCAAATTCGTTCCATTGGAATTATTTTTGGGGCATTAAGTGAGGGGACCATTAAAATTGATTAAGGAAAAAATAGTAAATTAGAGTTCAAAGGCCACACATTTGGACTAGGTCTCAAAATTTAAGGAACGATTAATAGCGCTGGGGAGTTGGTTCGACAGCATTTAAAAGAAATGCAGCATACAATAAAACAGGAAGTGGACAGGGAATAAAAAAATGCAATTTTGCGATCGGGGATAAGATATTACTGTTACTTCCAGTTATAGGTGAACCTAGAAAAGCAAGGTTTAGTAGACCTTATCAAACACAACGGATATTGAGTGAGAGTAACTACATGATAGGGACTCCAGACAGAAAGAAATCTCACAGCGTATGTCATGTGAATATGCTCAAAATGTACTTTGACAGGTAAGGACAGCCAGAGAACTAGGTGTTAATGATTATAGCAGAGAAGGAAAAAAACAACTTCAGAGGATTCTGATTCGGATATTCCTCAAATTAAAGTGGACAATGAGGTAGTTGTTTAAAAATATGTTGCTGGAAAAGCGCAGCAGGTCAGGCAGCATCAAAGGAGAAGAAGAATCAACGTTCCGGGCATAATCCCTTCTTCAGGAATGAGGAGGGTGTGCCAAGCAGGCTAAGATAAAAGGTAGGGAGGAGGGACTTGGGAGAGGGGCATTGGGAATGCGATAGGTGGAAGGAGGTTCAGGTGAGGGTGATAGGCCGGAGAGGGGGTGGGGGCGGAGAGGTCGAGAAGAAGATTGCAAGTCAAGAAAGCGGTGCTGAGTCTGAGGGTTTGGACTGAGAAAAGGTTGGTGGAGGGGAAATGAGGAAGCTGGAGAAATCTGCATTCATCCCTTGTGGTTGGAGGGTTCCTAGGCAGAAGGTGAGTCGCTCTTCCTCCAGGCGTCGCGTCGCTATGGTCTGGCGATGGAGGAAGCCAAGGACCTGTACGTCCTTGGCGGAGTGGGAGGGGCAGTTGGGTTGGTTGGTGCGGGTGTCCCAGAGGTGTTGTCTGAAACGTTCTGCAAGTAGGCGGCCTGTCTCCCCAATGTATAGGAGGCCACATCGGGTGCAGTGGATGCACTAAATGATGTGTGTGGAGGTGCAGGTGAATTTCTGATGGATATTGAAGGATCCCTTGGGGCCTTGGAGGGAAGTGAGGGGGGAGGTGTGGGCGCAAGTTTTTCATTTTTTGCAGTTGCAGGGGAAGGTGCCGGGAGCGGAGGTTGCGTAGGTGGAGTGTGTGGATCTGACAAGGGAGTCACGGAAGGAGTGGTCTTTCCGAAACGCTGATAGGGGTGGGGAGGGAAATACATCATTGGTGGTTGGGTCCGTTTGGAGGTGGCAGAAATGACGAAGGATGATCCGATGTTACTGGAGGTTGGTGGGGTGGCAGGTGAGGACTAGTGGGGTTCTGTCCTGGTGGCGATTGGAGGGGCGGGGTTCAAGGGCGGAGGAGCGGGAAGTGGAGGAGATGCGGTGCAGAGCATCGTCAATCACGTCTGAGGGGAAATTGCGGTGTTTGAAGAAGGAGGCCAGTGGATTGTTCGGTATTCGCATTGGTCCTCCTGGGAGTAGATGCGATGAAGGCGAAGGAATTGGGAATATAATCCCACCTTTTCCTCCACTACATTGATGACTGTATCGGCGCTACCTCGTGCTCCCACGAGGAGATTGAACAGTTCATCCACTTTACGAACACCTTCCACCCAGACCTCAAATTTACCTGGACAGTCTCAGACTCCTCCCTCCCCTTCCGAGACCTCTCCATCTCTATCTCGGACGACCGACTCAACACGGACGTATACACTAAACCGACTGACTCCCACAGCGACCTAGATTACACCTCTTCCCACCCTGCCCCCTGTAAATACGCCATCCTACGTTTCATTCCAGCTCCAACTCTGACATGTCCCTGGTGATGAGGAAAATTACTCAACTATATCCAGTCCCTGCATAGGAGAATAATTACAATCTGACCAATTACCACACTCTCAGTCCCATCTCGACAGACAAATTGGTGGGAATACTTTTCGATAAAGCTGTCAAGTAGCACCGAAATAATCAGGTCAGTGTGGTTTCTGATAGGTCCGCATGTGGGGATGGTGCTGCAGTGGACATATCATTGGTTTACGAATCCAGTCCAGGCCAATGATCTGGCAGCTGTTGGAAGTTAAAAAGAATTAATAAAATCTCGATACCTAAAATCTGGTGTCAGTAATAGTGTCCAATGTTGATTGTAAACATCGGTCTCCTTCCCCAAGTGATCTCCCGTGCTTTCTTGGCCTAAAAGTGACTCCAGATACACAAACATGGTCTCTGAATCGGCCAAGTGAGACACTCAATAGTATCAAACTACTCTGAGGTCTTAAAGGATAAAACCTGACAGATCATCTAGCATCAGCCTCGTTATCAGAAAAGGGAGTGAGAAACACAGTTCTGTCGACCCTGCATAGACATCCTTCCTAACATCTGAGAGCTTATGACAACCTTTACAGAGCTTTCCAACAGACTGAACAGAAACATCGGGAGAGTAGGAGGTCATTCAGCACATTGAGCTTTCCGCATACTATTTCATGGCCGAACATCTCCTCAAAGCAGTTTTCCCCACACAATGTTCATATCCCAAAATATGTTTAAACATTATGAAATATAGTGCCTTTGGCCCATCAATATTTTGGGAGTTCTCTGATAACACGTGTTTATTAAGTATGATTTGACTGCAATGTGATTCACGAACCATTTTCTATAAAGTGAACTAACATCCCTGCTTCCAATCTGTCACATCCTGTCAGAGTTTATATATCTCACTGATATCTCCACTCATTTTCCTAAAGCCCATGGAATATAGGCCCAGTCACCCCAAACTCTGCTCCCACAACTAACTGTCATCCCAGAGATCAGTCTGTCATCCTTCACTGCATTCCATCAATGTCAGATTTGCCCTTTATTAGCTAAGGACACCAAAACTGCACACAATACTCCACAATGTTCGAGATGGGGTCCCACCAAGGCCCTGTATAGTTGCAGTAAAAGACCCTTACTCCTGTATTCTAAATCACCCTGAAATGAAGGTGAATAAACCATTTATCTTCCTACCTGCTTTCTGCTCCTGCAATATTGCATTCAGTGACTAGTGTACAGGGAGATCCAGATTCTTTTCAATGTTGCAGCTCCCTACTTGCTGGGTCTACGTACACTGTATACAGCGCGCCAATGCCATTCCCAGTATTGACTTCCGTGTTCAGAACTCATTGCCCTACATGGACTTGGAATGCTGCGCAGAAATAAACAAAAATGCAGCTTAAGTTCACTTATATATCAACAAATTTCAACCAATCCCTTTTCAAATGATAGGCTGCCATTCAATTGATCCCATCAATGTACACAACCTCTCATCTCTGCCATTGCTCTCCATCTGCCAGGTATTTGCCCAGTCACTCCACTTGTCTCAATCAATTTGGAGCCTTTTTGACATCCTCCTCATCCACTCACAAGCTGACATCGTTTAGAGCTGTCAGCAGTCTTGGAAATATTGCAATTGAGCCCCTCAACCAAAGATATGATGTGTATTTGGAATAGTTGGATGCCAAATCTCGATCCTTGTTATATCCTCCAAGCCTTCCATTCAAAAAACATGGTTTTATTCCTACTCACTGTTTCCTGCCAACTCTCCCATTCTAAAACCATGACCATATATTAGCCCCAGTCCCATAGGATTCGAATTTGCACAATAGGCTTGGGGCTTTATCAAAAAATCTTTCTGAAAATCCAATCGTATTGCGTTGATACCTTCTCCATAATTTTGCTAAAAGCCATTTTCCCAAACATGATTCCTATTTCATAAACCTCTGTTGACTTTGCCTATGCCCATTAATTTCAGTCCAATATTTTCTCTAAAATGTTTTAGTTACTAATTTCATTCTATTCCTTTTTTCTCTCCAGACTAAAGTTCCCGAGTATTGCGAGGAAATGTTATTTTTGTTTATTCTTCTTCTGTGAAGGCATAACCGAAGTATTTGCTCCATTGATCTGCTATTTACCTGTCCTCAATTATCTGTTATCAGACTGTAAGGAAGCTGCACCTTTTTCTCTTCATTTTGCCATTGGCGTATTTTCAGAAGATATTACAAGTTCACTCATATACACTGTGATAGATATTCTTCAGAAAACCATCAATTCCTATCTTAAGCTGCTGAATGATTGACCTTCCACAGCCATATAATCACAGAAGCACAGACTCTGTACTATCAGAAATACAGCACGGTCTACATTAGCCCCACTTTCCAACACAAAACCCGTCGCCGTGAATCTTATGGCATTTCAAGTGCACAACCATGAATTTTCTAATGGTTTTGAGGTTACCATGACAATTCCCTCTCACAAGTGCATCCCAGACCCAAACACACTTTGCTTCAAAAACAGTCCTCAAATCCTCACTAAGCCTCAAACCCTTCACTTCAAAAGTGTGTCCCTTTGATTAAAAGGACCAGCTGCTGTCTATCCACCCCATCCATATCCCTCGTAATCTTATCCTCCTGATTCAGGTCCCCCTTAGCTTTCTCTGCACCAAAGTAAACAATTAAAGCTTATCCAGGCTCTATCCATAGCTGATACGCTCCATCCCAGGGAACATCCTGGTGAATCTCCTCTGCACCCCCTCCAGTACAATCACATCCTTCCTGTAATGTAGCTCCCAGAATTGCACACAATATTCCATCTTGGCTAATGAAAGTTCCACATAGCTCTTATAATCTATGCTTCGATATGTGAAGGCGATGTTTACGCTCCCATACGCTTTATCAAATTGTGTGTTACCCTGTCCAGCCACATTCAGAGATGTGTGGAGAAGCACCCTCTCAGCTTCCTTCTGTGTTGCCATTCATTGAGTCCTTGCCTGTCGGGTTCCTTCTTCCAAAGTGCATCACCTCATAGTTATCAGGGTTACATTCCATCTGCCATTGATCCACCCATCTGACCATTCCATCTGTATCTTCCTGCAACGCTAGGCCTTCCTCTTCACTGCCAACTACCCGGCCAATCTTTGTATCAAACACAAACTTACGTAAGACACTCCCCACCCCTCGTCCATATTCACAGCTGCATCCTTTATGATAAGGTTTAAAATCAGAAAACATCAGCTTGTAGTCCAACAGGTTTATTTGGAGGCACGAGCTTTCAAAACGCTGCTTCTTCATCAGGTGGTTGCACGCTTTGATGAAGCACTTCAAAAGCTAGTCCCACCGAATATACCTTTTGGAGTATAAACTGGTGTTATGCAATTTTTAGCTTTGTCCACCCCAATCCAACACCAACACGTCCGAATCACAAATATTAAGAGACACAGCACTTATCCCCGTGGTCACACTTGGACACTAGCCTCCAATCACACAAACAGCCCTCTACCACCACCCTCGGTCTCCTAACACTTAGTTTAATTTGGTTGCAACTTGGCAAGTCACTAATGAGTCCTACCTGTTCCCTAGTTATTCTGTTCTGCTGGAGACACTTGTAGAATATCTGGTGATTCTCCCGAATCTTTCCTACCAGTAGGTTTCCATGCCCCTGTATTAGTCACTCCCATCCAAATGATGAATTTCCTCCTTATTGCAGTCTTAACTGGCCTGTCCCAGATCCTGCCATTATTTGCCTTGAATGTGGAATAGACAGCGAGGGAAACGTTCTGTTAATTTCCAACTTGTCAAATGTTTTGTGAATTATCTAAATTTCACTGTGACCCACCTCTCATTCTTTGAAACTCTAGAGAACACAGGCCGAGATTCCTCATCAGACAATCTCACCATCTGAGGAATTAATCTGGAGAATGCCCACTGCACTTCCTCTCAGGTCAGTATATTCTTTCTGTGATTCGGTCACCAAAACTGTGCACAATACTCCAGCTACAGTCCCACCAACATGCTGTGAAACTGTTTCAACATGTCTTTACATCAATGTTCTGGCTCCCTTAAATGAAGGCGAACCAAACTTTAACTTTCCACTTACATATATTCCTCCAAACACCCTTCACATTCATTACATTTACGAACTCACTGAAATCTTATAGAAACCCTTCCGAAAATCCAGTATATGCCAATTCTACTATTTCCCCATTATCTATGCTATAAGAAACAACTTCAAGCAATTCCGAAGTTTACCAAGTATGATTTCTCTATCGGAAATGCATGCTGAATTTCTCCATTGTTGCTGCTAATTTCTAAATAGGAAAAATCTCATCCTGTGTGATAGATTCCAACAGTTTCCAGACAAATGTCAAGTTACCTGGTCTACAGTTCTCCACACTATGTCTTTTTCCCTTTGTAGCTGTTTGGATCCCTTCCATTCATCTATAGTTTATCCATAATAGTTTCCGGTCTCTGCAGAATGTCCAGGAAAATAAAACACAGTCATCGACAGTGCAATTAGTACTACTATTGGTATTTATTTCTAGCATTTTGATATGAAGTACATCTGTTTCAGCAGACTTAGCAATGCTCAATCCAGCTACATGTTCAAGTACCACCTTGTTACTGATATGAATTGAGTTTGTCTTTAGCTCCAGGAGTCCGATACGATAACTTGGCATTACTGGGTGATTTTCTGAATCTTCCTCCATGAAGACAGATGCAATGTAACTGGTTATTTTGTTGGCCATTTCCCTGTTCTGCACAAGGACCTCTCCTCTCCCGATTACAAATTTCCATATTTGACTTTGCTTTTATTTTGTTTCTTTTGAAATGTAGATCGCAGATTGATGTAGTCTTTGTGGTCCAGTTTGTTAGCAGGTATGTTCTCTTTTTGATTTCCTTTTCAGTTTCATGGACTTCCATTTTTGTATCGTTAATTTCTGAGAATTCTCAGGTTTTCACAATAGCTGGAATTCTTCTGAAGTCACTTCCTACGATTAATATATTTTCTAATTTGTTATGTTAACCATCACTGAGTCACTTTCTCACTCTTTGGTGTTTGCACCTGAAATAAATAGATGTATGTTTCAGACTTTGCAGTATTTCTAAAAACACCTGGTCCTGACCAGTTATATTCAGGAACACAGCAGGAGGATAGGGGGATAGAGAAAATATTGCGGGAGCACTGTTTGACTCTTTTCTATCATCACTGGCCAACGAGTGCCGTCCTGGACGACTGGAGTATAGCGAATACTGAGCCCGTATTCAAGAAATGCTACAAAAATAAACTTGGGAACTAAAGACCAGTAATCCTAAAATCTAGTGGGTAGGTTACTTTCGAAGATTTAGAGAGACTGGATAGACATTCATTTGAAAGGCAGGGTATGGTTCGGAGTAAGACTAAAATGGTGCTGGAAAAGCAGAGCATGTCAGGCAACATCCGAGGAGCAAAAAAATCGATGTTTCTGGCAAAAGCCCTTCATCAAATTCAGCACAGGAGTTTGTGCAAGAGAGATCGTGACTCACAATTTTGTTGGAGTTCTTTGATAAAGTGACCAGCAACGTTGAGGAGGTCTGGGTGGGAAACGTAGTATAGGTTGATTCCAGTAAGGCCTTCTGTAAGTTTCCACATGGTACTCTGGAACCTCTGGAAGGTTAGATCGCATGGAATTGAGGGGGAGCTGGCAAATTAGGTACAAAATTGCCTTGATGGTAGGAAGGAGAGATTAATACTGGAAACATGCTGGTCAGACTGGAGGCCTGTGAATAGTGGAATGCCTCAGGGGTTGATGCTGACACCATTACATATTACAGATATTACATGAGAATGTACAGGCATGATTTGTAAGTTTGAAGACGGCACTAAAACAAGCGGCATCACGGAGAGTGAAGAAGGTTATCAGAATTTTCAGAAATTTCAACAGTGCTTTGATCAGCTGCAGAAGTGGGCTGAGAAATGGCAAATGGATATTAATATAGATCAGTGTAAGTTCTTGTATTTTATAAAGTCAAATAAAGTTTCGAGTTTCATGGTGAATGGTTGGGTCCTAAGGAGTGTAGTGGAACAGAGGAACCTTGGAATTCAGATGCATGATTCTCTGGAAGTTGATTCAGATGTAGACAGTGAAGAAAGCTTTTGGCAAACTGGCTTTAATCGGTTTATATCACTGAGTATCGAAATTAGAGAGTTATGATGCAGTTATACAGGATGCTAGTCAGGCCTTATTGGTAACGTTATGTTCAGTTTTGCTCACTTTGCTATAGAAAGGATGTTATTAAACTGGAAAGAGTGCAGAAACCATTTACAAGGATATTGCCAAGGTCTCAATGGTCCGAGTTACAGAAAGAGGTTCGACAGGCTCGGACTTTTTACTTTTGTATGCATGAGGCTGAGGGAGGATCATATTGAAGTTTATAAGATCATGTCAGGCATGGATAGAGTGAATGCACCCAGTCTTTTTTCCCAGGGTTGGGCAATCACAGATTAGAAAGCATCAGTTTAAGGTCAGAGGGGACAGAATTAAAGGGAACTTGAGGAACAACTTTTTAACACAGGGGCTGTTGCACATGGATTGAGAAGTGGTTGAGGCGGATACATTAACAATATTTAAAAAGCATTTGAACAAATACATGGATAGTAAAGGATTAGAAAGGTATGGGACAATGGCAGGGAAATAGGTTTAGCGTGGATGGGCATTTTGGTTGCAATGGACCAGTTTGGGCTGAAGGGCATGTCTCCGTGCTGTCTGCCTCTGTGACTCGAACAACCATTGCTTGTCTCCCACTGAATGTTATATTGTACTTTCCCAATTTACTGAAGATATCTTGACACTCTAGCCTCCAGTCTTCCATGATGTTTGACTGGAATATTTAAGCATTCTAAACTGTATGCAGACACCTTGTAAACTTTACCTTATAAATAGCATTATTCCTTAAATGCTGCTTCAGACCAAGGTTAATAATTCGTCCTTCTGACCACACAACATCAAATCCGAAATAACCTGCTCTCTAGTTTACTTCACAACATACTCTTCAACCCAAATCATATACACTTATGGAACGTATTTTTTCACAGCTTCAGCAGTCACTTAGTTAACGCTGTTAACCATTCAATAAGACTGCGGTATCCACAATACTTGTCTATCTCATTTCCAGAGCATGTGATGCTCCGATTTTCTGCGATTGTTTTGGGTTCGATATATAACACACCAATATTTGCTTCTTCTTGCTATCTGTAAATTCTACCTAAACTGATTCTGTGGAAGCTGAGGGACAGGTCTGTGTCGTTATTAGTGGTAGACCTGGGCAAGACATTCAGGGAGGCTCACCTCGACGCTGAGATGATCTGGAGAAATATCCCACAATACTGGACAAGCAACAATATCCTCCTCTCTCTGTTAGGATAAGACTTACCATATACTCTCTGCTCCCTCACACTCGCTGTATATCTGTTATAGCACCTAACCCAGAACAAGGTTCACGCTCTGTCTCCAAATAAGGCTCAGGCATTACCACTCTCAGTATTGAATTCAGCAACTAATAATACTATATGGATTCAAAACTGTAGACTGACTCATTCCAGACACCTCAAAACTCCCTCCACCTCTTCCAGCACAAACAGCATAGAACATAGAACATAGAACAATACAGCACAGAACAGGCCCTTCGGCCCACGATGTTGTGCCGAAATTCTAACCTAGATTAAGCACCCATCCATGTACCCATCCAAATGCCGCTTAAATGTCACCAATGATTCTGACTCGACCACTCCCACGGGCAGCGCATTCCATGCCCCCACCACTCTCTGGGTAAAGAACCCACCCCTGACATCTCCACTATACCTTCCACCCTTCACCTTAAATTTATGTCCCCTTGTAACACTCTGTTGTACCCGGGGAAAAAGTTTCTGACTGTCTACTCTATCTATTCCCCTGATTATCTTATAAACCTCTATCAAGTCACCCCTCATCCTTCGCCGTTCCAACAAGAAAAGGGCGAGAACTCTCAACCTATTCTCATACGACCTATTCTCCATTCCAGGCAACATCCTGGTAAATCTCCTCTGCACCCTCTCCAAAGCTTCCACATCCTTCCTAAAGTGAGGCGACCAGAACTACACACAGTACTCCAACTGTGGCCTCACCAAAGTCCTGTACAGCTGCAACATCACTTCACGACTCTTGAATTCAATCCCTCTGCTAATGAACGATAATACTCCATAGGCCTTCTTACAAACTCTATCCACCTGAGTGGCAACTTTCAAAGATCTATGTACATAGACCCCAAGATCCTTCTGTTCCTCCACCTGACTAAGAACCCTACCATTAACCCTGTATTCCGCATTCTTATTTGTTCTTCTAAAATGAAAAGGTTTGAATGAATAAATTGGGGAAAGTCCGTCTTTCCAGGGAATCAATAACTTTAGTTAGAGCTTGAAAACCATTAGTGAATGATTAAGAAAAGTTTGGATGAGAGTTCCTTCCACTCAATAGAGTTATTTAAATCGTGAACGACTTTCCAGAAATAAAACGTAGAAGCTGACTTCAAAGTGTTTTAAAAGATACACGAACAAACGTACAAGGAGGGAATTTACCATTGAGTGAAAGTCAGTGTGGTTGCGTAACAAGTTCGAATTTGTTGACTTCAGACACAAAGATATTTCATGAACACGTACAACTGAATAAGACTGAGTATAGCAAGTTCATGGATTGGTAAGGTGTGGCGTATTATTCAAGGTGAATCTCTGTAAATGGAGCTGATGTCGTAAAATATCTGCAGACAGAAGTTTTATCCTAATGAGTAGGAATTGAATCGTAACTTGGAGACGCAAAACCTACTTTAAAGATTTGACCACATTCACATGATGTTATGTACATTTCGTACATTCTTAACTCCACCCAAGAAATCCACCAAGAAGACTCTGTCCTTTTGTATTGTTAACCCTCGGTACTTCTCTGCAGCACGTCATTGAAGATAAAATATGCTCAGACCAAAATTCAGTTCAATACAATATTCAAACGGTCCTATGTGATTTTTTTGTTTATTATTGCAATAACCTTTGTGAGTTTGCAACAAACCGTGCAACATGAAACCAGTTCAACATCTATTTTCCCGGAATTTAACGTAGTGCACATGGGAAACGTTATCCATCTGCTGGAAAATCACCTTCGGCTCTCTCTCCACATATGTCTCTTCACGTTTTAGATACTTGCAGTATGTTTGTTGATCAAAAAGTCATTACCCAGAAAAGATCGCTTCTCAATCCACAAACACGGGTATTTTCCCATAAACTTGGCTTTGCTCAATATCAACTTCTGTCTGTATCCCTCAACCCGACGATAAATTGAAGCTGCTCCATGTGAAGCTCAAACTGAAAACTTCGGCACAGCACACCCCACTATACTGAAACAGAGATACCGTGTACTGGTCACCTTCAGCACAAGAGCAACACATTAATGCTTACCTCCACATTCCTGGTTTTACCTTAACGTTTGGGAAACCGAGTTTCTCTGATTCCATGGCTAGTTAAGGGGATGATATGATCATTTTCAGTGGTTCTGTCCCCGCGTGAGGAACGTGGTGAGGTACTCATTGTAATATGCATAGATTGATGAAATGTACAATTTCATCTTTTGCCTTCACTAACCCATGAGCTTTCTATTTTGTTTTGCATCTGTAGAAATCTTAAAATCTTCATCTTGAACAAACTCAATGACAGGTCTCCATTGTGTCTCTGGCATCAAACTTCAAAGTGTAAACCCCCTCTGAATTCTTCCACCGCAGTCCGCTGTTTGGGAAGTGTTCCTGTTGTGGAAAATGCACTTCCCCGTGTGTCACGTGCTGCTCCCAGTATGCGCTCTGGTACTGCACTCATTTTCCTTCTGACACTTGCTCACTGTGTTGCTGTGATCATACAGTGACTTGGTGTCGCACGGCCCAGGAAAATGATACAGATCAAGGTTTTTGCATTGTTGCTTTCAATTGTCAGTTTAGCCTTATTTTGAATTTTGAAATTGTCTGTTCTGTACACAAGTGCGTGTCAAAAACATCTGAGCGGAAGTTCGGTGCTCCGAATAATGACATTGAGCACAATGCACTCTCCTCCAGTCTGGAAAACAATTCCTCACAGGCAATTTAATAGACAATAGACAGCAGGTGCAGGAGTAGGCCATTCTGCCCTTCGAGCCAGCACCACCATTCATTATGATCATGGCTGAACATCCTCAATTTGTATCCTGTTCCTGCCTTATCCCCATAACCCTTGATTCCACTATCCTTAAGAGCTCTATCCAACTCTTTATTGAAAGAAAACCTCCTGCTGTCTCGGGTTCTTCATTCCATTGACTTCAAATCTTCACAGAATTCAACAGACCTTGTTACATATTCATTTTCTTATTTTTGCTCAGATCACTGTGTGCATAGTGTGACAGTGGGAGTCTACTTGCCCAACAACCTAGGAATCAGACCATAGTCTTGGAACCTTACTGTGTTATTTATAATTTCACCAACACCGGGGAGAAATCTCTGCTGCTCTGCATAATTTACGCAATTCAATTATTCATAAGGTCATAGCTTTTCCTGCATCTGTGACGAGGTGGCCGAGAGGTTAAGTCGATGGACTGCTAATCTGTTGTGCTCGAATCCCACTCTTGTTGCTGTCATCAACGGCATTTCAGTGGTGCTGTTTTCAGGTGTTCACAGCTGTCGTATTGAAATTGGAACTCCAATGGTCAGTTTATATGCATCGAAGCTGTTACAAACTTTCAAAGAATAGTTTGAGCCTGTTGACTAAACTGTATTGAAATGTCGGTTGCATTGGGATAATGAAAAGCAGCGTGGTTTTCTTTTTCAAGTCAAGTTGCTGTGACCGTTTTTTCGTATGAAAGACATCCAGGAAAATCAAAGAACAAGAGCTGCGAAGTGCATGTTTATGCAAAGGGAATCTTAATGAATGTTTTGTCAGATGAAATCTGGAGGAGGTTGAGTAGAAGTAATTCATCCTGGTGAGAAGAGCACAGCGAGACTGCACAAAATAATGGAGATATTTCAAAGGGGCAGGGCGTGGGTGTAGGGGCACTGAGAACTGGCTGTAAATGCACAGTGGAGAATTGCCGATGTGGGTGCCGTGCATGGGCACGGAGAGACTTGCAAATTGGTATCACCCTCGCCCCTTGCTCTCGCCATTGATGAATGCTGGACATAAGGCACAGATAAACGCAAGATGTGGAAGCAAGCTCCCTCTCGTTATGCACACACTGGATGCATCACATTGAACTATGAACAACTGGAGAAATCAGCATGTTACCTATAGGGAGTGAAACTAAACAGTGGATCAATAACCGCAGATTCATGCAACATAAACATGAAAAATAATTTAAAATGTAGTGTGTCGGTTTGCTTGCTGAGCTGTAGGTTTGATATCCAGACGTTTCATTACCTGGCTAGGTAACATCATCATCAGTGGCGACCTCCAAGTGAAGCGAAGCTGTTGTCTCCTGCTTTCTATTTATATCTTTCTCCTCGATGGGGTTCCTGGGGTTTGTGGTGATGTCATTTCCTGTTCGTTTTTTGAAGGTTTGATAGATGGCATCTAGATCTATGTGTTTGTTTATGGCATTATGGTTGGAGTGCCATGTCTCTAGGAATTCTCTGGCGTGTCTTTGCTTAGCCTGTCCCAGGATCAATGTGTTGTCCCAGTCGAAATTGGTATTTTTAATCCGTGTGTCGGGCTACGAGGGAGAGAAGGTCGTGTCTTTTTCGGCTAGCTGGTGTTCGTATATCCTGGTTGCTAACTTTCTTTCTGTTGTCTTACTTCGTGTTTGTGGCAGTCCTTGCATGGAATTTTGTAGATGACGTTGGTTTTGTCTATGGGTTGTTCTGGGTCTTTTAAGTTTGTTAGTTTTTGTTTGAGAGTGTAGGTGGGTCTGCGTGCTTCTAGGATTCAGAGGGGTCTTAGTAGTCTGGCTGCCATGTCTGAAACTTCTTTGATATATGGTAAGGTGGTTATATTTTCTGGCTGTGTTTGGTCTGCTTGTCGTGGTTGGTTCTTGAGGAATCTGTGGACTGTTTTTTTGAGTATCTGTTGTTCTCGAATACATTGTATAGGTGGTTCTCCTCTGTTTTCCGAAGTTCGTCTGTGCTGCAGTGTGTGGTGGCTCATTGGAATACTATTCTGACGCAGGTTCGTTTGTGTGTGTTGGGATTGTTGCTGGTGTAGTTAAGTATTTGGTCAGTGTTTGTCGGTTTTCTGGATGCACAGGTTTGTAGTCCTCCGTTGTCCTTTCTTTCTACTGTGACATTCAGGAATGCGAGTTTGTTGTCGGTTTCTTCCTCCTTGGTGAACTTTATGCCTGTGAGGGTGTTGTTGATGATGTTAAATGTCTTGACTATCTTGTTTCATTTTGTGATGACAAACGTGTTGTCTGCGTAGTGGACCCACATTTTGCTTTGATTGTTGGTAGGGCTGTTTGTTCTCGTCTTTGCATTGCCGCTTCTGCTATGAATCCTGATAGCGGAGATCCCATGGGTGGGCCGTTGGTTTGTTTGTAGACTATGTTGTTGAAAGTGAAGTGGGTGGTGAGGCACAGGTCCACTAGCTTCATTATGTTTTCGTTGGTAATGTGATTGATGGTGGTTGGTGTGTGTGATGGTCTCTTCTAAAAGTGTGGTAAGTGTTTCCTTTGCCAGGTCGATGTTGATGAAGGTGAACAGTGCTATTATGTCGAATGAGATCATTGCTTCCACTTCCTCTACTTTGGTGTTTTTGACGATTTTTAGGAATTCCTGGGTTGAGTGGATGGAGTGCTGTGACTCTTCTATGAGGTATTTCACTCTTGCGTGTCATTCGTTGTACTGTCTGTAAGTTGGTGTTCCGGGTAATGAGACTATGGGTCTGAGGGGGCTCCTGGTTTATGAATGTTTGGTCGTCCGGTTCGACTTGTCCAACACATTGATCCTGGGACAGTCTAAGCAAAGACATGCCAGACAATTCCCAGAGGCCTTGCACTCCAACCACAATGCCATAAACAAACACATAGATCCAAATGCCATCTATCAACCCAGCAGAAAACAAAGCGGAAATGACATCACCACAATCCCCAGGAACCCCATCCAGGAGAAAGATCTAAATAGAAAGCAAGAGACAACAGCTTCGCTTCACTTGGAGGTCGCCACTGATGATGTTACCTAGCCAGGTAATGAAACGTCTGGATATCAAACCTTCAGCTCAGCGAGCAAACCTACACCATAAACCTCAACCTGAGCTACGAACCTTCACAAACTTTGCGATTTAAAGTGTCTTTATACGCATATCATTAATATACTTTTCATTATAATACCCGTCTGGTTGAAAGAAGAAGACACCACATTTCAAGATGGATGACAACGTTACCAATTTTGTTTTGAAATTGAGATCTATTTGATCATTTTACACAGTGAACAAGTTCATTTTAAATAATGCAAACCACATTCTCTCACCTGGAATAAAAGTGTGATTTCAATATAAACATTGTCCTTGCTAAGGAGCAGGTACTCAACATGAAAAATAGGATGTAATTTTTATTAAGCATAGATCAATTAGCACCATTACCTTACTTCGGATTGACTGCAGGGTGCACATGCTAACTATGGTTTAAGAAAGAATGACTTTTGGAAACAATGATTCGGTGGTGACTAAAAATAATATTAGGTTCTCATGATGCAGATATTCCACCAATGGCTCCAATGGTGGAAATGTTCAGTGGGCAGTATTTCTATGATGGTAAAGACGTATGTGAGCTGCCAGGGATGGGAGCTCCCACCTCATCTGGAGCAGCGTCTTTTGACGTGGACCAGGGAGCATTATCGCATCAATCTGGGAGTTCCAACCACACCTGGAGAAGCTTCTATTGACATGGAGCAGCAGGAAGCACTGGCACATCCGAATGCAAGATCTAACATCATTTGGAGCAGCTTCAGTTGGCATGGAGCAGGGAGCTTTGCGAGATCCATCTGGGAGCTCCACTCTCAGCTGGAGCAGCTTTTAATGACATGTAGCAGCAGGGAGCATTAGGACATCAGAGTGATAGATCCAACCTCAACTGGACCGCTTTAATTGAGATGCAGTAGGGAATATTGGGACATCAGACTGGGAGCTCCAACTTCAAGTAGAGCTGCTTCTATTGACATGGAGCAGCAAGGAGCATTGGAACGTCAGCTTGAGAGCTCCAACATCACCTGGAACAGCTTGTATTTACATGGAAGAGGAGGGAGGATTGGGACATTAGGCTGGGGGAAAGGATATTAAACTCTTTTAATCAAAAGTAAAATATGTTTCAACACCTCAGATGTGAATTGATTTATGAAGAATCTTTCCCGGGAAAATAATTAATTCTTTAGATAGTAAAGACAAGTCCTGCAAATATTCAACTCAGGAAAACGCATTGGCCCAGAGAGAAATGGGAGTGATGTTTCATGTCTTTGTCTTTTCTTTTCTGGCCGACCCTGCACTGGATTACATCACCTTATTTCACTTATTTCCTGCAAATACGGACAGGTCACTAACGTAATCTTACGTTGAAAAATAATGGGAATATGTGATGTTATGATTAGGCTGGAGTTTACCTCAAATTATGGTGAAAACGCAGCAAAGTCAGTTGCAATTTCCAAGATCAGCAGTGACCTTATTGATTGGCTGATCAGATTGTGAATGGTCGTTTTTTTTAGGACAATTTGAAGTGAATCAATGATGATGATTATCTTTTTTCTTTGTTCACCTTGTGACTGTTACTGTTATTGCTCATGTCCTTGTTAACACCACAGCTCTGCAGCGTGTAAAATCTCAGCTGTGCATCTGACCAGTGGTACAACCATTCGTATAGCTGGCTACGGATCAGGTGGTTGTAGGTTCGACTTTTACTTTGCACAAGCGCATTATGGAGATTCATCACAGATCCAACCTAATCATTTTTGTTATGCTGAGGTGGGTAATATTTGACATTTTCATCTCCACGAACGAAAATTCTTTCACTGTCTTCGACCAGTTAAACATTGCCAAGAGCTATCTGAGTAAAAATGACACAGCACCAGATTGAATTGACCACACGTATTTGCAAGCCCCAGTGTTCCATGCGCTGCTTCTTCATCAGGTGTTTGTCAACTGTTGGAATCTAAAATGGCTTTGTGTGATTTTTAAAATTTATCCACCTCAGTCCAACCCCAACACCTCCACGTCATGGGTACCATCGACACCACGAACGGTCGGTTAAAGTCCAGATGATCTTCCAAAAGATCGCGCATATTGACACACACACCAAGTTTCTGCAGAAAAACACCCACCAGATGAAGGAGCGTCTATCCGAAAGCTAGTGCTTCCAAATAAACCCGCTGGACTCTGTCCTGATATTGTGTAATTTTTAACTTTGCCTACTCAACTCAAACACTGGCACTTCCATATCATAGACAACATCAGTCATGTCCCACCGTTGTCAGAGAAGGCAATCCTGGAATAGCCGCACACATTGCTCATAGGTACGTTTCATTTTCAGAAACCAATGCACTCAATTGATACAGCTCCTATGTATGAAAAGCACAGAAAAGAAATTTTGAGACTCAGTTTTGACAATATTTTGAAACTCTTTGGAAAGTGGAATCAGAGGAGAATGAAAATTAACTGTCCGACTGTGCAGAGAGAGGGAAGGCACTTTTCCCTTCTTTGATGAGCTGGGGTATTGACTGATCTAAGGCATGAAACAGATTCCTGGTAGAGCTGCGCTCTCTGCATCAGGAACAAGAAGTCCTGATCTCCTGAACGGTAATGAAACCCAGGCCACTCAGTCAAAGCGCTGAATACTAACCACTAGACCACCAGGGATGAGGGCAGAAGCCGTTGCACCGTTTATTCATAACACAGTTTTTGGAATTATGTCACTGCAGATATGTTTCCCCTCAAAAATGATTGAATTATCGAGTGTTTACAGCACAGAAATGGGTCCCATCATCTCATTTCCCAGCACTTGGTCTGTAACCTTGTGAACTCTGACGTTTCATTTGAATGATAATTTCTCTGGAAAGTTTTAATCTCGTAAAACACAATAAATGGGATTAAAGTTTGAGATGGGAACTGAATCCCATTTTTACCCATAGACTGAAGCACGCAGACACATTTCCCCAAGTGTGACACAGGCCTCGGGAGAAAACAAGCAGAAAGTAAGATTTCACCGACTTGTCTGATGTTGTCCCATTTCTGAGTTCAACACCAATGTCTGGTTACAGTAAAGAAAGGAAGCATTCATCTCCTCCCGTCCCAGTGTTCCTTACCCATTGTTTCCCCATTACTCTGTAGTTTATTCTGCCGTTCTTGCTGCCAAACGTGATCACTGCTCACGCCCGCTATTTCCTGTCCTGTCTAACGTTTTGCCTCAAGTTCTTGGAATGAAAAACAGGAATGGCCTATTTCAAGCACTTTTCTAGCTTACAAGGACAGTGTTATCACCACTGAGCAAGCACATTGCCAGCTCAAAGAGAAGGTCTCATCCTTTAGAAACTGAAAGACAAAGATGATTGGATATCCTCAGTATTGTAAACCAAGCAACAAGACTGGAATAGGGCCGAGGGGTTCACGCACAGAAGGATGGGTGAATTGAATGGCGAATCTCATGGTGTCCTGGGTGATGTTGACAGAAATCTTCCCTGGTAGTATAGTGATGAGGATTCAGTGATTTCACTGTCATGGCTTGTTAAAGGTTAACGTTTACAGTAATCAATATGAAATACGGCTTGATATTTCGAAGCAGAATGATGTTGTGCAGCAGACAGACTCGTTTCCCTGCATGACCTAATGAGAGAGCTCAGAAGAGCCAGGAGGAGACATGAGAGCCAGGAGGAGATATTAGAAGTTGTTCGCGGATAGGGTCAGGGGTAACCCTCAGGCTTTCCATAGGTATGTCAAGAATAAAAGAATGACGAGAGGTAAATGAGGTCCAATCAAGAATAATGGTGGGAAGTTGTGTGTGGAGTCAGAGGAGACATGGGAAACACTAAATAAATATTTTTCGACAGTGTTCACTATATAAAAAGAAAATGTTGACGAGGAAGATACAGAGATACTTGCATCTAGACTCGAAAAGATTGAGGCTCACAAGGAAGAGATATTAGAAATACTCCAGAGTGTGAAAATAGAGAAGTCCTCTTGGCCGGATGGAATCTATCCTAGGATCCTCTGGGAAGCAAAGGAAGAGATCGCCGAGCTTGTGCCATTGATCTAGAAATCATCATTATCTACAGGAGCAGTGCCTGAGGACTGGAGGATAGCAAATGTGGATCCCTTGTTCAAGAAGGGTAGTAGAGACAACCCTGGTAATTACAGACCAGTGAGTTTCACTTCAGTTGTGGTAAAGCGTTGGAAAAGGTTATAAGAGATAGGATTTTTAATCATCTATAAAAGAATAATCTGATCAGGGACAGTCAGCACGGTTTTTAACGGGTAGGTTGTGCCTAACGAAACTTATGATTTTTTTGACAACGTGACCAAACAGGTGGATGAGAGGAAGCAGGTTGATGTGCTCTATATGGATTTCAGCAAGGTGTTCGATAAGGTTCCCCACAGTAGGCTGTTATACAAAATGCTTAGGAATGGGATTGTGGCAGACACAGCAGTTTGAATCAGTAATTGGCTCGCTGAAAGACAACCGAGGGTTGCAGTTGATGCAACATGTTCATCCTGGTGTCCAGTTACTTGCGGCATTCCGCAAGGGTCGATATTCGGTCCACTGCTATTCGTCATTTTTATAAATGACCTGGATGAGGGCTTAGAAGGGTGGGTTAGTAAATTTGCGGACAGCACTACGGTCGGTGGAGTTGTGGATAGTGATGAAGGATGTAGTAGGTTGCAGAGAAACATAGTGAGGATGCAGAGCTGGGAAGAGAGGTGGCAAATAGAGTTTAATGTGGACAAGCGTGAGGTGATACACTTTGGTTGGAGTAATCGGAATGCAAAGTACTGGGCTAACGGTAAGATTCTTGGGAGTGCAGACGAGCAGAGAGATCTCGGTGTCCATGTACACAGATCCCTGAAAGTTGCCACCCTGATTGACAGGGTTGTTAAGAAGGAAAACAGAGTTTTGGCCTTTATTAATAGAGAAATTGAGGTCTGGAATCAGAAGGTTATGCTGCAGCTGTACAAAGATCTGGTACGGCCACATTTGAAGTATTGTGAACAGTTCTGGTCACCGCATTTTCAGAAGGATGTTGACGCTTTGGAAAGGGTGCAGAGGGAATATTCTAGCACGTTGCCTGGTATGGAAGGAATGTATTACGAGGAAAGACTGAGGCCCTTCAGGCTGTTCTCGTTAGAGAGAAGAAGATTGAGAGGTGACTTAATTGAGATTTAGAAGATAATCAGAGGGTTAGATAGAGTGGACAGGGAGAGTCTTTTTCCAAGAATGGGGACGGCAAACACGAGGGATCATAACTTTAAAGTGAGGGGAGATAGGTATAAGACAGATGTCAGAGGTAGTTTCTTTACTCAGAAAGTAGTTAGGGCATGGAAAGCTTTGCCTGTAACGGTGGTAGATTCGCCAAGATTAAGTGCATTTACATCGTCATTGGAGAGGCATATGGACGTACATGGAATAGTGTCGATGGGATGGGCGTCAGATTAGTATGACAGGGCGGCGCAACATCGAGGGCCGAAGGGCCTGTACTGCGCTGTAATATTCTATGTTCTATATGCTGCAGTTCCACATCAGCAATGTCATCGGCAATTGCCTGATGTTCAATCAGTTTAAAACAAGAACGGAGGGGGCGTCAGGAAAACGGAAGGAGAATAGTGGTTTGTGAGAGTTAACTACATACCTCGTGGAGCCAGGTTCAATGTAGATACTGAATATCGGTTTTCCTGTTTACCTTGGTATACTGATCACTACGGATCAATGACCCAATATTGTCTGCCCTTTGTGTGTTGTTCTTTGTACATTTCACCTCGGTTCAGTGCTCCGGGGGACCACGCTTTTTTAAATTTGGCGCATTTTACTCAGGTCGGTTTTGCAGCTTCATATTAAGGACAACAATTTTAGGAACAAATAGTCACCATTCAGACCATCAAGTCTACTCCGCTATTGAATGGTTTCATATCTGATCTGATAACCTTGAACTCCGCTTTCTTGCCTTTCCCCATAATGCTTGATGTCTTTGCTGCTTGAAGATCTGCCGATCTCAGCCTCATTACACCTAATGACACTTCCTCAACAGCCTTCTGCTACAAGAAAGTCCACTGATACAGAACTATCTGAGAGAATAAATGCTTCTTCATCTCTATTTTAATTGTGAGATCCGCATTCTAACACAAAGTTAGAAATCACACAACACCAGGTCATAGTCCAACAGGTTTAATGCAAGCAATAGCGTTTGGAGAGCTGCTCCTTCATCAGGTGGCTGTGGAGTACACAGTGGTAAGATACAGAATTTATAGCGAAAGGTTACATTGTAATGTCACTGAAATTATACATTGAAAAATATCTTGATTGCTTGTTAAGTCTTCCATCTGTTAGAATGACTATGTAAGGTTCATTTCTTTCTGATGTAAATCGAAAAACGTTCTTTTAACAGTTACATTCTCAGGTGGACTTTACGAATTAGTGTCAGCACAGATAATATGTTGAAGGGATTAGTCCCTTTGTGCTGCGTCCTTGCCATAATGTTTAGACTGACTCTAATCTAAAAAAAAGCAACACGCTGCAGGCAAGAATGCCTTAAGACATGGTACATTGGTGAAGCTGAGCAGAGGCGACCACAACGGAATGGGCGCTGCACATTAATCAACAGACAGGTGTGCCACTTCTCAGTTGGAGAGCACTTCAGTGACCCAGGACATTCGACCTCGGATCTTTGGGTGACAATCCTCCAAGGCGGTCTTCGGAACAGGCAGCAGCTAAAAGTGCCCCCACAGAGACTGATAGCTGAATTCGGTACCCATGGTCATTGGTTTCATGTCACAGTACAGGTGATCCCATTGCCATATCTACAAACAGAGACCCTCCTACACACACACACACACACACACACATCCATCTGTGGAGTGAAATTGTACTTCCAGAGTTACATTGTACTTTGCTCAAAAACTGCATGAATCCATGTAAGTCTCTGGTAACTCATTTTTATAAATTAGAATCAGTCTAAACATTATGGAACAGACAGCAGCAGAGGGGGGCAAAACACCAGTTGTTAAACTTCACCTGAGAATGAAATTTTAAAATAAAAATGTTTTGCGCTTTGCATATGAAAGAAGTGAAGCTAATATGGTCATTCCAACAGATCGGAGACTTAGCAAACAATCAAGGTATTTTTCAATGTACAATTTCAGTTACATCACACTGTAAACATATGCTATAAATTTTGTGATTTACAACTGTGGACTCCACAATCACCTGATGAATGAGCAGTAGTCCGAAAGCTAGTACTTCTAATTAAACCTGTTGGACTATAACCTGGGGTTGTATGATTTTCAAATTTGCATACCCCAGTCCAAAACCGGCATCTCCAAGTCATTCGATACGAGGTGCTCTGGTCACAGAACCAAACTTTCTGCATCCAACTTATTAAATCCTTGAAAATACCTCTATGTTTCAATAAGGATCATTTTGTAGTACTGAGTCTCAGCAGGCAAAGGCAACTGATTTCAGCGTTTCTTCCCATTTGATTTCATCTCCTCTATGAAATTCTCACTGACTCTGACAGAACTGCTACCTTTGCTGTTTTGTAATGTCAGGAACTCATGTTCAATTTCTGATTTCCATAAGGAACAGCATTTTTTTTTCCCTGACTGGAAATCAACATTGGGAAATAGCAGTGAGACAGCTGCATTTCAGCACGTTCGCACCAAGGACGACATATGCAATGCTTGGAGCTTTTCTTGATGACTTTGTTTTTGCCTGTTTTGTTCAGTTGAAAAATGACAGTTTTTGAGTTTTTAAAAGCATGGCGAATTGTCCTTCAGCCTATTGCATCATTATCAGTTATCAAACATTTGGCTTGGAAACACAGTTTTCAGACGTGACTCGTCGCCTGGTGTGTTCTAACATTTCAAGTCTTAGATAAATTGTTATTCAATTTCTTAAGGACTTGAGTGGAACAAGATACATCTCTGTGAACGAACAGTCCTGAAAGACAAACTCTTTCTCGGAGCCATTTGTCAGTTTTCCTCATGATGCTGTTGAAAATGTTTCTGCGCTTACATCTGAATTGGTTTCCCCTGTTTCTTCCTCAGCTTCCTCCTTCTTTCTATTAAATGGTTTAGACTCCAGTACAGACACAAGGTGCAGGTTGCAGAAGTCACGTGTTTGTACTTTCATTAACACTCTGTCTCGCCGGGAGCTGCAGACCTTCCCCACGCTGATTCAGACAGCTCTGTCCTTCCTGTGACATTTCCCATGGAGAATGGAAGGACAGGCATTAATAACCCACACTTGGAAACGGAGCGACAGTTTTAAAACATTTACAGTGCCCCAGCCAGGAATTGAGTTCTTAACTCCCGCATGACATACGGCGACACTAACCACTATACTAGCAAGGAGAACAGTTTCAAAGGAGACACTTCAGCCCATTGTGGTTGCATTTGTCAAAAGCAACTGCTTCACGACCTGAATGCTTTAGCCCATAGCCTTCCAGGTATTGGCAGATCATATTCACATCTGCATATTCCTTCAGGTTATAAGAGTTGCTGCCTCTCTGACCCTTACAGACAGTGTGTTCCAAATTCGAACACCCGCCGGCTTTTACCACTTTTCTACACATCTACTTAAACCTTTCTGTCTTTCTCATTAAATTTCTGCCCCACTGTAATCGTTCTTTCCATTGATGGGAAACCCTTCTTTCAGTCTACCATGTCCATACCCCTCACAAACTCCTCTGCACGGTGACAAACAACCCCAGTTTGTCCTGTCTCCCTTCATGACTGAAACTCTTCAGCCTAGACACTATCCGATTGAATCTCTCCTGCAACTTTCCCAGTGCGATCACGTCCCTGGACAATTCTAGCAATGAGCCGAATGAACATATTTCCATTCTGTAACAGCATCGGGGGTGGCACTGCAGCATTTATTGCCTTCCGGTTTGGAGTCACGTGGAAGCCACACCAGATAAGGACGCGAGTTTCCTTCCCTCAAGGACGTCAGTGAAACAGATCGGTTTTTCAGACATCGTATTCTTAATTCTAGGCATTTATTGCATTCACATACTATCATCGTCGTGGTGTGGTGGGAATCGAAGCCGTCTCCACAGAACATTACCTGACTTTGCTGTGTGAAAAATCCAGTGATAATTCCACTAGGCAATCGCAGAAAGCCCTCATGGGGGATCTTTTCCAATAGAGTTTCTTTCCCCCAGTTATTCCTTATGCCCTTTTATTGAGCCTCACGCTCCAATAATCTCTGGTCCATGTCAGTAAAAGCTGCTAAAAGAGAATTGATCTCACAGCCACGATATCCAAACGGATCGAATGATTTGAAGGTGCCAATGAAGAGATTGGGTAAACAGTGAGTGCAACGGCACAGACTGGATGGTATCAACGTGAAAGTGTATGTTAGATTGTGCAATGCCTCAGTCAAATGGGATGAGGGACGGAAAAGAGAGTTAGGGAGAGTGCGAGGGAGACACATCTTCGAGAACTTTTGGGTTTAAATCCTGATACATGAAACGCAGAAATATCAGAGAACAAAATTCGATGGAAAACAGATCATCACCTCGGAAAATATTATCTTGTAAAAACGTTTAATTTCTGACCGTGTTTCACCAAAAGTAAAACTTTGAGAGAACTGACCGCCATGATGTGGATTCTAGCCGAGGTCGCTGCAATCACAATGCAGAAGGCGAACTACTAAATGGTTACAGCACTCCACAGACCACACTTGTAAACTGCAACCAGGATGGTAGCAGAGGAAATGTCAGGAAGAATGTACAATATAAGGACTTAGCGATAGGCATGTGGGAACGCAGAATGAACCGAATCTTTAACTTTAGCATCCCCAGAGACTGTGGAGATTCCATGAATGAGAGCACAGGAGAATGGGCTTAATGAAACTCTCCAAACTTTAGGGAGAGTGCAGAATAATGTTGAAACGTATGCTTCAATAGCATTATATTTGAACATCGGCTACTTCATCACTTTGCCCACACAAGGCAGGACCAACTGCTACAGGCAATCACACATAATCCCAGTTCCAGACCCGGAATCAGAGAAACTCTGTGAAGCATGGACGAAGATCCAATTGGAAACTGGGATGGAATGACAGGAGAGAGGCGCATGTATTTCCGAGGTTGGGACAGCTCCTGGTCAAAAGCGGGGCGGAAGGGAATACTTGCCCCATTTATAATATTATGACCATAAACAGTACATGTTGCTGAGACAGCCGATTGGCGCACCCAAAGCGTGTGGAGACTTTAACTTTCGGTTGGCAAGGTGCGAAATTTCATTTTCCTGTTTGGATCAGTGGTTTTGACATTGGCATCTGCTTTTGTTCGCATCAACTCAGAATCAGCTTCTTGTTCCCAATAAATACTGCAACCTGGAGAAGGTGGTGTTGTGGTTATATAATAAACGAGTCATCCTTGGGGACTCAGACGCGTTACTGGTAATGTTAAAGTTCGATGAATAAAACCTGGAATGGAAGCCTGACCTCAGGAACAGAGAACATGCCTTTAATTTCCTGCAATCCCATTCATGCATGTTACTTATACAGGGGATGCTACCATCTTTACCCAATCCTGCCTACTTGTGTCTCCAGGACCTGAACGAAATAGCTGACCCTTGATCCGAGAATGACGACCCTGTGGGAAAGCAGGCCATTCGGCCCTTCCAGTCGACACCATCTCTCTGAAGAACATCCTAGCAGACACACACTCCATAACTATTCCGTTCCCCTTCATTTCCCATGGCTGATCCCAGCACCTTGCACACCTTCGTATGTGGGAGGAAACTCACACAATCAAAGAGAGAATGTGCAAACTGCACACAGTCACACGAGACTGGGATCGAATCCATGTCTCTCGTGCAGCGAGACAGCAGCGAATCAGGATGAACAACAAATGCTGTCCTGACCAGCGACATCCACACCCAGTGGGTATATCAGGAAGAATAAAAACACATTCACAACATGGACAACGGGACTTATGTCTGCGTGGGCATGATTTCAACCAATCGTTCATCCTGGGTAGATACAAGGACACCGATATCACAGAGAAACCAGCGCAATGTGGGATTTTTTACCTGCTGAAGTGGAAACTCATCTACTCAGTCAAATTGGGTACAGACAGTTCATCAGTCCCGTGTATGGGAAGGGCTCAATGAGCAGAAGAACCTCCAGAGTAACCAGCAAGATTACATATTCCAGAAAGAGATCAATTAAACTGTTAACGCTGCTGTTAATCCCAACCAGGTGCCAGTTTCATAGCGTCAAAGTCATAGACTCACAAACAGGCCTTTCACTCCTACCAGCTCATACTGAACATAACGCCAAACTAAACGAGTCGCATATAATGGCTCTTGTGACTGCTGAGGTTTAATAATGCCCTTGTGATATTATTACTGCATTGTTAATATGAATGTCCAGATATAATTCTGGACACCGGATCAAACCCTGCCATGGCAGATGCTGGAATTTTATTTAAATAAATACCTAGAGTCGAATGATGATGTTGAATCAGTTGTTGTAGATCTGCTTCCCTAATGCCTGATATGGAAGGAAACTGCCATACTTATCTGGTCTGGCTGGTATGTGACTCCAGATCTATAATATCGTGGTTGATTCTGATCTTCCCTCTGGGCAATAAATTATGTACTAGGCATGAATGAATAGCTTTTGTTAATCCCACTGAAACATTCCACTTCATTTATCGACCGAAATATCTTGTAAATATTGTAAATGTACATTCATTCATCACTGCCTCAGGAAGTGAATTGCATACATAAACCATCCTCTGTTGAAAAAAGCCTCTCATGTCTTATTTTAAATCCCTCTTTTCACTTTAAACATTTGCCGTCTCGTCTTGATGTGCCCCTCCTTGGAGAAAAGACAGTTCAAGTTAACTCGAGCTGAGCTCTCATTAATTTATAAATTTCTATCAGGTCGCCTTTCAAACTTCAGTGTTCGAGTGAAAATAATCTCAGCCTATCCAACCTTTCGTTATAATTCAAACATTCCCCACTAGCCAGACACTGGTATCCCTGTTCTAAACCTACCCCAGCTGAATAATTTCCTTGCTGTTACTGGGCGACAAACACTGGACACAGTATTCCAGAAGACGCATCACCCAATGTCCTATTCAACTTCAACATAACGTACCGACTCCTACGCTCAAAGGACAGAGCAACGAAGGCAAGATGACATTTTTTTTAACCATTCTGTCTATATATGAAGCAAACTAAAATGAATTATGTACTAGCATCCCTGGCCTCCGTGTTCCACAACGCGATGCAACGCCCGATCATTAATTGTATAAGCCCTACTCTTATTTGATGTAGCAAAATGTAATACCTTCCATTTATGCCGATTAAATTTCATCTGACATTTTTCAGCCCAAAGACGGAATAGATTAAGATCCTTCTGGAATCTTAGATCACCTTCTTTACAGTCTCCAATTCTGCTGTCCTCTGCAAGCTTATGAGCTATGGCTTCTATGAGTTCTATTGTTTTCTCATATAGGTCAACGATTTTTAATTATTTGTCGTGGCCATCATTTAGTAGTTTGCAAATCAGGTAACAACTAGTCATGTAGTTAACCATGAGGAAGAAAGCCATAGACTGCAGGGAGATTGGAAACAATTGGCAAGAAAATGTGCTGAAAGGAATTCAATCCAGTGAAGTGGGTGATAATGAATTTGGGGAGGAACAATGATAAAAGTGTGACTGTTAACAGTAACAAAAGAGAAATTGGAGTAGGCATTCACGAATGTTTGAAGGTGATTGGACAAGGGATCAAGTGGTCTCGATGGGTTGGAGATACTTTCTGTTCTTGACAGCAGGTGGGAATATATAAGAGCAGGGAAATGATGCTGGAACTTTAGCAACGGCCTATTCAAGATCAATGGAGAGGGGAATCAGATGGATGGAAGTCCGTACTGCCAGTGCTGGAAATCAGAATTAAGATTAGAGTGGTGCTGAAGAAGCACAGCACATCAGGCAGCATCCGAGTTGCAGAAAAAAATAACGTTTCGGGCAAACGCCCTTCATCGGGAATAAAGCTGGGAGCATCGAGGGTGGAGAGATAAATGGGAGGACTGAGTCTGGGAAGAATTTAACTGAGAGTGCAAGAGGTGGATAGAGATGGGGTTAAATGTGATAGGTCGAAGAAGAGGGTGGAGCGGTTAAGTGGAAAGGAAGATAGACAGGTGGGAAAGGTCAGTAGGATGGTGCCAAGTTAGAAAGTTGGAACTCGCATAAGGTGGCCGTGGGGAGATGAGGATACTGGTGAAGACCACGTTGATGCCCTGGGGTTGAGGGTCCCGAGGTGGAAGATCTGGCGTCTGGTGGTGAGGGAACGGTGGTGCAGGAGACCCAGGAACTGCATGTCCTTGGGAGAGTCGGGGGGGGGGGGGTTGGTAATTGATGTTTTTGGTCATGGGGCATTGGAGTTGAATGTTGCGGGTGCCCTGGAAATGTTCTATGAAGCGCTCTCCGAGAATGTGTCTGTTGGCCCCAATGCAGAGGAGACTGCATCGCGAGCAACAGATGCAATAAATGACATGTGTGGAAGTGCACATGCACATTTGATGGATTTGGAAGGATCATTGGAGCCTTGAAAGGTGTAAGAAGGAAGATGTGGGTGCAGGTTTTGCAATTCCTGTGGTGGCAGGGGAAGGTGCCGTGAGGGGAGGGTGGGTCATTGGAGGGCCTGGACTTGACTAGGTAGTCGTGGAGGAAACAGTCTTTGTGAAAAGTGGATAGGGGTGGGGATGGAAATATAAATTTCCCTGTCACTGCAGATATTGCAAAACCTGCACCCACATCTACCTCCTCACCTCTGTCCAAGGCTCTAATGGAGGCTTCCACATCCATCAAAGTTTCTCCTGCACTTCCACACATGCCATTTCTTGTATACGTTCCTGCCGATGCGGTCTCCTCTAAGTTGGAGAGAGGAGATGGGTTCTCACAAAACATTTCAGAGAATATCTCCAGGATACCCGAAATAATCCACCCCTGTGCCCCATGGCTAAACTTTTCAACTCCCCCTCCCACTCTCCCGAGGGCATGCAGGTCCTGGGCCTCCTGTATCGCCACTGCCTCACGACCCGATGCCTGGAGGAAGAAAGCCTCATCATTCGCCTTGGGACCCTTCAACCCCATGGCATCAATTTGGACTTCACCCGTTGCCTCATTTCCCCTCCCCTACCTTACCCCAGTTCCGACTTTCCAGCTCAACACCATCCGCCTGACCTGTCCCACCTGTGCATCTTCATTCCCATCTATCCACTCCACCTACTTCTCTGACATATCATGTTCACCCCCGCGTGCATCCACTTTCAGCACTCTCAGCTACCTTCTCCCAAGCCCCATCCACTTCCCATTTATCTCTCGATCCCATGTGCTCCCAATCTCATTCCTGATGGAGGGCTTTTGCCAGAAACGTCCATTCTTTCCTGCTCCTCAGATGCTGCCGGACCTGCTGTGCTTCTCCAACATCAATCTAATTGAGGGGAGTCAGTTGATTGAGAGGGTTTTCGGATATTTTCTATTGTTGACCACAGGCTGTGGATGATAGTAGAACTTTAGCAACCACCAGTTTAGGGAACAGCGAAAGGACTGAGCACAAGTCTGGTCACGGCATAAATCAACATTTTTCTTAAAATTGTCAGATAAAAGATGTAAGGCTGAAGTATGCCACTTTGCCCATCAAGACCATTTCACCAATGAGTTTCTCACTGATTCCTTTCCAAGTCAGGGTGCTATGGGCCTTGGAGGGTAACTTGAAAATGGTGGCATTTCGTTGTACCTTCCAACCTTGTCCTTATAGTCAGTATAGCTGTTGAGCTTTGAAGGTTGTCAAAAATGCCCGAATGACTTACTCCAGTGCATCTTATAGTTGGTGCACTCTGCTGCAATTGTGCCTTAGCGGTGAAGGGAATGAAGATTGCAGGTGTTGAAGAGGGTACACTCAAGTGACTGCATTGTCGTGGACGGTGTCCAGTTCCTGAAGTGTTATTGAAGTTACACTTCAATGGAGAGAGTTATATTCCACGTCTCATTTGTGCCTTGCAAACGATGTAGGATTCACAGAACAATGATTTGGGTGTATAATCAAAAAATGTCTCAAGAACATGTTATTGTTGTCAAAGTGTTTATGTAGCCAGTTTCTATAAGCTTTTTCCCCGAAATAATAGCTCTGTGGACGATTACACGGAGTAATTTGTTTACAGTAAAGTTATTGAATGTCAATGAGATATGATTAGATTCGCATTTGTCAGAGTGATCATTACTCTATTTCGTCCTTGTGTGGACCAGTCTGATTCCAGTCGCTGTCTGATTTCAAATCCAATTGCCGTCTGGGCTTGAACGTTCAACCGTTTCTTCCCATAAATGTCTCCACCTGCCTTAATAATATGTAAGGACGCTGCAGGGGACAGCAGAGATTAATGAACATGTTGTCAACACTGGAGAAAATGGGGCTTCGTGGAATGATTGGTTAGGCTGGGATTATTCTCCTTGAAACAAAGGAGAGGGAGGGGAGCTCTATAATCACATAATAACATTTATAAACGTTCAATATTCATGGGATCTTGACAGGGTAGTTACGGGCAGGTGATTCACCCTCTGGTATGAGGAGAGTACCAGAGGACATGAAGTCAGAATTAGATATTGCCTATTTAATTCAGAAATGAGGGGTAATTTCTTTGCTCAGGGGTTAATGAATCGGTGGAACTCCTTGCCGAAATCGTTGTTGAGGCTGAGTTGTTGTGTATTTTCAAACTGTGCCAGACAGATATTTAACCAGAAAGATGATGAAGCTTTGTCGAGGCAATGCTGGAGAATGGAGTTGAGGATTATCAGATCAGCCATGAGTTCATTGAATGGTGGAGCAGACTCGATGGGCTGAATGGCCGACTTCCAATCCTGCACCATTTGGTCTGACGCCTTATTTTATTGATACCTTTAAAATTCTGAGGGGATGGGATGAAATGATAGAAAAGGTTTCTCAAACTGATCAGACAGATCAGGAACTAAGCTCATAAGTTCATGAACAAGAAATGTGCTGTGGCCTGGACACAACAAATGGCACTGGGCACACCGCAGATGGGTATGTGCAGTTGTTGTGATTGCTAAAGAAAATTGCTGCCAAGAAATATTGTTGCCAACTTGGTGATCACGCTGGATGATGGATCGCGGTATGATTCACACAGCAAAAGGTTGTGAAAGAATGAAAGATTCGTTTCATTGGAAAAGTTTCCTGCGGTTCGAATTCAATCGACTGTTTAAAATATTGATCAGAACTTTGTGTGGAACATTACATTAAAATTCAGAAGCCCACTGGACAAACTATTGCACCCGATCTCTCCTTATTTGTTTCACTTTCCTTCGATGTAAAGTCATAGAAAGTCAAGATGGAATGAAAGGAAAAAATAAACGTTTGCACTCCTTTTCATTATCCCAATGTAACGAACAACAAAACAAATTGCTTTACTTTGACTTTGATGAGGTATCGAATTATCACAAATCTCTGGTGCAATGAAGGGCAAGAGCAAGATTCTCCACCCACAGTATCCTAAAGATGCGAGGCACAAAGGGAAACCACAGCTACTTCTGATGTAAGTAACAGCCAGAAAAGGATTCAAATCCACACATGGGCAATGGAAGAGCAACCCGTCGCCTTAACCTCTGGGCCACTTCAGCCCATTGCAAAGGGGCTCACATGTGAACCCGTCAAGATCACATATGGTGTACCTCGGGGATGAGAAATTCCCTGACAGGAATCGAATTCACACCATTATGTTTCTGCTTTCAGCAGAATAATAATACCAGCAAAATCCAAGGGATTGACCTCGTCCTTGGAAGGAAAACCTTGTCCTTGATTTATTTCGAGTCGGAACTGTCTCAGAATGACCCAGCAAGCATGAAATTCCCGTCATGTTCACACGCACATTTCGTCTTGACGCATAATTTCTTCAGACAGTTTCTATCGCACGTGAGGAAGTATATACGTAGAGAGAAGTGAAGGTGATGGTTTAGCTCGATGGTCTTTCTCATATGGCTGAACCTGAACTGGGTAAAATTCCCGGAAATGCAGTTTTGTTCGTTTCATTTTATTAATTTTGCTGCAACTTCACTCTGTTCATTCCAATGATCGGAAGTGAATTGGATTTATATGATTGGAACGCTCAATGTTGTATTCAATTTTGCTCCGAATTTATTTCAGCTTAAACAAAATACTGATGAGAAAAACAGAAGGTTGAACTACAAAACAAGATGCCAGTTTTGATGCTCAGTTACGTTGGCAGATTTCAATGGGTGTCAAATGAACCCAACATCATGGCGATCGTCCTCCAATCTTTAAGGCATGGGATTAAAGCAGGAAATCGATCTCCAAGAGACGGGTCACTTCTGATTCATTAAGGAATAGCTTTCCTTGACAATATACAAAATCTGCTCAGTTCCATTTATAATGCTTCATGTTGAATATTAATATAAATCTTGAAAACCTCTGAGTTTTTTTGCTGAATCTTACTCAGCTGCATTCGTTTCCGATATTTATTTGCATCTGAAGTTGTCCAAATTAGATATTGTTTCCTCGCACCTTCGACCCACTACACCCTCCTTTACACTTTTACATGGCCACACGATTTCTCTCTCCTGGTGAAACTCACTGCTTGCGTGTCTCTAAATGTGCCTTTCCAAATATTTTGGAAACGGATTGTCTGAGTGACAGAAATTCTGCTCCCATTATTTCTTTGCCCTACATCGATGGTTTTGAAATCTTGACTTTCAGAAATGTATGAACGTGAAATAGTGAATTTACCACCTATTTACTCTCTCCAAATCTCAATTCATCAGGAAAACTTCCATTCGGTTTTCCTGGGTTTAGTTTCAAATTTTCCAACACACAAATAAATAAAATTCCATCCCCACTAAACGCCGTCAGCATCGTGTCTAATGTCTTAGCAGCCCAGTAAACGCTGGCAGTGTCCTCTCTGATAGAATCACAGATTCCTTACAAGGCAGAAAGAGCAGTTTAGAAAATCGGGTCTGTAGGGAGACTCTGAACAGCATCTCAACCAGACCGAGCTCTCGTCTCTATCCCCACAGGCCTCTGACTTGTGATTTCAAATAAATCTTTTGGATGAAAACCTGGCATCGTGTGTCTGCTGACCTTATCACTGCGTTACCCATGGCTAATTCACTTAACTTACTGAATTCACTCCCTGGACACATCAGCGCAATTTAACATGGCTAATCCACCTAACCTACAGACCTAAGAACAGTGCAAACCACTGAGCAAATGTACCATCACATTCAACACTATCTGTATCATGTGTAATGTCTTCACACACTGGCAACTCCGCCCAGTGAAAGCAAGCTGCGCCCACCAACCCGAATTCAATGCATCCAAACACGGTTCTACGCTGTACAACTTCAGTAGTTCTGCGGGAAATCTTTCTGCACTCAGATCTGAATGAGTTTACTCTGTTTTCTTCCTCAGATTCCTGCTTTAAATAAACATATCAGTCAGGAACAACTCTATATAATGTTTTTCATTACAACACAAACACAATGTGCAGTTTGCAGAAGTTACGTGTTTGCACTTTCACTGACACTTTGTCTCCCCAGGAGCTGCAGTCCTTCCCCAGCTGATTCAGACAGCACTGTCCTTCCTATGACATATCCCATCGAGAATGGAAAGCCAGACATGAATAACCTTCACTGGGGAACAGAGCGACAGGTTTAAAACCTTGACGATGCCCCCAGCGGAGTATTGAGCCCTGTGACAGGCGGGGACACTAACCACGATACTGTGGAGGATGACAACATCGAAGGAGGCCCTTCAGCCTGTTGTGGCCGCGCTTGTCAAACACAACTGCTTAACGACCTGAATCAAGTTTTCCATCGTTTAGCCCATAATCTTACATGTTTTGGCATCACAATTTAACATCTCGATTTTCTTTCAGGTTAGAATGATTTCTGCCTCTCTGACCCTTTCCGCTAATCTACTCAAACCTTTCTGCCTTTTCCCGAAATCTCTTGGCCCCAGTGTTCGATCTCTCCATCAATAAGAAACGCTTCTTTCAGTCTATCCTATCCATATCCCTCAGTATTTAGTACATCTCAGTCATGTCTTCTCCAATCTCCTCTGCTCGGCGAGAAACAGCCCCAGTCTGTCCAATCTCTCCTCACAACTGAAACTCTTCAGCCCAGACAATATCCCAGTGAATCTCTACTGCAACGTTCCCAGTGCGATCACATCCATGCAGTACTCTGAATTGCAGAACTGCACACAGTCATCTAGCTAGGGCCGAATGAACTTTTTTTCTATTCTGTTACAGTATGAGGTCGTCGCTGGGTCGGCAGTATTGATTGGTATCCCTAATTGCAGAGCGGGCATTTGAAACTCAACCATATTGTAGTGAGTCTGGAGTCACATGGAGGCTCAAACAGGTAAGAATGGCAGTTACATTCCTTAAATGAGGTCAGATGGTTTTGTTGTTTTCAACAATTGGCCGCGGATTTATAGGAGTTATTAGATTCGTAATTCCAGATATTTATTGAATCCCAATTCTACCACCGAGCATGGTCGGAGTCAAACCCAGGTCCCTGGTGTCTGAATTAACAGTTCAGTGTTCAGTGGTAAGAGCGCTCGGCCATTGCAGAAAAGCAGTGAAACTTATCTGATCCAATTAAATCTCTTTTCCCCAATACTGGTCTGTGCTATTTTCCTGAGCTTGACCCCTCCCCCCCCCCAATAATATCGGGTCCATATCAGTAGAAGCTGCTACATGAGCATTGATCTCACAACAGTGGTAACCAAATGGATCAAATGGTCTGCAGGTCCCGATGGTGGGGTTGGAGCACGTTCACCCAGCAACAGTGACCCCAGCCACACAGACTAATCGGTATCAATGGGAGAGTCTGTATTAGATTCTGCAATGCCTTAATGAAATAGGAAATGACTCCGCAAGCACATGATGAAAGAGCTGAGCTCCAAAAGCTAGTGCTTCAATTAAAACTGTCAGACCATAACCTGGTGTTGGGTCATTTTTAACTTTGTAATCCATTGTACAACACCGGCATCTCCAAATTAATGAAATGGGGGTATGGGATGGAAAGATCGGTTAGTGATCGTAGGAGGGAAGAAATCTCTGAGAACGGGTGGACTTGAATTCTGACATATGAAACACAGAGATGTGAGCGAGCAGAGCTTGAAGGAAAAAATCAAAACGTTAAAACAACTGTTTCATTTGTGTTTCACAAATTACTGAGACACATAGAGCAACTAGCGCCGTGATTCGGATTTGAACCAAGGTTGCTGCGGCCACAACGGTGAGCGCTAAACACTACACGATCATGGCAACCCACAGGCAAACGCACAAATCTCGTGCAATAAGTACAGTATCATAAGGAATGTTAGGCAGAGCACCAAATGCACAATATCAGTGCTTAGCGAACAGTAGCAGATATGTGGGAACTTCGAATGGTCTGACCGTTTAAGATCGGTCTCCCCCCAGTGGCTGCGTTGATTCCATCATTAATGTGTTGAAGGCTGAGATAAATAGATTTCTCCAAAACATCAAAGACTCCGGGGACACTGCAGCTTTTGTTACCTGCACATCCACCAATATCATTTATTGTATCCGCTGCTCCCGGTGCAGTCTCCTTTACATTGGGAAGACTGGGCGCCTCCTAGCAGAGTGCTTTAGGGAACATCTCTGGGACACCCGCACCAATCAACCACACAGCCCAAAATTTCAACTCTCCCTCCAACTCTGCCAAAGACATGGAGGTCCTGGGCCTCCTTTACCGCCGGTCCCTCACCACCAGACACCTGGAGGAAGAACGCCTCATCTTCCGCCTTGGAACACTTCAACCCCAGGGCATCAATGTGGACTTCAACAGTTTCCTAATTTCCCCTTCCCCACCTCACCCCATTTCCAAACTTGCAGCTCAGCACTGTCCCCATGACTTGTCCAGACTTGTCCTAAAAGCCTATCATCTATTTCACCTATCCATTCCACCCTTCCCCCCCCCCGACCTGTCACCTTCATCCCCTCCCCCATTTAACCATTGTACTCTATGCTACTTTTTTCCCCACCCCACCCTCCTCTCACTTATCTCTCAACAGTTCAGGTTCTCTGCTTGTATTCGTGATGAAGAGCTTTTGACCGAAACGTCGATTTTACTGCTCCTCGGATGCTGCCTGAACTGCTGTGCTCTTCCAGCACCACTAATCCAGAATCTGCTTTCCAGCATCTGCAGTCATTGTTGTTACCAAGCTTTTGAAATGTATACTTCAATAGCAATGCAGTTTAACTTCGGTTACTTCTTGAGTTTCCCCATACAAGGCAGTAACCCCTGCTGCCACATCATCCCAGTTCCCAGCCCCAAAATCAGAGGAACTGAGTGGCGCAGTCGCGAATAACCAACTTGAAATCAAGATGGGAATGAGCTTGCAGAGATACTCGATGGCTCAAGTGACACAACCGGAGAATGCACGGTGTTTCTATGATGGTTTAGAGGCGCAAGCAATTCTGAGGTTGGGAGTGTTCCTGGTCAAAGGCGGAATGGAAAATTTGTTCCCGTTTATAATAACAGCAATCTACAGTGCATCTTGCTGAGACAGCTGAGTACCACAACTGGAGCGTGAGTAGCTGATTTGAAGTTTAATTTTGCTTCACTATCACCCACTTCCCTGGAATGAATTGCTTTCACCAGTTTTATTTCCAATTGTTTGATATCTCCCTGCAGTCTGCGGCTTTCTTCCTCATGGTTAATTGCATGACTAATTGTTGTATGATCTGCACACTGTTAAATCACGGCCACTACAAGTAAATATTGATCATTGATCTATATGAGAAAACAGTGGAACTAACAGCAGGCATGCTGCTTAGGTTTGCAGGCGATACCAGAATTGTAGACAGTGGAGAAGATTATCTAAGTTTCAAAAGGGTCTTAATCCAATGAGACGTTGTACTGAAAAATGTAACATGGAGTTCAATCTGGATAAATGGAAGGTATTTCATTTTGTTACACAACAAGAGTATGGCTTTGCATATGTTGGAGAGCACGGAAGCTCGGTGTGCAGGTAAATAATTCCTTATAATTTGCATTACCAACAGACAAGATGGTTCAAAGGCATTTAACCTACTTCCCTTCATTGCTCAGTTCTTTGTGTATAGCAGTTGGGACGTTATGTTGAAGTTTTGCAGGACATTGATGAGGCCTCTTCTGGAATATTATGTCCAGTTCTGGTCGCCCAGTCGTAGGAATGATATTATTCAGCTGGAGGAGGTTCACAAAAGGTATACACGCTTGTTGCCTGTGGAAGGTTTGAGTTATAATGAAAGGCTAGATAGGCTGAGACTGTTTTCAGATTCGAGATCGGGGTGCTGGAAAACCACAACAGGTAAGGCAGCTTCCCAGGAGCAGGAGAATATACATTTTTTCGCGCAAGTGTCGTTCATCAGGCTCTTCCTCGCAACGTCGATTCTCCTGCTCCTCATATGCTGCCTGATCTGCTGTGCTTTCCCAGCACAACACTCTCGACTCTGATCTCTCATCTGCAGTTCTCACTTTCTCCTAGTTGAGACTGTTTACACTCTAGGCTAGGGGTTTGAGCGGCGACCTGACGGAAGTTTATGAATTATTGAGAGGCAAGTTTAGAGTTAATGATGGCGGCCTTTTCACTGGAGGGGAATGACAAGACGAGAGGGCATATGTTTAAGATTAAAAGAGAGAGATTTTTTTTAAAAAAAGACATGTGCGGCATTTTTTTCGGGACGGTGATTTACGTGTGTAATTAACTTGCTGAGGAAGTGATGGATGAGGGTACGTTTGCAACATTTAATGGACAATACATTCCAAACATGAATGGGAAAGTGGGATTTTTAAAATAAATTTATTCATGCCGAGTACGTCAGTTATATCCCAGAGGGCATTTAAGAGTCAACCACGGTATTATCCATCTGGAGTCTCCTGTGGGACAGAACAGATGAATATGGCAGGTTGCTTCCTGAACTGGCATGAGTGAATCAGATGGGACTTTCCACACAACTGATTCAGGTCATCACAATACTCTGCAACTCCAGGTGCTCAGTGAATTCAAACTTCACCATCTGTCATGCCAGGACCTGAACTCTTTGTCCCCAAAATATTACCTTTTTTTTGGATTTAAAACAGAGTAATAAAACTACAAGGGTATTGTAATCACTCATCGGGTAGAGGAGGCGGCAGATGGGACTAGATTGTTTTGGCAGTATTTTCAGCATGGATTGGTTGCACTGACGGGCCTATTTTCATGCTGTATGACTCTATGATTAACACTATGGAGCAAATAGCTGGTTGGGATTAACAGCAGCATTGACAGCATAATCGAACACCTGATGGGATATGTAATCCTGCTGGAGTCTCCGGAGGTTGTTTTGCTCAGTGATCCCTTCCCACACACGGGACTGGTGAACGGTCTCTCCATAGTGTTACTGATTAAATGAGTTTCCATTTCTGTGGTTAATTGAATCCCTTCCAGTAGTTCGCGAATTGCCCTGCTTTCTCTGTGATATCAGTGTCCTTTTCTCTACACAGGGTGAACGATCCTTTCAACTTGTGTCCACATAGATACAAATCCTGTTTTCCATATTGTGAATGTGTTTTCATTCTTCATTCACCCACAGGGTGTGAGTATCACTAGTCAGGACAACATTTATTCTTCGCCTCTCGTTCGTTGCTGTCTGGCTACACCACACACCCGGGTGGGATCTCAGCCTCGGCTATCTGTCTGTGGGCAGTCTGCACATTCTCTGTGTGTTTGCGTTTTTATTTCTCCCTCTGACCGAAGATGTGCAGGTTACAGGGATCAACAATGGAAATACAGGCTTATGGGACAGGGTATACCCTGGGGGTCTGGTGGGATGCGCTTCCGATGAACCATGTGGACTGGAAGGGCCGATTAGACTGCTTCCCCACGCGGTGCAGCTTCTTGAATTAAGGGTCAGCTCATGCTTTTCTGGTCTTGGAGTTTCTCGTACGCAGGACTGGGTGAAGATGGTGGAATCCCCTGCATAGGGGACATGAATGAAAGGGATTGCAGGAAATTAAAGTCATGATCTCTGTTCCTGAGGTCAGGTTTGTATTTCACGTTTTTTTGTCAAATGTAAACATCACCGTTTCCGTGTCCCAACCCCCAAGGATAACTAGTTTAAAATATCACCACAACACCACCTTCTCCAGGTTGAAGTCTTGACTGTGTGGAAGAAACTGATACTGAGCTGATGCGAGCAAATGTAGCTGCCACCGCCAGTGTCGGAAACACAGATCCAAACAGCAAAATCATCTTTTAAACCCACCACTGCAAAGTTAAGGGCTCAACACGCTCCACTTGTGCCACTCAGCAGTCTTAATAAGATGCACCGGAAATCGCTATGATAGTATAAACGGGGAAAACCATTCCTTTGATCATGAGCACATTCAACCGAGGAATTTCTTGAGCCTCTATACCATCACACGCTCACCTATTGCATCACTGTTAACTCTGCACACTGATTCCCATCCCTATTTCCGGTTGGATCTGGGTGGCTGTGCCGATGTTAAGCTAAAATGCTATTGAAGCATGCATTTCAACAATATCCTGTCCTGTCCCCCGAGTCTTTGATTTCTTGTCGAAATCGATCAATCTCATCTTTCAACATTCTTATTCAAGTGATCTCTACAGCCTCTAAGGACATCGAACTGAAAGATTCAGCTCATTCTCAGTTCCCACAAATCTGTCACTGTTCGCTGAGTACTGATATTGTACATTTGCTGTTCTTCCGAACATTTCCTCTGCTGGTATACTTACTGATGCTTGCAAACATCCTGTTCTGTGGTGATCGTGGTTGTCGGTATTTTGCATTGTGATCACAGCAACCTCGATTTGAAACCAAATCACGGCACGAAGTGTTCTCTCCGTTGTCCTTTTTGTGACACATGCTAAGAAATTAATTATTTTACCTTCAAATTCCGCTCCCTTACAAATCTGCGTGTCTTATATCAGGATTGAAACACACCCGTTGTCGGAGATTTCCCTTCTACCCACGATCATTAAACCTCCTTTCCGTCCCTCCTCCCATTTCTCTGAGGTAATGCACAATCTATCACTCTCTTTCACATTCACACTGTTCTATCTGTGCTGCTGCTGCGGTCACTGTTGTTGGGTGAACGCGCCCCAACTCCACATCGGGGCCTTCAAACAAATCGATCCATTTGGATACCGGGGTTGTGAAATCAATCGCCATGTAGCAGCATTTACTGACATAGATCAGAGACAATTGGAACATCAGGCTCATGGAAAATACCCAGAGCAGTTTTGGTGAAAAGACATTTTATTGGAAAAGATCAGCTTTTGTGGTTTTCTGTGATGGTCTTGTGGTAATTTCATAGGACTGATAATCCAGAGACCGAGGTAATAGTCTGGGTACTCGGGCTTGAATCCCCCCATGCCAGATTGTAAAATTTGGATTCAGCAAATATCTGCAATGAAGAATCGAATGATTACTATAGATCCATTGTCAATTGTTGAATAAAAAAACCATTTGGTTCACTGATGTCATTTCAGGAAGGAATCTGCTGTCCTTACTTGGTCTGGCCTGCATGTGACTTCAGACTCAGAACAATATGGTTGAGTCTCAATTGCCCCCTGAGCAATTCAGAATGGGTTATAAATTCTGCTTTGCCAGAATCGCCCTCATACTAATCCAGAAATTTTAAAACAAATGCTCATTAGGCTCAAGCAAGAGTGTTGATTGCAGTTTTGCAAGTCGCAGGGATGTGATCACACTGAGAAAATCGCAGGAGATATTTACCGGGATACTGTTTGGGATGAAGAGTTTCAGTTGTGAAGAAAGACAGGACATAGTGTAGTGTTTGTCGCAGTGTAAAGGAGATTTAGAGGAGACATGATTGGGTTAGGGGATGGACAGGGTTGACTGAACGAGTTTCCCATTGATGAAGGGATCAATTAGCAGGGGGCAGAGATTTACGAAGAAAGGAAGAATGGTTTGAGAAGATGTGCAAAAGTGCTTTATAAGCCAGTGGGTGGTTGGAATTTGGAATACACTGCCTGCATTGTTCAGAATGGCAGAAACCCTTAGAACCTGAATAAACATTCAGATGTGAACTTGTGATGCCAAGACATATAAGGCTGTGGGATAAACATTGTGAAATGGGATTCAGTTCATTAGGTAGTTGCTTTTGACAAATGTCACCACAGTTGGTTGGAGGGCCTCCTTTGACACTCTTGTCCTCGGTAGTATAGTGGTTCGTGTCCCCGTCTGTCACAGGGCTCAATTCTCCACTGGGGACAGTGTAAATATTTTAAAACTGTCGCTCCATTCCCAAGTGCGGGTATTGATACCTGTCCTTCCATTCTCGATGGGGCATGTCACAGGAAGGACAGTGCTGCCTGAATCAGTGGGGGAAAGGGCTGCAGATCTCAGGGAGGCAGAGTGTCAGTGAAAGTGCAAACATGTGGCTTCTGCAAATTGCACCTTGTTACAGTATTGGAAAGAAAAAACATTTGGCAGAGTTGTTCCGGATTGAAGTGTTGAATTTGGGTTGATTTGCTTTGATGTGGCTGAGTTACCAGGGTTTAAAGACATTAAAAATGATTCAGGTTTTGCTCACTATAATGGAACGTTGGATCAGTAATTCGCACTGCTGTTCGGTCTGAGGGCTATGTTGATTCGTCAAGTTAAATTGCCCTCTCGTATCCAGGGAGTGAATCAGTAAATTAAGTGAATTACCCATGGGTAACGCGGGGACAAGGTCAGAAGTCACAGGACGCCAGGTTATAGTCCAACAGGTTTATTTGACATCATAAGGGGGAGGGTTGCCGCTTCTTCTGGTGAAATATACGGGAATAGGGAGGAGAACTAGGTCATGGTGAGATGCTCTTCAGAAAGTCGAAACCGGCTTGATTGATTGAAATACTCTTTCTGTACTGTAGGATTCTGTGATTCTATCGGAGAGGGTAATGATAGTGTTTACTGGGGTTAAAGCAACTAGAGTCGATGCTGACGGGGTGTACTGAGGATGAGATTTTATTCACTTGTTATCTTCGAAAATTTAGAACAGTTATCCCTGAACCAAGAAAGACTTAATTGGGGGTTTTTCATGTTATGAAATATTTGGACAGAGTAAATAGGTGGAAAATTCCCTATTTCAAGTGAGTAAACATCTAGACGTCAGACATTCAAACCCTTTGATAAAACCTTTGAAGGACAAAGAAATGATGAGAGCAGAATCGCTGTCACTCCGAGAATCTGTTTTTCAAAATATTTGGAAAGGCACATTTGGTGACATACAAGGAATAAATTTCACAAGAGGGCGACAGCGTGTGTCTCGGTAAAGGTGTAGGGGTGGGGCGTAGTCGGTCGGAAGTTGCGGGGAAACAATATCTAAGTGGGTTGGCTTTAAATGTAAAGAAATTTCGTAAACGTGTGCAGCTGAATAAGATTCGGTTCCAAAAACTCTGGATTTTGAAAGTTTCGCATAATATTCTACCTGAAGCACTGTAAATGGAACTGAGTGGATTTTTCTTATTGTGAAGGGATGATATTACATAATGAATAAGAAGTGACCAGTTGAGATCGACGTCCTGCTTTAATCACATGCGTTAAAGCTGTGAGGACAAACACCATGATGTTTGGTCCATTTTATACTCGGTGAAATCTGCCAAAGCAACGAGCAACAAAACTGGTGGGTTTTCTTTTGCATTTTAACAGTCTGATGTTCTAAGCAGTATTTTCCTTAAGCTGAAATATAGTCGGAGCAAGTTTGAATACAACATCAATCGTTCCAATGAGATAAATCGAATTCACTTCCGATTATTACAATGAACATTGTGAGGTTTCAGCAAAATTAAAATGAAACGAACAAAACAGCGTTTCTTGTGACTTAATCCAATTCAGGTTCAGCCATATGAGAAAGGCCATTGAGCCACAACATCGCCTTTAATTCCCTCTCCATGGCTCCTTCTTCATGTGAGAGAGAAAGTGACTGAAGAAATTATGCGTCAAATGTAGGTGTGAATATGACGGAAAATTCTTGTTCTCTGTTTCATCCTGACACAGTCCTGATCAGAATGTATCATTGACAGCTATTCATTGTGACGAACATGGTTATTTATTGGAATTTGCTGTTATTATAATTCTGATGCAAGCAGAAACACAATGGTGTGGATTTGAGTCCGCTCTGCAAATTTCTCATTCTTTACTTTCACCACATGTAACCTGATGAGGTGACATGTCACCCCGCCGCAAAATGTGCAGAGGAGACTGAATGATTATGGTGGTGGGTTATTTTCCCGCTGTGCTCCACATTCACGAGTTCGAGTCGCACTCTAGTTGCTAACTTTACGCACCACTCCAGCAGTTTTTCTTTGCACCTCACACTCTGGTATACACTGGATCGAGAATCTTGTTCTTGCCCTTCACTGGACGGAAGATTCAGGAAAAATCGACACCACATTAAAGTCGAAATTAAGAGTGAGAGCAGTCATTCTATTTAATTGTACATTAAATTCGTGTAATGAGAATGAACGCATTTTTCTTTCTGCCCCACATTCCATCTTGTCTTTCTATGAATTTGCATCGAAAGAAAGAGAAACAAGTAACAAGAGATCGGGAGCACAAGTTTATCCAGTGGGGTTGTTCATGAGTATTTTAACCGAACACTTCACACAAAGATCTGATCAGTATTTCAAATAGTCACTCGGAATTGGAATCGCAGAAAACTTCTCCACTGAAACGAACCTTTCATTCTTTCACCAATTTCTGCTGTGTGTGAATCATACAACGATCCATCATCCAGCGTGATCACTGACTTGCCAACTGTCTAAGGTCTACCAACTTTCTTCAGCATTCGCAGCTTCTGTATACAGCCACCTGTGCTGTGCCCACTGTCATTTGTTGTCCCCATGTCACAGCACATTTCGTCTTCCTGAGTTTATGAATCTTGTTCCTGATATGTCTCATCTGTTTAATAAACCTTTTCTATCACTTCATCCCATCCCCCCACAATTCTGAACTTATGAATAAAATAAAGCGTTCGACCAAATGTTAAACAAATGGAAGTTTGCCATTCAGCCCATGGAGTCTGCCCCAACATTCAACGAACTCATGATTGATCTAGATTAGATTCTCTACAGCATGGAAACAGGCCCTTCGGCCCAACAACTCCACACCAACCCTGCGAAGAGTAACCCACCCAGACCCATTCCCCTCTGACTACACGCAATTTAACACAGCCAAGTCACCTGACCTGCGCATCTTTGGACTGTGGGAGGAAACCCACGAAAAAGCGGGAATGATGTGCAAAGTCCACAGTGACAGCTGCCCGAGGCTAGAGTTAAACCTGGGACCCTGGTGCTGTGAGGTAGCAGTGCTAACCATTGAACCACCGTGCCGCCCCAATAATCTGTAACTCCTTTCTGCTCGCTTAACTCGACAAATTTTCATCACCTTTCTGATTAACTATCTAGCACAGTTTGGAAATACCCAACAGCACAGATGGCACAGATTGTTTGGCCCCTGAGCAAAGAAATTACTCCTCAATTCTGAATTAAAAGGGCAAGATGAAATTCTGAGATTTTGTCCTCTGGTGCTCTCCTCACAGCCTAAGGCAAACCACCAGCCCGTATCTACCCTGTCAAGATTCCACGAATATTGAACGTATATAAATGTTATTATGTGATTATAGAGCTCCCCTCCACCTCCTTTGTTTCGAGGAGAATAATCCCAGCCTAACCAATCATTTCACGAAGCTCCATTTTATACAGAGTTGGCAACATCCTCGTAAATTTGTGCTGTCCTCTGCAGCGTCCTTACATATAATGAAAGCATGTGGAGACATTTATGTGAGGAAACGGGTTGAAATATCAGGTGCAGATGGGAATTGGAACTTGAAATCAGAAAGCGATTGTAATCGGATTGATCCACAGAAGGACCAAATACAGCAATGATAACTCTGACAAATGATAATCTAATCATATTCGATTGACATTCAATGGCTTCATTGTAACTGAATTCCTACGTGTAATCGTCCTGAGAGCTAGTATTTAGGAGAATTGGAACCTGACCACCCATATAAAAGAATTGATGACAAAAACATGTCTGTCGGTCGTTTTTGTTTGATTATTAACTCAACTCTTGTTTCCGTGAAGCCTACATCGTCCGCAACGCACACGTTAGATGTTTAACAGGACTCTCTCCATGTGCCTCGGTGGGTGCCGCTGCAATATCACTGAAGGACCAGGACACCCTACACGACAATACAGTCACCTAACTGTACATTGTAAAACGCCTGAATATTTATTCCCTTAATTGCTGAGGCACAATTGCAGCAGAGTACGCCACCTAGAAGATCCAATGAAATAAGTCAACCAGGCTTTGTTGACTGAACCTTCAAAGCTCAAACACTGTACCGACCATAAGGACAAGGTTGAAGATGCACTGAAACGTCACCATTTATGAATTACCCTCCAAGGCACGTACCAGCATGACTTGGAGAGGAAGCAGTGGTAAATTCATTGAGTGGTGAAGTGGTTTGATGGGCAAAGAGTTATACTTGAGCCCTCCGCCCTTTATATTACAATTTTGAAATATATTGATTATTGCAATGACCAGACTTGTGCTCATTCCTTTTGGGGTTTCCTAAACTGGCGGTTACTAAAGATCGAATATCATTCTCAGACTGTGGTCAACAATAGAAAATATCCAAAAGCCTCTCGAACAACTGATCTCCCTGTCCAACAATGTTCAGAGATCAGTGAACATCTTCTCCAAGATCTCTTTGTTCCTGTTCACCACTCAGAATCCTCACTGTTATTGTTTCAACTCCACAAATTCATTACCACTTACTGGTCTGGATTCAATTCCATTCTCCGTTTTTTCCTTTCCACCTGATTGATACATCCCTGCGTCCCTGGTATTATTCATCACAGTCACCTACACGACCAATTGTTGCATCGTGTGTAAACCTCTAAACATGACTCCGACAACTAAGTTTGAATTATTGATCTACATCAGGAAACAGTGGTACTCCACTGGAATCAGGCATCCAGTTCATTGCTGGATGGGATGAACACGTGCAATAACAGCAGAATCGTACTCTTGCTATCATTTGTAATCCTGATGGCAATTCTGCACGTTGGTCTCCTGTATGATTCTTTCTCACATGTGGGAGTGGTGAATGAACTGCCCACATTGTGACTGAGGAAGTGAGTTTACATTTCAGCGGGTAATTGAATCCCTTCCTACAGACCCCGCCCCCATGGACCTGACTTCATGGAGGCGTGGGTATCCTTGTGTCTATTTCGTGTGGATAATCAGCTGAATTTGAGACCATGCTGAGACGACTCCCAATTTTCTCCGTCATCCGTGTATCTTTTTTATCCTTCCTTATTCTCCCCAGAAGTGTGGCCATCATAGTCTGAACAACAGTTGTTATTCATCCTTAACTCTCCTTGAACTGAGTCAGAGGGAATTTAGGGGTGAACCGTACTATTGTGGGTGTGGAGTTATATGTTGGCAGGTCTCTTTATGGAAGGCAGATTTCCCTTTTGAAGGGACATAAATGAATGGGTTTTCAACAAATTAAAACTTTTTGCCACTCTTCCTCTGAGAGGGTTTATATTCCAGATTTTATTCATTGAATTTAATTACCAGCAGTTGCAATGCTCCAGTCTCCAAGGGTTGCTAGTCCAAATATCGCCATTACATTTGCAGATGACACATGGATTGGTGGAGTAGCAAAAAGCATAGGGACTGTCAAGGACTGAAGGAGAATATAGATAGACAGGAGAGTTGAGCGGAGAAGTGGCAGATGGAGTTGAATCCAGGCAAATGTGAGGTGATGCATTTTGGGAAGTCTAATTCTAGAGACAAGCATACTGTAAACGGAAGAGCCTTGGGTAAAGTTGATGAGCAGAGAGATCTGGGAGTTCAGGTTCTTTGTACCCTGAAGGTGGCTGCACAGCTGGATCGAGTGGACAAGAAGGCAAATGGCATGCTTGCTTTCACCGGACGGGGCATTGATTGTAAGAGCTGACAGGTCATGCTAAAAAATACAATATTTTGGTTCAACCGCATTTAGAATGCTGTGTACAGTTCTTGTCACCAAATTACCAAAACGATATGGAATTTTAGGAGAGGGTGCAGAGAAGGTTTATGAGGATGTTGCCTGGTATGGAAGATGCTAGCTCAGAAGAGAGGTTGAGTTGGTTACGTTATTTTCATTTAAAAAAAGAGATTGAGAGGGACCTGATCGACGTCTACAGAATCATGAAGGGTATAGTCAGGGTGGATAGAGGTAAGCTTTTTCCCAGGGTGAGGGATTCACTGCTGAGAGGTCACGCGTTCGAGGTGAAAGGTGAAAAGTTTAAGAGAGATAGACGTTGGAAGCATTTTACACTGAGGGTGGTAGGTGCCTGGAACGTGTTGCCAGAAGAGGTAGAGGCAATCACAGTAGATTCATTTCAGATGCATCTGCACTGATGCATGAGTCAGTGGGATGCAGAAGGATTCAGATGCTTAGCAATTGATGGATAGGGTTAGACAGTGGATTTGGATCAGCTCAGGCTTCGACGTCCGAAGGGCCTGTTCCTGGGCTGTAAATTTTCTATGTTCTTTGTTCTTCTTTGTTCACTAGTCTGCCAAATCATCTCTCGCCCTCTGACTTATCACCTTCTCCCCGGCTCCATCCACCATTCGCTTTCCCAGCTACCTTGCATTCAACCCCAACCCCCTCCCATTTATCTCTCAGTCCCCACCCACAAAACTCATTCCTGATTAAAGACTTATGTCAGAAACGTCGATTGTCCTGCTCCTCGGATGCTGCCTGACCTGCTATACTTTTCCAGCACGACACTATCGCTATGGCGAAGATAGACGAGCTCTGCTCAGGCTCTTTATCTGGGAGCGGAGAAGGCGAGTGAGGAAGTGATTAAGGTGCACATTAAGGGGACCGGTATGTGTGATAGGAACAAACCTCTTATGGGAAGAGTTAACAACCAGGGATCTCCGTTAAACGCAAGAGAGAGGCTGCTCAGAGGAGATATAGGAAGAACGTTTTCACTCTGAGAGTATTGTATAATTGGAACTCACTGTTTGAACGTGTGGTAAAGCTTTGAGTCATGAAAACATTTCAGGAGTATTTAGCCGAATACTTGAGAAGCTAGAGCACACATGGATAAGGACCAGTTCTGGAAAATGGGGTGAAGATAAACAGATGTCTGATGAAATATCCGAACACGGTACAGAAAATACAGAGCATGAAAGCATGGGAAGGGGAAAGGCACGGAAACTGTGTGCAATCTGTTACAAGGGGTCTGCGGAATGCCACACGCGTCAAAAGATCACTGGGGCAGGATGGGGCCGCTGTGGCAGGATGGGATAGGAATAGTGGAATGCTCCTACACCAATTAGCAGAGTCAGACTGAGGCTGAAAGGTTAAAATGGCAGGCTGAGATAAAAACAATTAGTCAAGTCAGACTCCCTACTAAATATCATCATGGTAGGTTGGGACAAGTCGTGACAATAAATAGGAAGGGCATGACTTTAAATAATTTATTGATAGTCGAGTCAGCCTGCTTGAGACGCTTGTAGCAGGATATGACATTATATACATAATCAGCGGTTAGTTGAGTCAGCTTTGGACAGGAAAACATTGTGACAGATGGGGTAGCTGAATATCTTATCATGACAGGTTAGTCTGGGATGGAAGATCATTGTAGCACAGGTGGCAGTAGAATACCTAATAGTGACAGTAGAATAATATTAAGTAGAATTAGGTAAAATACATTGTGACAGAAGTAGCACAACAACGGGAACTAAAACAATTGGTTTAATGTATAGCTGGAGTGAGGTGATTCTGATTAACACAGTTGGGCATTCTGATAAGCTAACTAAAAATGATTAAAGAAAAGTGATGGAGTTTAATTCAGATTAAGGCGAGGTGATGCATTTTGAGAAAGCAAACCTTAGCAGGACTTATGAACTTAATGGTAAGGTCCAGGTTCTTAGCTCCTTGAAAGTGGAGTCGCAGGTGTCAGATCCCAGTCACATACATGGCTGTTGTTCTTAAAGTAATTTCTTCTCTACGTGTGTAGAAGTAACACAATGAGTGATCAATTACAATTGGCAGACGTACTTAAGGGGGCGTGTGAAATGCTGAAGTTGTGAGATCAGAGCAGTTCGTATTGACATACACCATTCACTGTTCGAATCTGATACTCAGGAATGCGATTTTGAGCGAAATTTGAGCAGGAAAGCTTACCACATGATGTAACACCAGTTTGTGTGGTTACTCTGTTGTTTACCACATTTGTGTGTTTTGCCTCATTGAGGATTTTGAAGTTGTCCCCCATACAAAAGTTTCGTGCTTTTGCACCGTTATACAAAAGATGCAGTACAATAACAGCCTAGGCTGATTCAGTGTACTTGTACAGATATTGACACCTGGAAACAGCACGATGCACTCTCCTCGAGTCTGGAAAATAATTTGCTCCATTCGCACTCTTATGGCTCTTTTCATTCAATCGACTTCTGTTCTCCACAGAATCCGATTCAGCAGACCTTGTCACTGAGTCATTTATTTGTGTGTGTTCAGATCATGTGAGGAGAATATCACAGTGGAGGGCTCTGGGTCCATAACCCAGAAGCCAGACCATACTCAGGGAACCCTCCTCTGCGCTTGCTCATTTCATGAACACCACGAAGAAATATCTAAGCTCTTCAAAATTTACTAACCGATTTTTCAGTAGCAAGATAAACAATTCCAGGTTTCTGCTTTTGTTGTCACACGGACAAGATTGTAAATGCTGGAACCATTTGAGAATGTCCGCTCACCCACGTCCATTTTCTCCCCAGGAGGTGTTAAGATGATGGTCTCAATCGGATTCTTCGCAAAAGAATAATCTTTTAATCCATTAATTTCTGGTTTATGGGTCCACCAGTTTCCCCTAGGCCTCTGTGTTAGCGCTGACCACAACAGTTTCCCGCAGTCTTCGGCTTTTTGTAGCATGTACCTTCGAGGATGACATCAAAAGATCTTCACTGTTAATGTGTGATGATCTACCAATGGAGACAGCTCAGTCCGCGGGGATGCGATAAACACCACCACCCCGCTACTGCTACTTAGTTCATGTGACCAATGCCTTTCCACTTGGTCACCGCGCCCTACATCTGCATTGCAGATAAATTGACAAATTTATGGTACTCTCTCGGATTGGTAATCAGAAGCGAGATTGTTTGAATTGTTGAAAAAGTAAGATAAACTGAGAAAATACAGGATATCAAATGGGGAACCGGAAGGGAAAGAGAGAACAGTGAATGATAGTGTTCTGACAAAATTTAAATATCATTGCTGAAGATTCAGAAAATGCTATCATTCACAAACATAGTACAATGTGGAATGTAAGTTTTGGTACAAGCAATGCAAGCAGATTGCAAAATCTTAGTCTGAAAATCTTAGTCTTTCTGCAACTGTTTTAGTTTTAATGAACGCACACATGGGATTCAGTGCTGTAATGATCTCCTAAACTGTAGAAGGAAATCCTTGCCTTCGTGGATACGGGGGAAAGTTCACTGATTCATCCCTGTAATGGCAGGACTGTCCTCTGCAAGCATATAAGTACAATTATTCAATGATCCATGGGGCTTCGAATAAGAGGTGAAGGGAAAGTCTCCATTCACAAATTAATCATTCAGTAGAACTCAATAAAAGGACACATGTGGTGATGGACAAAGTGGGCAAGAACACGGAAATACGATACACAATAGCTACGATAATTACTGTGTGAAAAGTATTGAATTCAGATCTATGGTGGACTTTGGCAATGATATTTACTGTCCAGAACTAGTCCGCAATTGAATATCTATAGTCCTACTATGATGTATTTGAACGTCAGTTACCTTTAGAAATATCTGAGACTCACTCAGGTCATGGAGATTTAGTGTAATCATATTTAAAAAGCAAAGAGTTCATCGCGAAACTGTGAAATCGGTCACCCTCAGTGTAATCCTTGACCTCGTTCTCCAACAAAGACATGTGAAGAGTTTATAAAGGGCACAAACGCTGCTTCCTGGATAGCAATATATTAGGAATCCCAGGGACGGGGTTTACTGAGACATAAAATCATCAGCAAGGATATAAATGGTTTCATCGGTATGATAGAGAATGAAGGAGTTTATTCACGAGATGTGGAATTGCTGCACAAGAAACACGCAAGCTTAAACGGAAACAAAAGAGATTTTCAGATAATGTGAGGTTTGAAGTGACTAAATCGGGGAAGCTCCCTCTTTCGAGTGAACCTACCAATTCAGTTAGGGCTTCAAAACCACTAGTGAATGATTAAGGAAAGATTGGATGAGAGTTTCTTCCATTCAACAAAGTTATTGAAATCCTGGATGAATTTCCGGAAATAAAACGTAGATTTCTGATCTCAGAGTGTTTTAAAAGACGCACGAACTGACATACAAGGAGGGAATTTATCATTGAAAGAAAGGAAAAGTGTGTGTGTGGATTAATTTCGAATTTGTTTTTTTTTCAGACACAAAGGCATTTCACAAACACGCACAACTGAATAAGATTGAGTTCATGGACTTGAAAGGTGCAGCGTATTATTCAAGGTGAAGCATTGAAAATGGGGCTGATGCCCTAAAATAACTGCAGACAGAAGTTACATCCAAATGAGTAGCAATTGAATCGTCACTTGGAGACGCAACACCTACTTTAAAGATTTGATCACATTCACATGATGTCAGGTGTATTTCATGCTTTCTTATCTCCACCAAAAAGTTTACTCTGTCTTTTTTTGTGTTTTTCAACAGCACACCATTTCATCTGAAAGATGCTCAGACTAAAATTGAATACATTATTCAGACGGTCCTATGCGACCAATCTTTTTTTTTTGATTATTACAATGAACTTTGCGAGTTTGCAACAAACTGGATATCATGAAACCAGCTCAACATCTATTTTCCCGGGATTTAACGCAGTGCGCATGGGAAACGTCACCATCTGATGAAAAATCACCTTCAGCTCGTTCTCCACGCATGTCTCTTCACGTTTTAAATATTTGCAGTATGCCTGTTGATCAAGGAGTCATTATCCAGAAAAGGTCGTTATTCAATCCACAAAAACTGGTAGTTTCCCATAAACTTGGCTTTGCACAATATCACCTTCCATGCGTACCCCTCGACCCGACGACAAATTGAAGCTGCTCCATGTGAGGCTCAGACCTAAACCTTCGGCACAGCACACCCCACTATACTGGCACAGAGATACCATGCACTGGTCATCTGCAGCACTTTGAGCCACACATTAATGCTTACCACCAGATTCCTGGCTGTACCTTAACGGTTGGGAAACCGAGTTTCTCTGATTCCATGGCTGGTAACTGCGATTACGCGATCATCTTCACCAATGGTTTTGACCCGGAGTGAGGCAAGTGGTGAGCTTCTTATTGCAAAGATGGGCAGACTGTTAAAATATACAACTTCAACATTTGCCTTCACTAACTCATGAGCTTTTTATTTTGTTTTTCAAATGGAGAAATCTTAAAATCTTTATCTTAAACACACTCAATGACAGGTCTCCATTGTGTCTCTGGCATCAAATTCCAAAGTGTAAACCCCTCTGAATTATTCCACTGCAGTCCGCTGTTTGGGAAGTGTTCCTGTTGTGTGAAATGCACTTCCCCGTGTGTCAACTGTTGCTCCCAGTATGCTCTCTGGCACTGCACTCATTTTCCTTCTGACACTTGCTCACTGTGTTGCTGAGATCATACAGTGACTTGGTGTCGCACGGCCCAGGAAAATGATACAGCTCAAGGTTTTTGCATTGATGAATTCAATTGTCAGTTTAGCCTTATTTCGGATTTTGAAATTGTCAGTTCTGTACACAAGATCGTGTCAAAAATATCTGAACGGAAGTAAGGTGTTCCGAATAATGACATTGAGCACTATGTGCTCACCTCCAGTCTGGAAAACAATTCCTCACTGACAATTCTACACCTTCTGGTGTCACGGGCTCTTCATCCTGTTGACTTCAAATCGCCACAGAATTCAACAGACCTTGTTACATAGTAATTTCTTCAATTTTGTTCAAATCATTGCGAGCAGAGTATCACAGTGGGAGTGCGCTTCCCCATAACCCAGAGGTCAGTCCATACACTTGGAACTTACTGCGCTAATTATCATTTCGGCAACACCACGGAGAAATATCTGCTGCGCTGCATAATTTAAGCAACTCAATTACTCATACGGTCACATGCCTCTAAGCATGTATGACGATGTGGCAGCGAGGTTAAGCTGGTGGACTACTAACCCATTATGTTCTACATTAGGGGGTTCACATCCCACTAACTTTGGTGATTTTGTTGTTGCCATTTTTGGATGACCACAGCTGACTTTTTGAAATTGGAACTCCAATGGTCAGTTTCTAACCATTACGCCATTATAAATTCTCAAAGAATAATTTGAGCCTTTTGGCTAAACTGCATTGAAATGTGGATTTAATTGGGATAATGAAATGGTACGCGTTTCTCTTTTCCAAGTCAAGTTGCTGTGAACTTTTATCGTATGAAAGAAATTCAGGAAAATGTAATAACGAGAGATGTGAAGTGCATGTTTATGCAATGCAATTCTTAATGATTGTTTTGTCAGATGAAATCTGGAGCAGGTTGGGTGGAAGTGAATCATCTTGGTGAGAAGAGCACAGTGAGACAGCACAAATTAATGGAGATATTTGAAAAAGGGCAGGGGATGTGTGTAGGGGCACAGAGAACTGGCTGCAAATGCACAGTCGAGAATTGCCGTTGTGGGTGCCGTGCATGGGCATAGACAGACTTAAACATTGGTCTCGCCCTTTCCCCTTGGACGTGCCATTGATGAATGATGGACATAAGATACAGATAAAGGCAAGATGTGGTAAGCAAGGTCCCTCTCGTTATGCACACACTGGATGCATCACATTGAACTATGAACAACTGGGGAAGTCAGCATGTTAACTGCAGGGAATGAACCTAACCTGTGTATCAATAACCGCAGATTAATGCAGCATAAACTTAAAAATGATTTCAAGTGTCTGTATACGCATGTCATTAACAGATGTTTCGTTCTAATACCTGTGTGGTGGAAAGAAGAAGACACCACATTTCAAGGTGGATGACAACATTAGCAATTTTGTCTTGAAATTGAGATCTATTTGATAATTTCACACAGTGAACAACTTCAATTTAAATTATACAAGTCACATTCCCTCACCTGGAATAAAACTGTGATTTCATTACAAACATTGTCCTTGCTAAGTAGAATTTACTCAACATGAAAAATAGGATGTAATTTTTATTGAACATACGTCAATTAGCACCATGATCTTACTTCGGATTGACTGCAGTATGCACATGCTAACTAACGTTTAAGAAAGAAAGTCTTTTGGAAATAACGATTCGGTGGTGATGAAGAATAAGATTAGGTTCTCATGATTTGGATATTCCACCAATGATTCCAGTAGTAGAAATGGTCAGTGGGCAGTATTTCTACGATGGTGTAGAGGTGAGTGAGCTTCCAGCGATAAGAGCTCCCACCTCATCTGGAGCAGCGTCCGCTGACATAGACCAGGGAGCTTTGTGACATCAGTCTGGGAGTTCCAAACACACCTGGACTAGTTTTTATTGACATGAAGCAGCAGGGAGCATTGGGACATCAGACTGGTAGATCCAACCTCAACTGGACCGCTTCTATTGACATGGGGGTAGGGAGCATTGGGACATCAGACTGGGAGCTACAACGTCACCTAGAGCAGCTTCTATTGACATGGAGCAGCTAGGAGCAATGGAATGTCAGGTCGGGATCTCCAACCTAACCTGGAGCAGCTTGCATTTACATGGAAGAGGAGGGAATATTGGGACATTAGGCTGGGGAAAGGATATTCAACTATTTTAATCTGAAATAAAATAGGTTTCAACACCGCAGATGTTAATTGATTTATGAAGAATCTGTCCCGGGAAAATAATTGATTTTGTAGATATTAAAGACAAGTCCTGCAAATGTTCAACTCAGGAAAATACATTGCTACAGAGAGAAATGGGAATGATTTTTCAAGTCTTTGACTTCTTTTCTGGTCGACTTTGCATTGGATAACATCACCGGAATTACTTTTTTACTCATTTCATGTTATTCAGTTTTCTGCAAATACGGAAAGGTCATTAACGTAATATAAAGCTGAAAATTAATGGGAATATAAAATATTGTGATTATGCTGGCGTTTACCTCTAATTATGGTGGAAACGCAGCAAAGTCAGTTGTAATTTCCTCGATCAGCAGTGACCTCACTAATTGGCTGATCAGATGGTGAATGGTAGTTTTTTAAAAGACAATTTGAAGTGAATCAACGATGTTGATTTTCTTTGTTCTTTGTTCACCTTGTGACTATTACTGCTATTGCTCATGTCCTTGTTTAAACCACAGCTCTGCAGCGTGTAAAATCTCAGCTGTGCAGCTGGCCAGTGGTACAACCATTCGTATAGCTGGCTACTTATCAGTTGGTGTTGGTTCGACTTTTACTTGGCGCAGTCGCATTGTGGAGATTCATCACACATCCAAACTAATCTTTCTTGCTCCACTGAGATGGAGTATATTTTAAATTTTCATCTCTATGAACGAAAATGATTTCACTGTCCTCGATCAGTTAAACTTTACCAAGAACAATCAAAGTTAAAGATTACACAGCACCAGATTGTATCGAATAGGTGTATTTGGAAACACCAGTGTTCCATGCGCTGCTTCTTCATCAGGTGGTAGTCAACTGTGGGACTCTAACCTTGCTTTGTGTGATTAATAAATTTGTCCACCCCAGTCCAATACCAACACCTCCAAGTCATGGGTAACATAGACACCACGAACGGTCGGTTAAAGTCTAGATGATCTTCCAAAAGATCGCGCATGTTGACACACACATCAATTTTGTGCAGAAAGACACCCAGTTGATGAAGGAGCGACTCTCCAAAAGCTAGTGTTTCCACACAAACCTGCTGGACTATGTCCTGATGTTGTTTTTTTTTTTTACTTTGTCGACCCAACTCAAACACTGGCAATTCCATGTCGCAGAGAACATCAGTCATGTCCCAGCGCTGTCAGAGAAGACAATCCTGGAAAAGCCCCACACATTGCTCATAGGTACGTTTGGTTTTCAGAAACCAACCCACTCAATAGGTGAGACTCAGTTTTGACAGTTTTTTGAAACTCTTGCGAAGTGGAATCAGATGAGAATGATGAACTGTCCGACTGTGCAGGGAGAGGGAAGACACTTTTCCATTCTTTCAAGGGCTGGGGTATTGACTAATCTAAGACATTAAACAGATTCCTGGTAGAGCTGCTTTCTCTGCCTCAGGAACAAGAAGTCCTGATTTAAGAAGTCAAGAAGTTAAAAATTGCACAACACCAGGTCATAGTCCAACAGGTTTAATCGGAAGCATTAGTATTTGGAGTGCTGCTCCTTCATCAGGTGGTTATGGACTACACAGTTGTAAGATACAGAATTTATTGCAAAAGGATACAGTGTGACGTAACTGAAATTCTACATTGAAAAATAACTTGATTGTTTGTTAAATCTTCCATCTGTTAGAATGACTCCGTTCGGTTCACTTCTTTCTTATGTAAATTGCAAAACTTTCCTTTAATAGTTACATTCTCAGGTGAACTTGAACAATTAATGTCAACCCAGATAATATGTTGAAGGTGTTAGTCCCTGTGTGCTGTGTCCGTGCCATAATGTTTAGACTGACGCTAATCTAAGAAAAAACAACACGCTGCAGGCAAGGATGCATTGGTGAAACCGAGCTGAGGCTACAGAACGGATGAATGGCGACTGCACATCAATCAACAGGCAGGTATACCCCTTCGCAGTTGGGGAGCACTTCAGTGGTCCAGGACATTCGACCTCGGACCTTCGGGTGACCATCCTCCAAGGCCAGGTATTAGAACTAGAGGTAGGTGAGCACTTTGGGGACAGTGACCACAATTCGGTGATTTTTACTCTAGTGATGGAGAGGGATAAGTGTGTACTACAGGGCAAGAGTTATAGCTGGGGGCAGGGAAATTATGATGCGTTGAGGCATGACTTAGGATGTGTGGATTGGAAAAGTAGATTCCAAGGCAAGAGGGTAATTGATATGTGGAATTTGTTCAAGGAGCAACTATTGAGTGTCCTTGATAAGTACGTACCTATCAGGCAGGGAGGAAAGGGTCGTGTGAGGGAGCGGTGGTTTAATAAGGAGTTGGAATCCCTTGTTAAATGGAAGACGGCGGCCTTTGTAAAGATGAGGCGTGAAGGTTCAATAGGGGCGATTGAGAGTTATAAGGTAGCCCGGAAGGACCTGAAGAGAGAGCTAAGAGCAGCAAGGAGGGGACATGAAAGGTCCTTAGTTGGTAGGATTAGGGAAAACACTAAGGCTTTCTATAGGTATGTTAGGAATAAAAGAATGACTAGGGAAGGAATAGGTCCAATCAAGGATAGTAATGGGAAGTTGCGTGTGGAGGCTAAAGAGATTGGGGAGGCACTGAATGAATACTTTTCGTCAGTATTCACTCAGGAACAGGACATTGTTGTCGATATGAATACTGAGGCACGAATAAGTAGAATGGATGGCTTTGAGATATGTAGAGAAGAGGTGTTGGAAATTCTGGCAAGGGTGAAAATAGATAAGTCCCCTGGGCCTGATGACATTTATCCTAGGATTCTCTGGGAAGCAAGGGAGGAGATTGCAGAGCCATTGGCCTTGATTTTTGTGTCCTCTTTGTCTACAGGAGTAGTGTCAGAGGACTGGAGGCTAGCAACCGTGGTTCCCTTGTTCAAGAAGGGGAGTAGGGATAATCCTAGTAACTATAGGCCAGTGAGTCTCACTTCTGTTGTGGGCAAAGTCTTAGAGAGAATTGTAAGGGATAGGATTTATGCACATCTGGATAAGAATGATGTGATCAAGGATAGTCAGCATGGTTTTGTGAAGGGCAGGTCGTGCCTCACAAACCTTATTGAATTCTTTGAGAAGGTGACTAAGGAGGTAGATGAGGGGAAAGCGGTAGATGTGGTATATATGGATTTTAGTAAGGCGTTTGATAAGGTCCCCCACGGTAGGCTACTGCAGAAAATACATAGATATGGCATTTAGGGTTAGTTGGAGGTTTGGATTAGGAATTGGCTGGCTGGAAGAAGGCAGAGGGTAGTAGTTGATGGCAAAGGTTCATCTTGGAGTGCCGTCACTAGCGGTGTTCCGCAAGGATCTGTTTTGGGACCATTGCTGTTTGTCATTTTTATAAATGACCTGGAGGAAGGGTTAGAAGGTTAGGTGAGCAAGTTTGCGGATGATACGAAAGTCGGAGGAGTTGTAGACAGTGAGGAAGGATATGGCAGGTTACAGCGGGATATAGAGAAGTTGCAGAGCTGGGCAGAAAGGTGGCAAATGGAGTTCAATGTAGCTAAGTGTGAGGTGATTCACTTTGGTAAGAGTAATAAAAAGATGGATTACTGGGTTAATGGTAGACTATTTGGTAGTGTGGAAGAACAGAGGGATCTTGGTGTCCATGTACACAGATCTCTGAAAGTTGCCACCCAGGTAAATAGTGCAGTGAAGAAGGCATATGGCGTACTGGCTTTTATTGGTAGAGGAATTGAGTTCCGGAGTCCTGAGGTCATGCTGCAGTTGTATAAGACTCTGGTGCGGCCACATCTGGAATATTGTGTGCAGTTTTGGTCGCCATGCTATAGGAAGGATGTGGAGGCACTGGAACGGGTGCAGAGGAAGTTTACCAGGATGTTGACTGGTATGGTAGGAAGATCCTATGAGGAAAGTCTGAGGCACTTGGGGTTGTTTTCATTGGAGAAAAGAAGGTTTAGGGGTGACTGGATAGAGGTGTACAAGATGATTAGGGGGTTAGATAGGGTTGACAGTGAGAACCTTTTTCCACGTATGGAGTCATCTATTACAATGGGGCATAGCTTTAAATTAAGGGGGGGTAGATATAGGACTGGTGTTAGGGGTAGGTTCTTCACTCAGCGAGTCGTAAGTTCATGGAATGCCCTGCCAGTAGCATTCGTGGACTCTCCCTCTTTAGGGGTATTTAAGCGGGCATTGGATAGGTATATGGAGGATAGTGGGTTAGTGTAGGTTATGTGGGCTTTGATCGGCGCAACATCGAGGGCCGAAGGGCCTGTCCTGCGCTGTATTCTTCTATGTTCTATGTTCTATGTTCGAAGGCGGACTTCGGAACAAGCAGCAGCTGAAAGTGCCTGAGCAGAGGCTGATAGCTAAGTTCGGTATCCATGGTGATGGCCTCAACCGGGAACTTGGGCTCATGTCAATGTACAGGTGATCCCATTACCTATCTACACAAACAGACCCTCCGACACACACATACACACACACACACACACACACGCATATACGTTTGTGGAGTGAATTTGCACTTGCAGAGTTACATCGTAATTTGCTCAAAAACTGCATGAATCCATGTAAGTCTGTGTTAGCTCATTTTATAAAAGTAGAATCATTCTAAACATTATGGAACAGACAGCAGCACACGGGGGCTGACACCAATTGTTAAAGTTCACCTGAGAATGTAACTTTAAAATAAAAAGTTTTGCGCTTTACATATGAAAGAAGTGAAGCTAACATGGTCATTCTAACAGATCGGAGACTTAGCAAATAATCAAGGTATTTTTCAATGTATAATTTCAGTTACATCACACTGTAAACATATGCTATAAATTCCGTGTCTTACAACTGTGTACTCCACAACCACCTGATGAATGAGCAGAGGTCCGAAAGCTAGTATTTCCAATTTAGCCTGTTGGAATATAACCTGGTGTTCTGTGATTTTCAAATTTGCACACCCCAGTGCAAAACCTGCATCTCCAAGTCTTTCAATCCGAGGCACTCTGGTCACAGATCCAACCTTTGTGCATTCAACTTATTAGATCCTTGAAAAATACTGAATGTTTCAGTAATAATCATTTTTGTCATACTGAGTCTGAGCAGGCAAAGGCAACTGCTTTCAACGTTTATTCCCATTTGAATTCATCTCCGATATGAAATTCTCACTGACTCTGACAGCACTGATACCTTTGCTGTTTTGTAATGTCAGGAATTCATGTTCAATTTCCGACTTTCATAAGGAACAAAAAATATTTTTTCCCTGACTGGAAATCAACATTTGGAAATAGCAGTGAGACAGCTGAATTTCAACACTTTCACAACAAGGAAGACAGATACAATGCTTGCAAATTTTCTTGGTAGCTTTGTTTTTACCTTATTGGTTCAGTTGAAAAATTACACTCATTGAGTTTTTTAAAACATGGCGAATGGCTTTTGAGCCATTCAGCATCATCATCAGTCATCAAGCATCTGGCTTGGAAAGACAGTTTCCAGCACGTGACTCATCGCCTGGTGTGTTCTAAAATTTCAAGTCTTCAGTTAAATTATTATTCAATTTCTTAAGGGCTTAAGTGGAACAAAAACATCTCTGTGAGCTAACAGTCCTGAAAGACAAACTCTTTCTCGGAGCCATTTGTCAGTTTTCCTCATGATGCTGCGGAAAATGTTTCTGCGCTCACATCTGAATTGGTTTACCCTGTATCTTTTTCCTGTACAGATACAAGGTGCAGGTTGCGGAAGTCACGTGTTTGTACTTTCACTGACACTCTGTCTCAGCGGGAGCTGCAGACCTTCCCCACGCTGATTCAGACAGCACTGTCCTTCCTATGACATGTCCCATGGCGAATGGAAGGACAGGCATGAATAACCCGCACTTCGGAATTTTAGCGACAGTTTTAAAACATTTGCGCTGCCCCAGCGAGGAATTGAGCTCTTATCTCCCGCATAACATGCGGCGACACTAACAACTATACTACCGAGGACAACAGTTTCAAAGGAGACCCTTCAGCCAGTTGTATCTCCATTTGTCAAAATCAACTGCTTAACGACTCAAATCGTTTAGCCGATAGCCTTATTGTTATTGGCATAACATATTCATATCTGAATATTACTTCAGGTTAAAAGGGTCCCTGCCTCTGTGACCCTTACAGACACAGTGTTGCAAATTCCAAAACCTGCCGGCCTATAACGCTTTTCCACACATCTACTTAAAACTTTCTGTCTTTCTCATTAAATTTGTGCCCCCCTGTGATCGAACTCTCCGTCGATGGGAAACGTTACGTTCAGTCTACCTGATCCACACCCCTCATTATTTTGTATATCTGAACTATGCCTTTTCACAAATGCCCCTGCACCGTGACAAACAACCCCAGTCTTACCTGTCTCTCTTCCTGACTGAATCTCTTCAGCCTCGACACTATCCGTGTGAATCTCTCCTGCACCTTTCCCAGTGTGATCACATCCCTGGACTTATAAGAATTGCAGACAATTATCGAGGTAGAGTCGAATAAACCTTTTTTTTAACATTCTGCACCAGCATGCGGTGCGTCTCTGCAGCATATTTTGCCAAGCGGTCTGGAGTCACTTGGAGTCCAGAGCAGTTAAGGACGGCAGATTCCTTCCCTCAAGGCCTTCAGTGAAACAGATGGGATTTTCGGACAACGGATTTAGCGTATTCTTAATTGGAAGTATTTCTTGCATTTACATTCTATCGTCGTCGTGGTGTGGTGAGAATCGAACCCGTCTCCCCAGAACGTGACCTGGCCTTTTGTGTTAACAATCCAGCGATAATACCAGTAGGCTATCGCAGAAAGCCGTCATGGCTGATCTTTTCCAATAGAGTCTCTTATCCCCAATTATTCTCTGTGTCAACTTATTGAGCCACACGCTCCAATGATCTCTGGTCCATGTCAGTAAAAGCTGCTAAAAGAGAATTGATTGCACAGCCACGATATCCAGACGGATCGAATGATTTGAAAGTGCCAACGAAAAGATTGAGGCATGGTCACCCAGTAACAGTGAGTGCAACGGCACAGACTGGACGGTATCAACGTGTAAGTGTATGTTAGATTGTGCAATGCCTCAGTCAAATGGGACGAGGGACAGGAAAGCGAGTTAGGGCGAGTGGGAGGAAGAGACATCTTCCAGAACTTTTGGGTTGAAATGCTGATACATGAAACACTGAAATATCAGAAAACGAAATTCGAAGAAAACAAATCATCACCCCGGAGATCATTATCACGCAAAAACGAGTTATTTCTTACCGTATTTCAGCAAAAGTAAAACTTTGAGAGAACTGACCGCTATGAAATGGATTTGGTACGAAGTCGCGGCAACCACAACGCAGAAAACAAAATACTAAATGGTTACAGCACTCCACAGACCACGCTTGTAAACTACAGCCAGTATGGTAGCAGAGGAAATGTCAGGAAGAATATACAATATCAGGAATTAATGACAGGCATGTGGGAACTCTGAATGGGCTGAGTCTTTAACTTTAACGTTCCCAGAGTCTGTGGAGATTCCATGAATGAGAGTGTTGGAGAATGGGATTTATGAAACTCAAAAAACTCATGGGACAGGACAGGATATGCTTCACTAGAATTATAGGTTAACATCGTCTACTTCATCACTTTGCCCACACAAGGCAATAACGACTGCTGCACGCAATCACACTTCATTCCAGTTCTCGACTGAAGCAGGCATGAAGATCCAATTGGAAGTTGGGATGGAATGACGGGAAAGTGGCACGTGTATTTCCGAGGTTGGGACTGCTCCTGGTCAAAAACGAGGTGGAAGGGAATACTTGCCCCCATTTATAATATTATAGCCATAAGCAGTACATGTTGTTGACTCAACCAACTGGCGTATCTAAAGCGTGTTGAACATTTAACTTTGGGGTGACAATGTTCGAAATTTCATTTTCCTACTTGGATCAGTGTTCTTGACATTGGCAGTAGCAGCTGCTTATGGTTGCATCTGCTCAGGATCAGTTTCTTCTTCCCAGTAAATACTGCAACCTGGAGAAGGTTTGTTGTGGTTATACAATAAATGAGTCATCCTTGGGCACTCACACACCGAACTGGTAATGTTAAAGATCGACGAATAAAACCTGAAATGAAAGCCTGACCTCAGGAACAGAGAACATGCCTTTAATTTCCTGCAACCCCATTCATGCATGACCCTTATGCAGGGGATGCTACCAGCTTTACCAAATCCTGCCTACTTGCGATTCCAGGTGCAGAACAACATAGCTGACACTTAATCCGAGAATGCCGACGCTGCAGGTAGGCTGGACATTCGGCCCATTCCAGTCGACACCATCCCTCCGAAGCACATCCTATCAGACCCACACTCCATACCGATTCCGTTCCCCTTCATTTCCCATGGCTGATCCGAGTAACCTGCACACCTTCAGACTGTAGGAGGAAACTCACACAATCAAAGAGAGAATGTGAAAACTACACACAGTCACACGAGACTGGGATCGAATCCATGTCTCTCGTGCAGAGAGGCAGCAGCGAATCAGGATGAACAACAAATGCTGTCCTGACCAGCGACATCCACACCCTGTGGGTGTATCAGGAAGAATAAAAACACGTTCACAAATGGACAACGGGACTTATGTCTGCGTGGGCATAATTTGAGCCAATCGTTCATCCTGGGTAGATACAAGGACACCGATATCACAGAGAAACCAGCGCAATGCGGGATTCAATTACCTGTTGCAGTAGAAACTCATTTACTCAGTCAAACTGGGGACAGTCTGTTCAACAGTCCAGTGTGTGGGAAGGGCTCTATGAGCAATAAAAACTCCAGAGTAACCAGCAAGATTACATACCCCAGAAGGAGATCAATTAAACTGTCAATGCTGCTGTTCATACCAACCAGCTGCCGGTTTCATAGCATCAAAGTCATCGACTCACACAGCATGAAAACAGGCCTTTCAGTCCTACCAGCTCATACTGAACAAAATGCCAAACTAAACGAGTCGCATCTGACACTCCTGTAATTGCTGAGGGTTAATAATGCCCTTGTAATAATATTACTGCATTGTTAATATGAATGTGCAGATATACTTCAATGGACACCGGTTCGAATCCTGGCATGGCAGAGGCTGGAATTCTATTTCAATAAATACCTCGAGTTGAAGAGTCTAATGATGATGTTGAATCAGTTGTTGTAGATCTGATTCACTACTGCCTGATAGGGACGGAAACTGCTATACTTCTCTGGTCGGGTATATGGCTCCAGATCCATAATATCGTGGTTGATCCTGAACTGCCCTCTGGGCAATAAATAATGGACTAGGCATAAATGAATAGCTTTTATCTAATCCCACGGAAACTTTCCAATGCATTTATCGATCCAAATATCCTGTAAATATTGTAAATGTACTTTCATTCATCACTGCCTCAGGAAGTGAATTGCACACATAAACCATCCTCTGTTAAAAACAGCCTCTCATGTCTTATTTTAAATATCTCTCTTTTCCCCTGAAACATTTACCCTCTCGTCTTGAAGTGTCACTGCTTGGAGAAAAGACAGTTAAAGTTAATTCTATTCGAACTCTCAATAATTTATAAATTTCTATCAGGTCGCCATTCAAACTCCAGTTCTCGTGTGAAAATATTCTCAGCCTATCCAGCCTTTCATTGTAACTCAAACCTTCCCCACTACCAATATGCGGATACACGTCTTCAAAACCTACTCCAGCTGAATAATTTCCTTGCTATTACTGGGCGACAAGAACTGGACACAGTACTCCAAAAGAGGCCTCACACAATGTCCTATTCCATTCAACATGACGTACCAACTCCTACGCTCAAAGGACTGTGCAACGCAGGCAGGATGACAATTTTTTATTTACCATTCTGTCTATATGTGAAGCAAACTAAAAAGAAATATTTAACTGTATCCCTGGCCTCCGTTTTCCACAACATTATGCAACGCCCTCGCACTAATTGTATAAACCCTTCTCTTATTTGATGTTGCAAAACGCAATACCTTCCATTTATCCAGATTGAACTCTATGTAAAATACTTCAGCCCAAAGACGCATTGGATTAAGATCCTTCTGGAAACTTAGATTACCTTCTTTACAGTCTCCAATTCTGGTGTCCTCTCCAAGCTTATGAACCTTGGCTTCTATGAGTTCCATTCTTTTCTCATATAGGTCAATGATTTATACTTATTTGTCGTGGCCATCATTTCGCAGTTTGAAAATCAGGTGACAATTAGTCCTGTCGTTAACCGTGAGGAAGAAAGCCATGGACTGCAGGGAGATTGGAAACAATTGGCAAGAAAATGTGCTGAAAGGAATTCAATCCAGTGAAGTGGGTGATAATTAATGAATTTGGGGAGGAACAATGATAAATGTGTGAATACTGAGTGGTTTAAAGTAATAAAAGAGAAATTGGAGTAGACATTCAACAATATTTGAAGGTGATTGGACAAGGGATCAAGTGGTCTCGAGGGGTTGGAGATACTTTCTGTTCTTGACCGCAGCTGGGAATATAAGAGCAGGGAAACGATGCTGGAACTTTAGCAACGGCCTATTCAAGATCAATGGAGGGGGAATCAGGTGGACGGAAGTGCGTACTGCAGGTGCTGGAAATCAGAATCAAGATTGGACGGGTGCTGAAGAAGCACAGCAGGTCAGGCACCATCCGATTTGCGGAAAAAAAAATAACGTTTCGGGAAAAAGCCCTTCATCAGGAATAAAGCTGGGAGCCTCGAGGGTGGAGAGATAAACGGAGGATGGGTCTGGGAAGAATTTAGCTGAGAGTGCAAGAGGTGGATGGAGATGGGGTGAAAGGTGATAGGTCGGAGAAGAGGGTGGAGCGGATAGGTAGGAAGGAAGACAGACAGGTGGGACAGGTCAGTAGCATGGTGCCAAGTTAGAAAGTTGGAACTCGGATGAGGTGGGCGTGGGGAGATGAGGAAACTGGTGAAGACCAAGTTGATGCCCTGGTGTTGAAAGGTCCCGAGGTGGAAGATCTGGCGTCCAGTGGTGAGGGAATGTCAGTGGAGGAGACCCAGGAACTGCATGTCCTTGGGACAGTCGCGGGGGGGGAGGTAGTTGATGTTTTTGGTCATGAGGCATTGGGTTGAATGTTGCGGGTGCCCTGGAAAAGTTCTCTGAAGCGCTCTGCGAGAAGGTGTCTGTTGGCCCCAATGTAGAGGAGACCGCATCGCGAGCAACAGATGCAATAAATGACACGTGTGGAAGTGCACATTTGATGGATGTGGAAGGCTCATTGGAGCCTTGGAAGGATATGAGAGGGAAGATGTTGGTACAGGTTTTGCAATTCCTGTGGTGGCAGGGGAAGGTGCCACGAGGGGAGTATGGGTCATTGGAGGACTTGGACTTGACTAGGTAGTCGTGGAGGAAGCAGTTTTTGTGAAAAGTGGATAGGGGTGGGGCGGGAAATATATCCCTCGAGGTCAGTGTTGCTGACACCTTTTACAAACCCACTGATCCCCACAGCTGTCTGAATTATACCTCCTCTCACACCACCTCTTGAGCAAATGTTATCCTGTATTCCCAATTCCTCCACCTCAATCGCATCTGCTCCCCAAGGTCCAGCTCCATCACAGAACACACCAGATAGCCTCCATCTTTAAAGACAGGAATTTCCCCTCCGATGTGGTTGAAGATGCCCTCCAACGCACCTCATCCATGTGCCGTACCTCCGCCCATGAACCCCACACGTCCAACCACAACAAGGACAGAAACTCCCTGGTCCTCATCTTCTAGCCCTCCAACCTCTGCATAAATCACACCATCCACTGACAGTATCGCCAACTCTAAACGGATTCTAACACCAGGGATATGTTCCCCTTCAATGTTTGGTAGAAGATTTGTAGCTCGGGTTGTTGTTGTGGTTCTGTTCGCCGAGCTGGGAATTTGTCTTGCAAACGTTTCGTCCCCTGTCTAGGTGACATCCTCAGTGCTTGGGAGCCTCCTGTGAAGCGCTCCTGTGCTGTTTCCTCCGGCATTTATACTGGCCTGTGTCTGCTGCTTCCAGTTGTCAGTTCGAGTTGACCGCTGTAGTGGCCGGTATATTGGGTCCAGGTCGATATGTTTGTTGATAGAGTCTGTGGATGAGTGCCATGCCTCTAGGAATTCCCTGGCTGTTCTCTGTTTGGCTTGCCCTGTAATGGTAGTGTTGTCCCAGTCGAATTCATGTTGCTTGTTGTCTGTGTGTGTGGCTACTAAGGATAGCTGGTCGTGTCGTTCCGTGGCGAGTTGGTATTCATGTATACGGGTCGTTAACTGTCTTCCTGTTTGTCCGATGTAGTGTTTTGTGCAGTCCTTGCATGGGACTTTGTACACTACATTAGTTTTGCTCATGTTGGGTATCGGGTCCTTCGTTCTCGTGAGTTGTTGTCTGAGCGTGGCTGTTGGTTTGTGTGCTGTTATGAGTCCTAGTGGTCTCAGTAGTCTGGCTGTCAGTTCATAAATGCTCCTGATGTATGGTCGTGTGGCTAGTCCTTTGGGTTGCGGCATGTCCTCGTTCTGTTGTCTCTCCCATTCCTAGACGTGATGGTACAGAGAACACCGGACGGAGAATTCACCACAAAGGTTTACAGGAAAGCCACACACACAGCCCAAGTCCTAAACTATGAAAGCAACCACCCCAACACACAAAAACGAAGTTGCATTAAGACACTATTCAAAAGGGCCACAACACACTGCAGCACACCAGAACTGCAAAAAGTCGAAGAGGAACACCTATACAAGGTATTCGCCACAATGGATACCGTCACAATTTCAACAGATGCCTAAGGGAGAGACAACGGAACGAGGACATGCCGCAACCCAAAGGACTAGCCACACTACCATACATCAGGAGCATTTCTGAACTGACAGCCAGACTACTGCAACCACTAGGACTCATAACAGCACACAAACCAACAGCCACTCTCAGACAACAACTCACCAGAATGAAGGACCCGATACCCAACATGAGCAAAACTAATGTAGTGTACAAAGTCCCATGCAAGGACTGCACAAAACACAACATCGGACAAACAGGAAGACAGTTAACGACCCGTATACTCGACCACCAACTTGCCACGAAACGACACAACCAGCTATCCTTAGTAGCCACATACACAGATGACAAGCAACATGAATTCGACTGGGACAACACTACCATTATAGGACACGCCAAACAGAGAACAGCCAGGGAATTCCTAGAGGCATGGCACTCACCCACAGACTCTATCAACAAACACATCGACCTGGACCCAATATACCGGCCACTACAGCGGACAGCTCGAACTGACAACCGGAAGCGGCAGAGACAGGCCAGTATAAATGCCGGAGGAAACCGCACAGAAGCGCTTCACAGGAGGCTCCCAAGCACTGAGGATGTCCCCTAGACAGGGGACGAAACGTTTGCAAGACAAATTCCCAGCTTGGCTATCAGAACCACAACATATGTTCCCCTCCCAACCCCTATCCACTTTCCGCCAAGACCATTCGCTCTGGGACTACCTAGTCAAGGCCACGCCCTCCAATGACCCACCTTTCTCACTTGGCAACTTCCCCTGTCACTGCAGCAATTGCAAAACCTGCATCCACATCGACCTCCCCACCTCTGTCCAAGGCTCAAATGGAGGCCTCCACATCCATCAAAGTTTCTCCTGCACTTCCACACATGTCAGTTCTTGCATACGTTCCTCCCAGTGTGGTCCCCTCTTAGTTGTAGAGAGGAGATGTGTTCTCACAGACCACTTCCGCGAATATTTACAGGATACCCGCAAGAATCAACCCCAGTGACCCATGGCCAAACAATTCAACTATCCTCCACTCTCCCGAGGACATGCAGGTCCTGACCCCCTGTATCACCACTGCCTCATGAACCGATGCCTGGAGGAAGAAAGCTTCATCATCCGCCTGGGGAACTTTCAAACCTATGGCATCAATTTGGACTTCACCCGTTGCCTCATTTGCCGTCCCCCTACCTAACCCCAGTTCCCACCTTCCAGCTCAACACTATCCGAAAGACTTGCCCCAACTGTACATCTTCAATCCCACCTATCCACTCCACCTTCTTCTCTGACATTTCATGTTCACCCCCCGCCTGCATCCACTTACAGCACTCTCAGCTACCTTCTCCCCAGCCTCACAACTTTCCCATTTATCTCTCCATCCCATATGCTCCCAGTCTCATTCCTGATGAAGGGCTTTTGGCTGAAACGTCCATTTTTCCTGCTCCTCAAATGCTGACGGACCTGCTGTGCTTCTCCAACACCACTCTAATCTTGAGGGGAGTCAGTTGCTTGAGTGGGTTTTCGGATATTTTCTATTGTTGACCACAGGCTGTGGATGATAGCAGAACGTTAGCAACCACCAGTTTAGGGATCAGCTAAACGACTGAGCACAAGTCTGGTCACAGTATAAATCAACATTTTTCTGAAAATTGGAAGATAAAAGATGGAAGGCTGAAGTATGCAACATTGCCCATCAAGACCGTTTCACCAATGAGTTTCTCACTGATTCCTTTCCAAGTCAGGGTGCTATGGGCCTTGGAGGGAACTTGCAAATGGTGGCATTTAATTGCATCATCCAAACTTGTCCTTGTCGTCAATACAGCTGTTGTGCTTTGAAGGTTCTGTCAAACATGCCCGAATGACTTACTGCAGTGCATCTTGTAGTTGGTGCACTCTGCTGCAATTATGCCTTAACGGTGAAGGGAATGAATATTGTAGGTGTTGAAGAGGGTACATTCAAGTGACTGCTTTGTTGTGGACGGTGTCCAGTTCCTCAAGTGTTATTGAAGATACACCCATCTAGGCAAATGGAGAGAGTTATGTTACTCGTCTCATTTGTGCCTTGCCAACGATGTAGGATTCACGGAGCAATGAGTTGAGTATATAATCAAAAGAATGTCTCAAGAACATGTTGTTGTTGTCAAAGTGTTTATGTATCCAGATTCTATATGTTTTCCCCCGAAATAATAGCTCTGTGGACAATTACACGGGGTAATTTGTTGACAGTAAAGTTATTGAAGTCAATGCGATATGATTAGTTTCTCATTTGTGAGAGTGATCATTACTCTATTTCATCCTTGTGTGGACAGATCTGATTCCAGTCGCTGTCTGATTTCAAGATCCAGTTCCCGTCTGTGATTGAAATTTCAACCGTTTCTTTGCATAAATGTCTCCACCTGCCTTCATAATATGTAAGGACGCTGCAGGGACAGCAGAGATTTACGGACATATTGCCAACACTGGAGAAAATATAGGTTCTTGGAATGATTGGTTAGGCTGGGATTATTCTCCTGGAAACAAAGAGAGGGAGGGGAGCTCTATAATCACATAATAACATTTATAATCGTTCAATATTCATTGACAGGGTAGTTACGGGCTGGTGGTTCACCCTCTGGTATGAGGAGAGCACCAGAGGACATGAACTCAGAATTAGGTATTGCCGATTTAATTCAGGACTGAGGGGTAATTTCTTTGCTCAGGGGCTAATGAATCGGTAGAACTCCTTGCCGAAATTGTTCTTGAGGCTGAGTTGTTGTGTATTTTCAAACTGTGCCAGACAGATATTTAACCATAACGGTGATGAAGCTTTGTCGGGGCAATGCTGGAGAATGGAGTTGAGGATTATCAGATCAGCCATTAGTTCGTTGAATGGTGGAGCAGACTCGAGGGGCTGAATGGCCGACTTCCGATCCTACATCATTTGGTCTAACGCCTTATTTCATTGATATCTTTAGAATTCTAAAAGGATGGGATGAAGAGATAGAAAAGGTTTTCAAACTGATCAGACAGATCAGGAACTAGGCTCATAAGTTCATGAACAAGAAATGTGCTGTGGCCTGGAGACAACAAATGGCACTGTGCACACCGCAGATGGGTATGTGCACATGTTGTGATTGCTAAAGAAAATTGGTAGATCTAATATTGTTGCCAACTTGGTGATCACGATGGATGACGGTCGCGGTATGATTCACACAGCAAAAGGTTGTGAAAGAATGAAAGGTTCGTTTCACTGGAAAAGTTTTCTGCGGTTCCAATTCAACTGACTGTTTAAAATACTGATCAGAACTTTGTGTGGTGTATTACACTAAAATTCACAAGCCCACTGGATAAACTATTGCACCCGATCTCTCCTTATTTGTTCCCCTTTCATTCGATGTAAATTCATAGAAAGTCAAGATGGAATGAAAAGAGAATAGAAACGTTTGCCCAACTTTTCATTATCCCAATGTAACTTACAACAGAACCAAATTGCTCTACTTCGACTTTGATGAGGTATCGATTTATCACAATTCTCTGGTGCAATGAAGGGCAAGAGGAAGATTCTCCATCCAATGTATCCTAAAGATGCGAGGCACAAAGGGAAACCACAGCTGCGTTTCATAGAAGTAACAGCCAGAGTAGGATTCAAATCCACACCAGCACAATGGAAGAACAACCCGTCGCCTGAACTCCTGGGAGACTACAGCCCATTGCAAAGGCGCTCACATGTGACCCCGTCAAGATCACATATGGTGCACCGAGGGGATAAGAAATTTCCTGAGCGGAATCGAATCCACGCCATTATGTTTCTGCTTTCAGCAGAATAATAATACCAGCAAAACTCAAGGGATTGACCTCGTCCTTGGAAGGAATATCTTGTCCTTGATTTATTTCGAGTCGGAACTGTCTCAGAATGACCCAGCAAGCATGAAAATCCCGTCACATTCACACGCACATTTCGTCTTGACGCATAATTTCTTCAGATAGTTTCTCTCTCACGTGAAAAACTATATATGGAGAGAGAAGTGAAGGTGATGTTTTAGCTCGATGGTCTTTCTCATATGGCTGAATCTGAACTGGGTAAAATTCCCGGAAATGCAGTTTTGTTCGTTTCATTTTATTAATTTTGCTGCAACTTCACTCTGTTCATTCCAATGATCGGAATTGAATTGGATTTATGTGATTGGAATGTTAAATGTTGTATTCAATATTGCTCCGAATTTATTTCAGCTTAAAGAATATGCTGATGAGAAAAACAGAAGGTTAAACTACAAAACAAGATGCCAGTTTTGATGCTCAGTTACTTTGGCAGATTTCAGTGGGTGTCAAATGAACCCAACATCATGGCGATCGTCCTCCCACCATTAAACCATGGGATTAAAGCAGGAAATCGATCTCTAAGAGACGGGTCACTTCCTATTCATTATGGAATAGTTTGCCTTTACAATATGCCAAATCTGCTTAGTTCCATTGATAATATTTCATGTGGAAAATTCATAGAAATCTTTCAAAACTCTGAGGTTTTTTATTGCTGAATCTTACACAGCTGCAGAGGTTTCCGATATTTCTTTGCATCTGAAGTCGTCCAAATTAGATATTGTTTCCTCGCACCTTCTACCCCACTGTACCAATCTACCACACCCCACTTTTACACTTTTACCTGGCCACAGGCTGTCTCTCTCCTGGTGAAACTCACTGCTTGTGTGTCTCTAAATGTGCCTTTCCAAATATTTTGGAAACGGATTGTCTGAGTGACAGAAATTCTGCTCCCATCATTTATTTGTCCTACATCGATGGTTTTGAAAGCCTGACGTTCAGAAATGTACGAACTTGAAAGAGTGAATTTACCACATATTTACTCTCTCCAAACCTCACCTACTCTGGAAATCTTACATTCGGTTTTCCTTGGTTCAGTGTCAAATTTTCCAAAACAAAAAATTAAAAGTCCATCCACACTAAACGCCGTCAGTATAGTCTCTAATGTCTTAACGGGCCAGTAAACGCTGGCAGTGTCCTTCTGATAGAATCACAGATTCCCCCTACAATGCAGAAAATGCAGTTCAGCCAATCGAGTCTGTAGGAAGACTCCGAACAGCATCTCAACCAGACCTAGCTCCCGTCTCTATCCCCGCAGGCCTCTGGATTGTGATTTCAAATAAACCTGTTGGAATAAAACCTAGCAACGTGTGACTGCTGACCTTATCACTGCGTTACCCATGGCTAATTCACTTAACTTACAGAATTCACTCCCTGGACACATCAGCGCAATTTAACATGACCAATCTACCAAACCTACAGACTTAACAGCAGTACAAACCACTGAGCAAATGGACCATCACAGTGAAGACAATCTGTATCATTTACACACTGGTAACTCAGCCGAGTGAAAGCAAGCTGCGCCCAGCAACCTGAATTCAATCCATTCAAACGCGGTCCTGCGCTGGACAACCTCATGAGTGCTGCTGGAAATGTTTCTGCACTCAGGTCTGAATGGGTTTGCTCTTTTCTTCCTCAGATTCCTGCTTTAAATAAACATATCAGTCAGGAACAACTCTATATAATGGTTTTCATTGCAACACAAACACAATGTGCAGTTGGCTGAAGTTACGTGTTTGCACTTTCACTGACACTCTCTCTCCCCAGGAGCTGCAGACCTTCCCCACGCTGATTCAGACAGCACTGTCCTTCCTGTGACATGTCCCATCGAGAATGCAAGGCCAGGAATTAATAAACTTCACTGGTAAACAGAGCGACAGGTTTAAAACCTTTACGATGCCCCCAGCGGAGAATTGAACCCTGTGACAGGAAGGGACACTAACCACGATACTGTGGAGGACAACAACATCGAAGGAGGCCCATCAGCCTGTTGTGGCCGCGCTTGTCAAACACAACTGCTTAACGATCTGAATCAAGGATTCCATCGTTTAGCCCATAATCTTACATGTTTTGGCATCACAAATTAACATCTCAATTTTTTTCTAAGGTTAGAATGATTTCCGCCTCTCTGACCCTTTCCGCAAATATACTCAAACTTTTCTGCCTTTTCCCGAAATCTCTTGACCACAGTGTTCGATCTCTCCATCAATTAGAAACAATTCTTTCAGTCTATCCTATCCATATCCCTCATTAATAATTACATCTCAGTCATGTCTTCTCCAATCTCCTCTGCTCGGTGACAAACAACCCGTCTGTCCCAGCTCTCCTCACAACTGAAACTCTTCAGCCCAGACAATATCCCAGTGAATCTCTACTGCAACGTTCCCAGTGCGATCACATCCATGCAGGACTCTGAAGTGCAGAACTGCACACAGTCATCTAGCTAGGGCCGAATGAACTTTTTTCTATTCTGTTGCAGTATGAGGTCGTCGCTGGCTCGGCAGTATTGATTGGTATCCCTAATTGCAGAGCGGGCATTTGAAACTCAACCATATTGTAGTGAGTCTGGAGTCACATGGAGGCTCAAACAGGTAAGAATGGCAGTTACATTCCTTAAATGAGGTCAGATGGTTTTGTTGTTTTCAACAATTGGCCGCGGATTTATAGGAGTTATTAGATTCGTAATTCCAGATATTTATTGAATCCCAATTCTACCACCGAGCATGGTCGGAGTCAAACCCGAGTCCGTGGTGTCTGAATAAACAGACCAGTGTTCAGTGATAATCGTGCTCGGACATTGCAGAAAATCAGTGAATCTGATCTTATCCAATAAAGTCGCTTTTCCCCGATACTGTTCTGTGACATTTTCCTGAGCTTGACCCCACCCCCCCAATAATATCTGGTCCATATCAGTAAAATCTACTACATGTGTATTGATCACACAACAGTGGTAACCAAATGGATCAAATGGTCCGCAGGTCCCGATGGTGGGGTTGGGGCACGTTCACCCAGCAACAGTGACCCCAGCCACACAGACTAATCGGTATCAATGGGAGAGTCTGTATTAGATTCTGCAATGCCTTAGTGAAATAGGAAATGACTCCGCAAACACATGATGAAAGAGCAGTGCTCCAAAAGCTAGTGCTTCAATTAAACCTGTAAGACCATAACCTGGTGTTGGGTCATGTTTAACTTTGTACTCCTTAGTCCAACACCAGCATCTCCAAATTAATGAAATGGGGGGATGGGATGGAAAGTTCGGTTAGTGATCGGAGGAGGGAAGAAATCTCTGAGAACGGGTGAATTTGAATTCTGACATATGAAACACAGAGATGTGAGCGAGCAGAGCTTGAAGGAAAAAACATCACGTTGGAGAAAATCAAAACTTTAAAACAACTGATTCCTTTGTGTTTCACAAAAGACTGGGATACAGCACAATTACAGCCGTGACTGGGATTCGAACCGCTGTTGCTGCGGCCACAACACAGAATACTAACCACTACACGATCATGGTAACCCACAGACGAACACAACAAACGCACCTAATAAGTGCAGTATCATAAGGAATGTTAGGCAGAGCACCAAATGCACAAAATCAGTGCTCAGCGAACAGTAGCAGATATGTGGGAACTCAGAATGGACTGACCGTTTAACATCGGTTCCCCCAGTGGCTTTGTTGATTCCATAATTAATGTGTTTAGGGCTGAGATGAATAGATTTCTCCATAACAACAAAGATTCCGGGGACAGTACAGCTTTTCTTACCTGCACATCCACCAATGTCATTTATTGTTTCCGTTGCTCCTGATGCGATCTCCTGTACATTGGGGAGACTGGGCGCCTCTGAGCAGAGCGCTTTAGGGAACATCTCTGGGACACGCACACCAATCAACAACACAGACCTGTGCCCCAACATTTCAACTCTCGCTCCCACTCTGCCGAAGTCATGGAGGTCTTGGGCCTCCTTCACCGCCGCTCCCTCACCAGCAGACACCTGGAGGAAGAACGCCTCATCTTCCACCACCGAACACTTCAACACCAGGGCATCAATCTGGACTTCAACAGTTTCCTCATTTCCCCTTCCCCACCTCACCCCATTTCCAAACTTCCAGATCAGCACTGTCCCCATGACTTGTCCTGACTTGTCCTACCTGCCTATCATCTATTCCACCTATCCATTCCACCCTCACCCCGACCTATCACATTCATCCCCTCTCCCACTCACATATTGTACTCTGTGCTACTTTCTCCCCACCCCCACCCTCCTCTCACTTATCTCTCCAACCTTCAGAATCTCTGCCTGTATTCTTGACGAAGAGCTTTTGCCCGAAACGTCGATTTTACTGCTCCTCGGATACTGCCTGAACTGCTGTGCTCTTCCAGCACCACTAATCAAGAATCTGGTTTCCAGCATCTACAGTCATTGTTTTTACCAAGCTTTTGTTGAAATATATACCTCAATAGCAATGCAGTTTAACATCGGTTACTTCTCAAGTTTCCCCACACAAGGCAGTAACCCCTGCTGCCACATAGTCCCAGTTCCCAGCCCCAGAATCAGAGGAAATGAGTGGCGCAGTCGCGAATAACCAACTTGAAATCAAGATGGGAATGAGGTTGCAGAGATACTCGATGGCTCAAGTGACGCAACTGGAGAATGCACGGTGTTTCTATGATGGTTTCGAGGCGCAAGCAATTCCGAGGTTGGGTGTGCTTCTGGTCAAAGGCGGGGCAGAAGGGAAAATCTGTTCCCGTTTATAATAACAGCAATCTACAGTGCATCTTGCTGAGACAGCTGAGTGCCACAACTGTAGCGGGGGCAGCTGGTTTGAAGTTTAATTTTGCTTCACTATCACCCAGTTCCCTGGAATGAATTGCTTTCACCATTTTTATTTCCAATTGTTTAATATCTCCCAGCAGTCTGTGGCTTTCTTCCTCATGGTTAATTGCATGACTAACTGTTGTATGATTTGCACACTGCTAAATCACGGCAACTCCAAGTAAATATGAATCATTGATCTAAATGAGAAAACAGTGGAACTCACTGCAGGCATGCTTCGGAGGTTTGCAGGCGATACCAGTATTGGAGACAGTGAGGAAGATTATCTAAGTTTCAAAAGGATCTTAATCCAATGAGTCGTTGTACTGAAAAATGTAACATGGAGTTCAATCTGGATAAATGGAAGGTATTGCATTTTGGTCCAACAAAAAGAGTATGGCTTTGCGTATGTTGGAGAGCATGGAAGCTCAGTGTGCACGTACATAATTCCTTGTAATTTGCATTACCAACAGACAAGATGGTTCAAAGGCATTTAACCTACTTCCCTTCATTGCTCTGTCCTTTGTGTACAGCAGTTGGGAAGTTATGTTGAAGTTTTGCAGGACATTGATGCGGCCTCTTCTGGAATATTATGTCCAGTTCTGGTCGCCCAGTTGTGGGAATGATATTATTCAGCTTGAATAGGTTCACAAAAGGTGTGCACGCTTGTTGCTAGTGGACGTTTTGAGTTATAATGAAAGGCTTGATAGGTTGAGACTATTTTCAGATTCGAGATTGGGGTGCTGGAAAACCACATCAGGTAAGGCAGCATCCGAGGAGCAGGAGAATCATTTTTTCACACAAGCGTCGTTCATTAGGCTCTTCCCCGAAACGTCGATTCTCCTGCTCCTCAAATGCTGCCTGATCTGCTGTGCTTTCCCAGCACAGCACTCTCGACTCTGATCTCCCATCTGCAGTTCTCACTTTCTCCCAGTTGAGACTGTTTTCACTCTAGGTTAGGGGTTTGAACGGCGACCTGACAGAAGTTTATGAATTATTGAGAGTCAAGTTTTGAGTTAACGATAGCGGCCTTTTCCCAGGAGGGGAATTTCAAGACGAGAGTGCATATGTTTAAGATGAAAAGAGAGATTTTTAAAAAAAGACATGTGCGGCATTTTTAAAGGGAATGTGTTTTACGTGTGTAATTAACTTGCCGAGGAAGTGATGGATGAGGGTATGTTTGCAACATTTAATGGACAATTAATTCCAAACATGAATGGGAAATTCGGATTGTTAAAATAAATTTATTCATGCTGAGTACGTCAGTTATTTCCCAGAGGGCATTTAAGAGTCAACCACGGTATTATCCATCTGGAGTCTCCTGTGGGACAGAGCAGATGAATATGGCAGTTTGTATCCCGAACTGGCATGAGTGAATCAGATGGGATTTTCCACACAACTGATTCAGGGTATCACGAGACTCTTCAATTCCAGGTGCTTATTGAATTCAAACTCCACCATCTGTCATGCCAGGACCTGACCTCATTGTCCCCAAAATATTACCTGGGCTTTGGATAAACAACACAGTAATAAAACTACAAGGGCATTATCACCACTCAGCGGGTACAGGAGGATGCAGATGGGAATGGGTTAGGTTGGCAGTATGTTCAGCATGGATCGGTTGGACTAACAGGCCTGTTTTCATGTTGTATGAGTCTGATTGACGCTCTGGAGCAGGCGGCTGGTTGGCATTAAATGCGCATTGACATCATAATCGAACACCTGATGGGATATGTAATCCTGTTGGAGTCTCCGGAGGTTGTTTTGCTCAGTGATCCCTTCCCAAACACGGGACTGGTGAACGGCCTCTCCCCAGTGTTACTGGTTAAATGATATTCCATTTCTTTGGTTAATTGAATCGCTTCCAGCAGTTCCCACATTGCCTTGCTTTCTCTGTGTTATCAGTGTCCTTTTTACAACCCAGGGTGAACGATCCTTTCAACTTGTGTCCACACAGATACAAATCCTGTTTTCCATGTTGTGAATGTTTTTTTATTCTTCCTCATTCACCCACAGGGTGTGATTATCACTGGTTAGGACAATATTTATTCTTCGCCCCTTGTTTGTTGCTGTCTGGCTCCACTACAAACCCGGGTGCGATCCCAGCCTCGGGTGTCTGTCTGTGGGCAGTCTGCACATTCTCTGTGTGTTTGCGTTTTTATTTCTCCCTCTGACCAAAGATGTGCCAGTTACAGGGATCAACAATGGGAAATGCAGGCTTATGGGACAGGGAATACCGTGGGGTCTGGTGGGATGCGCTTCTGATGGACCGTGTGGACTGGAAGGGCCGATTAGACTGCTTCCCCACGCGGTGGAGATTCTTGAATTAAGGGTCAGCTCATGTTTTTCTGCTCCTGGAGTCTCTCGTAGGCAGGACTGGTTGAAGATGGTTCAATCCCCTGCATAAGGGACGTGAATGAATGGGATTGCAGGAAATTAAAGTCATGATCTCTGTTCCTGAGGTCAGGCTTGTATTTCATGTTTTAATCATCGAACGTAAACATCACCGTTTCCGTGTCCCAACCCCCAAATATGACTAGTTTAAAATATCACCCCAACACCACCTTCTCCTGGTTGAAGTCTTGACTGTGTGGAAGAAACTGATACTGAGCTGATGCGAGCAAATATAGCTGCCACCACCAGTGTCAGAAACACAGATCCAAACAGCAAAATCAGTTTTAAACCCATCACTACAAAGTTAAGGTCGCAACACGCTCCACCTGTGCCACTCAGCTGTCTTAAAAAGATGCGCCAGAAATCGCTATGATAGTATCAACGGGGACAACCATTCGCTTTAGTGGGACCACACTCAACCGAGGAATTTCTTGCGCCTCTTTCCCATCACAGAAGGACAGGATGCTCACCTATTGCATCACTGGAGCCAGAGAGTAACTCCGCGCACACATTCCCACCCCCATTTTTGGTTGGATATGGGCGGCTGTGCCAATGTTAAGCTAAAATGCTATTGAAGCATACTTTTCGACAATATCCTGTACTGTCCCCCGAGTCTTTAATGTTTTGTCGAAATCGATCAATCTCATCCACATGCAGGCCAGACCAAGTAAGGATAGCAAATTCCATCCCGAAATGACATCATTGGAATTTTTTTTTCAATAATTGTCAATGGATATAGAATAGTCATTAGATTCTTCCTTGCCGTACCTGAGCCGGTCCAAATCAACTCACTAAACATGTCGCCAAATTTCTAAGCATCTGTATCCCTCTGCTTCTCACTTACTCATGCATCTGTCCAGGCGCACCTGAAATGAATCTACCATGACTGCCTCTACTACCTCTGCTGGCAACGCATTCCAGCACCTACCACCATCTGTGAAAAGTACTTTCCATGTCTATCTCCGTTAAAAGTTTCACCTCTCATTGAATGCATGACCTCTCATTATTGAAGCCCTCTTCTTGGGAAAAAGCTTATCTCTATCCATCCTGTCTGTACCCGTCATGATATTGTAGACCTCAATCAGATCCCCTGAATCTCGTTTTTGCCTAATGAAAGCAGAAGTAATCGACTCAACCTCTCTTCAGAGGTTGCATCTTCCATACCAGGCAACATCTGCGTAAACCTTCTCCTCATTCTCTCCTAAACGTCCACATAATTTTGGTACTTTGGCGACCAGAACTGCACAGAGTATTCTAAACGCGGCCGAAACAAACTCTTGTACAATTTAACAGGGCTTGCCTGCTCTTATACTCAATGCCCTATCCGGTGAAGGCAAGCATGCCATATGCCTTCTTGACCACTCTATCCACCTGTGCAGTCACCTTCAGGGTACAAAGGACCTGAACTCCCAGATCTCTCTTCTCATCAAGTTTACCCAAGCTCTTCCATTTACTGTATACTTGGCTCTGGAATTAGACTTCCCTAAATCATCACCTCACATTTGCTTGGATGGAACACCATTTGCCACTTCTCTGCTCAACTCTTCAGTCTATCTATATTCCCCTTCATTCTTTGACTGTCCTCTATGTTTTCTGGCTACTCCACCAATCTTTGTGTCATCTGCAAATGTAGTGGCGAGATACTGGGCTAGCAACCCTTGGAGTTGTTCATCCCATGCAGAAAGGAACCATGTTTGGTTGCTTTTTCCCAGTGAAGTACCACTGTTTCCTGATGTAGATCAATAATTCAAACTTTTTTATTAGAAGTCATGATTTAGAAGTTTACTGACGATACATAGTCGTGTGGTTGACTCTGATGAATAATGTCAGGGACCGCAGGGATGTATACATCATGTGGAAAGGCAAAATGGTGAATGGAGTTGAATCCAGACCAATGAGTGGTGGTGAATTTGGGGAGTTGTAACAATAACCGTGAGGATTCTGATTGGTGAACAGGAACAAAGAGATCTTGGAATGGGCATTTACAGATCCCTGAACACAGGGACAGGGAGATCAGTTGTTCGAGAGGGTTTTGGATATTTTCTATTGTTGACCACAGACTGTGGATGATATTCGATCTTTAGCAACCGCCAGTTTAGGAAAAAACTAAAGGAACGAGCACAGGTCTGGTCTATGCAATAATCTATTTTTTTAAACATTGAAAGATGAAAGATAGAGGGCTGAAGTATAAATCTTTGCCCATCAAACAACTTCACCACTCAATGAATTTACCACTGATTCCTCTCCAAATCATGCTGGTATGAGCCTTGGACGCTAATTTGCAAATGGTGAAGGTTCAGTGCATCTTCTAACTTGTCCTTATGGTCGGTACAGTTTTTGAGCTTTGAAGGTTCTGTCAACAAAGCCTCGATAACTAACTCCAGTGAATCTTCTATGTGGTGCACTCTGCTTCAATTGTGCCTTAACAGTTAAGGGAATAAATAGTCAGGTGTTGAACAATATACAGTTAAGTGACTGCATTGTCGTGGAGGGTGTCCAGTTCCTTCAGTGGTGTTGAAGCTGCACCCACCTCGGCAAATGGAGAGAGTTCTGCTAAACATCTAATTTGTGCGTTGCGGACGATGTAGGCTTCACGGAGACAAGAGTTGAGTTAATAATCAAACAAAGTTGACCCACGGACAGGTTTTTGTCGTCAACTTCTTTATACGGGCGGTCAGGTTCCATTTTTCCTAAATACTAGCTCCGAGGACGACTACACGGAGGAATTCAGTAACATTGAAGCCATTGAATGTCAATCGAACATGATTAGATTCTGATTTGTCAGAGATATCTTTGCTGTATTTAGTCCTTCTGGGGGTCAATCCGATTCTAATCGCTTTCTGATTTCAAGTTTCAATTCCCGTCTGCGCCTGAAATTTCAACCCGTTTCCTCGCTGAAATTTCTCCACCTGTCTTAATAATATGTAAGGATGCTATAAGGGGTAGCGCAGACTTACTAACATGTTGCTAACTCTGAATACAGTAGAACTTCGTGGAATGATTGGTTAGGCTGGGATTATTCTTCTTCAAACAAAGGAGGAGGAGGGGAACTTTATAATTACATAGTAACAATTATAAATGTTCAATAGTCGTAGGATCTTGACAGGGTAGATACGAGCATTTGGCTTGCCCTATGCTCTGAAGAGAGCACAAGAGGACATAATCTCAGAATTAGATATTGCCCATTTAATTCAGAAATGAGGAGTAAGGTCTTTGCTCAGGGGTCTAAGAAACTGTGTCATTTTAGAGTAACCGCTGTTGAGACAGTGTGGTTGGGTATTTTCAAACTGTGCCAGATAGTTAATCAGAAAGATGATGAAACTTTTCGAGCTAAATGAGCAGAAAGGAATTCAAGATTATCAGACCAACTATGTGAAGAATCACACAACTCTAGGTTATAGTCCAACAGGTTTAATTGGAAGCACATTAGCTTTCGGAGCGACACTCCTTCATCAGGTGATAGTCAGGTGACTATCACCTGATGAAGGAGCATCGCTCAGAAAGCTAGAGATTCCACGTAAACCTGCTGGACTCTAACCTCGTGTTGTGTGATATTTTACTTAGTTCAACACCGGCATCTCCAAATCAGATCAACCATGAGTTCGTTGAATGGTTGAGCAGACTCCTTGGGCTGAATAGCATACTTCCATTTGGTTTAACATTTCATCTAACGCCTTATTTTATTCATAAGTTCAAAATTGTGAGGGGATGGGATGAAGTGACAGGAAAAGTTTATTAAACAGATCAGACAGATTATGAACAAAGCTCATAAACACAGGAAAAAGAAATGTGCTGTGACCTGGGGCAACAAATGACACTGGGCCCAGCACAGGTGGCTGTGTACAGAAGCTGTGATTGCTGAAGGAAGTTGCTAAATCTTATATAGTTGGCACGCTCACAGTCAGTGATCACGTTGGATGATGGATCGTTGCATGATTCACACACAGCAGAAATTGGTGAAGAATGAAAGGTTCGTTTCATTGGAGAAATTTTCTGCGGTTCCAATTCCGAGTGACTGTTTGAAATACTGATCAGATCTTTGTGTGAAGTGTTAGGTTAAAATACTCATGAACAACCCCACTGGATAAACTTGTGCTCCCAATCTCTTGTTTTCTTTTTCTCTTTCTTTCGATGGGAATTCATAGAAAGACAAGATGGAGTGTAGGACGGAAAGAAAAATGTGTTCCTTCTCATTACACCAATTTCGTCTACAATTGAATAGAATGACTGCTCTCACTCTTCATTTCGACTTTAATGTGGTGTCGATTATTCCTGAATCTCTCGTGCAGTGAAGGTCAAGAACAAGTTTCTCGATCCAGTGTATACCAGAGGTGTGATGTGCAAAGAAAAACTGCGAGTGCGGCGCGTAAAGTTAGCAACCAGAGTGTGACTCGAACCCGTGAATGTGGAGTACAGCGGTGTAATATCCCACCACCATAATCTCTCGGTCTCCTCTGCACATCTTGTAGAGGGGTGACATGTGACCTCATCAGGTTACATGTAGTGAAAGTCATTGATGAGAAAGTTCCAGAGCGGAATCGAATCCACGCCATTGTGTTTCTGCTTTCACTAGAATTATAATAATAGCAAATTCCAATAAATAGCCATGCTGGTCAGAATGAATTGCTGTCATTGATACATACTGAGTCAGAACTGAGTCAGAATGAAACAGGACAAGAATTTTCCGTCATATTTACACCTACATTTGGCACATAATTTTTTCAGTCACTTTCTCTCTCACGTGAAGAAGCAGCCATGGTAATTGAAATAAAGGTGATGTTGTCGCTCAATGTCCTTTCTCATATGGCTGAACCTGAATTGGATTAAATCGCAAGAAAAGCTGATTTGTTCGTTTCATTTTAATTTTGCTGCAAACTCACAATGTTTATTATACTAATTAGAAGTGAATTGGATATATCTCATTGGAACGATTAATGTTGTATTCAAATTTGCTCAGACTTTATTTCAGCTAAAGGAAAATACTGCTTAGAAAAACAGAGGGTTAAAGTACAAAAGAAAACCCACCAGTTTTGTTGCTCGTTCCTTTGGCAGATTCACTGAGTATTAAATGGACCAAACATCATGGTGTTTGTTCTCACATCCTTAACGCATGTGATGAAAGCAGGAAGTCGATCTCCAAGCAACTGGTCACTTCCTATTCATTATGTAATATCTTCCGTTCACAATAAATAGAACTCCACTCAGTTCCATTTACAATGCTTTAGGTGAACATTATGCCAAATCTTTAAAAACGCAGAGTTTTGGAACCGAATCTTCTTCAGCTGCACACATTAAAGAAATTTCTTTACATTTAATGTCAATCAACTTAGACATTGTTTCCCCGTAACTTCCGACGGACTACACCCCACCTCTGCATCTTTACCGAGCCACACGCTGTCTCTCTCCTTGTGAAATTTATTCCTTGTATGTCATCAAATGTGCCTTTCCAAATATTTTGAAAAACAGATTCTCGGAGTGACAGCGATTCTGTTCTCATCATTTCTTTGTCCTTCAAAGGTTTTATCAAAGGTATTGAATGCCTGACATCTAGATGTTTACTTACTTAAAAGTGGGAATTTTCCTCCTATTTACTCTGTCCAAACATTTCATAACCTGAAAAAACCCCATTAAGTGTTCCTTGGTTCAGGGATAACTCTTCTCAATTTTCCCAGAGCACAAGTGAATAAAATCTCATCCTCAGTACACCCCCATCAGCATCTTCTCTAATGGCTTTACGCCCCAGTAAACACCGTCATTATCAATTCATAGAATCACAGAATCCTACAGTGTAGAAAGAGCATTTCAGTCAATCGAACCGGTGTTGACTCTCTGAAGAGCATCTCACTCAGACCTAGTTCCCCTTCCCATTTCCTTATACTTCACCTGAAGAAGGGGAATCCCTCCCCCTTTTGATTTCAAATAAACCTGTTGGAGTATAACCTAACGTCCTGTGACTTCTGACCGTATCCCCGCGTTACCCATGGCTAATTCACCTAACTTACTAAATTCACTCCCTGGACACGAAAGGGAAATTTAACTTTGCAAATCAACCTAACCCTCCCTCTGAACAGCAGTGCGAATTACTGAAACAATGTTCCATCATACTGAGCAAGTGCTGTATCATTTTTTCATGGTTTTATAACCTGGTAAAACTGATCAAAACAAATGAATCCAAATTCAATGTATCGAAACGCTACTCTGTCTTTTACAATTTTATTCGTGCTGTGGGAAATGTTTCTGCACTCATACTTGAATGCGTTTATGTTGTTTCTTCCTCAGCTTCCTGTTTCTAGTAAATCCTTCAATCCGGAACAAGTCTGTCAAATGCTATTCATTCCAACACAGTCACAAGGTGAAGTTTGCAGAAGTCACGTGTTTGGCCGTTCACTGATACTCTGCCTCCCTGAGAGCTGCAGCCCTTCCCCACCTTGATTCAGGCAGCACTGTCCTTCGTGTGATATGCCCCATCGAGAATGGAAGGACAGGTATTAATACTCGCACTTGGGAATGGAGTGACAGTTTTAAAACGCTTATACTGTCCCCAGCGGAAAATTGAGCCCTGTGACTGGCGGGGACACTAACCATTATACTACAGAGAACAAGAATGTCAAAGGAGGCCCTTCAACCCAAAAACAACTGCCTAATGAACTGAATCCCATTTCAGAATGCTTACCCCACAGCCTTATATGTCTTGGCATCACAAGCTCACATCTGAATATTTATTCAGGTTGTAAGTGTTTCTGCCACTCTGGAAAATGCAGACAGTGTATTCCAAATTCCAACCACCCGCTGGCTGATAAAGCTTTTTCTCACATCTTCAAAAACCTTTCTGTCTTTCTCCTTAAGTCTCTGGCCCCTGCTGATCGATCCCTCCATCAACGGGAAACTCGTTCAGTCAACCCTGTCCATGCCCTAACTCAATCATGTCTTGTTTACATCTCCTTTGCACTGAGACAAACACTCCACTCTGTCCTATCTTTCTTCACAACTGAAACTCTTCAGCCCAAACAATATCCCGGTAAATAAATCCTGCAACTTTCTCAGTGTGATCACATCCCGACTATAATGTGACTTGCAAAGCTGCACACAACGCTCTTGCTTGATCCTAATGAGTATTTGTTTTAAAATTTCTGGATTAGTATGAGGGCGATTCTGGCTGAGCAGTTTTTATTACACATTCCACATTGCCCAGAGGGCAGTTGATACTCAACCATATTGCTGTGAGTCTGAAGTCACATGCAGCCGAGACCAAGTAAGGATAGCAAATTCCATCCCGAAATGACATCAGTGAAATCGATTTTTTTTTCAATAATTGTCAATGGATCTATAGTAGTCATTAGATTCTTCCTTGCAGATATGTTTTGAATCCAAATTTGACGATCATGGCATAGTGGGATACAAGCCCCGGTACCCAGACAATTACCTCGGTCTCTGGATTATCGGTTCTATGAAATTATCACAAGACCAACGCGGAAAGCCATAAAAGCTGATCTTTTCCAACAAAATGTCTTTTCACCAAAACTGCCCTGGGTATTTTCCATGAGCCTGACGCTCCAATTGTCTCTGGCCTATGTCAGTAAAAGCTGCTACATGGGGATTGATTTCACAACCGCGGTATCCAAATGGATCGATTTGTTTGAAGGCCCCGATGGTGGGATTGGGGCACGTTCACCCAATAACAGTGACCGCAGCAGCAGCACAGACAGAACAGTATGAATGTGAAAGAGAGTGATAGATTGGGCATTGCCTCAGAGAAATGGGAGGAGGGACGGAAAGGAGGTTTAATGATCGTGGGAAGGACCGGAATCTCTGACAACGGGTGTGTTTGAATCCTGATATATGAAACGCAGAGATGTGAGAGAGCGGAATTTGAAGGTAAAACAATTAATTTCTGAGCATGTGTCACAAAAAGGACAACGGAGAGAATACTAAGTGCCGTGATTTGGTTTCAAATCGAGGTTGCTGTGGTCACAATGCAAAATACCGACAACAACGATCACAGCAACCACAGAACAGGATGCTTGCAAGCAGCAATAAGTATACTAGCAGAGGAAATGTTCGGAAGAACAGCAAATGCCCAATATCAGTACTCAGCGAACAGTGATATATATGTGGGAACTGTGAATGAGGTGAATCTTTCAGTTCGGTTTCCTCAGAGGCTGTGGAGATCCCTTGTAAGAGAATGTTGAAAACTGAGATTAATAGATTTCGACAAGCATCAAAGACTTGGGGGACAGTACAGGATATTGTTGAAATGTATGCTTCAATAGGAGTTTAGCATAACATCGGCACAGCCGCCCAGATCCAACCGGAAATGGGGATGAGAATGAGTGCGTGGAGTTACTCTCTGTCTCCAGTGATGCAATAGGTGAGCGTGCGTCCTTCTGCGATGGTATAGAGGCGCTAGAAATTCCTCGGTTGAGTGTGCTCCTGCTCAAGGGAATGGTTGTCCCCGTTTATACTATCATAGCGATTTCTGGTGCATCTTTCTAAGACAGCTGAGTGGCACAAGTGGAGCGTGTTGAGCCCTTAAAAACGCATACACACAGAGAATGTGTGGACTGCCCACAGACAGACACCCGAGGCTGGGATCACACCCGGGTTTGTGGTGCAGCCAGACAGAAACGAACGAGGGGCGAAGAATAAATGTTGTCCTGACCAGTCATACTCACACCCCGTGGGTGAATGAGGAAGAATGAAAACAAATTCTCAACATGGAAAACAGGATTTGTATCTGTGTGGACACAATTTGAAAGGATCGTTCACCCTGTGTAGAAAAAAGGACAGAGATACCACAGAGAAAGTAGGGCAATATAGGAACTTCTGGAAGAAATTCAATTAACCACAGAGATGGAATCTCATTTAATCAGTAACACTGGAGCGAGACCGTTCACCAGTCCCTTGTGTGGGAAGGGATCACTGAGCAAAATAACCTCCGGAGACTCCAGCAGGATTACATATCCCATCAGGAGATCGATTATGCTGTCTATGCGCCTTTAATCCCAACCAGCTTCCTGCTCCATCGCTTTAGTCAGAGTCAGACAACATGAAAACAGGACTGTCAGTCCAACCGATCCATGCTGAACATACTGCCAAACTCACCCATTCCCGTCTGCCTCCTCCTGTACCCGCTGAGTGGTGATAATGCCCTTGTTGTTTTATTAATGTGTTGTTAATCCAAAACCCAGGTAATATTTTGGGGACAAAGAGTTCAGGTCCTGTCATAACAGATAGTGGAGTTTGAATTCAATAAGCACCTGGAATTGAAGAGTCTCTTGATGACCTGAATCAGTTGTGTGGAAAATCCCATCTGATTCACTCATGCCAGTTCGGGAAGCAAACTGCCCTATTCATCTGCTCTGTCCCACAGGAGACTCCAGATGGATAATACCGTGGTTGACTCTTAAATGCCCTCTGGGAAATAACTGATGTACTAGGCATGAATAAATTTATTTTAAAAATCCCACTTTCCCATTCATGTTTGGAATCAATTGTCCATTAAATGTTGCAAACATACCCTCATCCATCACTTCCTCAGCAAGTTAATTACACACGTAAAATACGGTATCTAAACATGTCTTTTTAAAAAAAAAACTCTCTCTTTTCATCTTAAACATATGCCCTCTCGTCTTGCAATCCCCCTCCTGGGAAAAGGCCGCTATCGTTAACTCTAACTTGCCTCTCAATAATTCATAACCTTCTGTCAGGTCACCGTACAAACCCCTAACCACGAGTGAAAACAGTCTCAACTAGGAGAAAGTGAGAACTGCAGATGAGAGATCAGAGTCGAGAGTGTTGTGCTGAGAAAGCACATCAGGTAAGGCAGCATCCGGGGAGCAGGAGAATCAATGTTTTTATTCACGCAAGTGTCGTTCATCAGGCTTTTCCCCGAAACGTCGATTCTCCTGCTCCTCAAGTACCCCAATATCCAGTACCCCAAACTCGAATCTGAAAATAGTCTCAGCCTATCCAGCCTTTCATTATAACTCAAACCTTCCACAGGCAACAAACGTTTTGTGAACCTATTCCAGCTGAATAATATCATTCCCACAACTGGGCGACCAGAACTGGACATAATATTCGAGAGGAGGCCTCATCAATGTCCTGCAAAACTTCAACATAACGTCCCAACTACTATACACAAAGGAATGAGCAATGAACGGAAGTATGTGAAATGCCTTTGAATCATCTTGTCTGTTGGTAATGCAAATTACAAGGAATTATGTACCTGCACACCGAGCTTCCCTGTTCTCCAACATACGCAAAGCCACACGTATTGTTGTACCAAAATGTAATACCTTTCATTTATCCAGATTGAACTCCATGTTGCATTTTTCAGTACAACGACTCATTCGATTAAGATCCTTTCGAAACTTTGATAATCTTCCTCACTGTCTACAATACTGGTATCGCCTGCAAACCTAAGCAGCATGCCTGCAGTGAGTTCCACTGTTTTCTCATATAGATCAATGATTTATATTTACTTGTAGTTGCCGTGATTTAGCAGTGTGCAGATCACACAACAGTTCGTCATGCAATTAACCATGAGGAAGAAAGCCGCAGACTGCTGGGAGATATTAAACAATTGGAAATAAAGATGGTGAAAGCAATTCATTCCAGGGAACTGGGTGATAGTGAAGCAAAATTAAACTTCAAACCAGCTGCCCACGCTCCAGTTGTGGCACTCAGCTGTCTCAGCAAGATGCACCGTAGATTGCTGTTATTATAAACGGGAACAAATTTTCCCTTCTGCCCCGACTTTGACCAGAAGCACTCCCAACCTCGGAATTGCTTGCGACTCTAAACCATCATAGAAACACCGTGCATTCTCCGGTTGAGTCACTTGAGCCATCGAGTATCTCTGCAACTTCATTCCCATCTTGATTTCAAGTTGGTTATTCGCGACTGCGCCACTCATTTCCTCTGATTCTGGGGCGAGGAACAGGGACCATGTGGCAGCAGTGGTTACTGCCTTGTGTGGGGAAACTCGAGAAGTAACCGATGGTAAACTGCATTGCTATTGAGGTATATATTTCAACAAAAGCTTGGTAAAAACAATGACTGCAAATGCTGGAAACCAGATTCTGGATTAGTGGTGCTGGGAGAGCACAGCAGTTCAGGCAGTATCCGAGTAGCAGTAAAATCGACGTTTCGGGCAAAGGCTCTTCGTCAAGAATACAGGCAGAGAGTCTGAAGGGTGGAGAGATAAGTGAGAGGAGGGTGGGGGTGGGGAGAAAGTAGCATAGCGTACAATAGTAAAATGGGGGAGGGGATGAAGGTGATTGGTCGGGGTGGGGAGGGTGGAATGGATAGGTGGAATAGAAGATAGGCAGGTAGGAAAAGTCAGGACAAGTCATGGGGACAGTGCTGAGCTGGAAGTTTAGAAATGGGGTGAGGTGGGGGAAGGGGAAATGAGGAAACTGTTGAAGTCCAGATTGATGCCCTGGTGTTGAAGTGTTCCATGGTGGAAGATGAGGCGTTCTTCCTCCAGGTGTCTGGTGGTGAGGGAGCTGCAGTGAAGGAGGCCCAGGACCTCCATGTCCTCGGCAGAGTGGGAGGGAGAGTTGAAATGTTGGGCCACAGGGCTGTGTGGTTGATTGGTGCGGGTTTTCCGGAGATGTTCCCTAAAGCGCTCTGCTTGGAGGCGCCCAGTCTCCCCAATGTACAGGAGACTGCACCGGGAGCAACGGATATAATAAATGATATTGGTGGATGTGCAGGTTATAAAAGCTGCACTGTCCGCGGAGTCTTTGATGTTTTGGAGAAATGTATTTATCTCAGCCCTCAACACATCAATGATGGAATCAACACAGCTACTGGGGGAACCGATGTTAAATGGTCAGACCATTCTTAGTTCCCACATATCAGCTACTGTTCGCTAAGCACTGATATTGTGCATTTGCTGCTCTGCCTAACATTCCTTATGATACTGTACTTAGTGCAAGCGCTTAGTGCCTGTTAGTGGGCTGCCGTGATCGTATAGTGGTTAGTACTCTGCGTTGTGGCCGCAGCAAACTCGGTTCGAATCCGAGTCACGGCAGTAATTGCTCTATATGACCCAGTCTTTTGTGAAACACAAAGGAATCAGTTGTTTTAACGTTTTGATTTTCTCCAAGGTGATTTTTTTTTCCTTCAAGCTCTGCTCGCTCACATCTCTGTGTTTCATATGTGAGAATTCAAATCCACCCGTTCTCAGAGATTTCTTCCCTCCAACGATCACTAACCGAACTTTCCATCCCATAATCCCCATTTCATTAATTTGGAGATGGCGTTGTTGGACTATGGAGTACGAAGATATAAATGACCCAACACCAGGTTATGGTCTTACAGGTTTAATTGAAGCACGAGCTTTCAGAGAGCCGCTCTTTCATCATGTGTTTGCGGAGTCTTTTCCCATTTCACTAAGGCATTGTAAAGTCTAATACAGACTCTCACATTGATACCGATCAGTCTGTGTGGCTGGGGTCACTGTTGCTGGGTGAACGTGCCCCAACCCCACCATCGGGACCTGCAGACCATTTGATCCATTTTTTTACCACTGTTGTGAGATCAAAACTCATGGAGCAGCTTTTACTGATATGGACCCGAGATAATTCGGGCGGGGGGGGGGAGGGGGGGGGTCAAGCTCAGGAAAATCGCACGGGACAGTATCGGGGAAAAGCGACTTTATTGGATAAGATCAGTTTCACTGCTTTTCTGCAATGGCCGAGCGCTATTACCACTGAACATTGAACTGTTAATTCAGACACCAGGCACCTGGGTTTGACTCTGACCATGCTAGGTGGTAGAATTGGGATTCAATAAAAATCTGGAATTACGATCTAACAACTCCTATATATCCATGTTCAATTGTTGAAAAAAAACATCTGACGTCATTTAAGGAATGTAACAGCCATTCTAACCTGCTCGGGCCTCCATGTGACTCCAGACTCACTACAATATGGTTGAGTTTCAACTATCCGCTGTGCAATTAGGGATAGCAATCAATACTGCCGAGTCAGCGACGCCCTCATACTGTAACAGAATAGAAAAAAAGTTCATTCAGCCCTAGCTAGATTACTGTGTGCAGTTCTGCAATTCAGAGCACTGCATGGATGTGATCGCACTGGGAACGTTGCAGTAGAGATTCACTGGGATATTGTCTGGGCTGAAGAGTTTCAGTTGTGAGGAGAGATTGGACAGACTGGGGCTGTTTCTCGCCGAGCAGAGGAGATTGGAGCAGACATGACTGAGATGTATTAAATATTGAGGGATATGGATAGGATAGACTGAAAGAAGCTTTTGTTATTGATGGAGGGATCGAACACTGGGGCCAAAGGATTTCGGGAAAAGACAGAAAGGTTTGAGTAGATTTGCGGAAAGGGTCAGAGAGGCAGAAATCATTCTAACCTGAAAGAAAATCGAGATGTTAAATTGTGATGCCAAAACATGTAAAATTATGGGCTAAACGATGGAAAACTTGATTCAGGTCGTTAAGCAGTTGTGTTTGACAAGTGCGGCCACAACAGGCTGAAGGGCCTCCTTCGATGTTGTCATCCTCCACAGTATCGTGGTTGGTGTCCCCGCCTGTCACAGGGCTCAATACTCCGCTGGGGGCATCGTAAAGATTTTAAACCTGTCGCTCTGTTCCCCAGTGAAGGTTATTAATGCCTGGCCTTCCATTCTCGATGGGACATGTCACAGCAGGGACAGTGCTGTCTGAATCAGCTGGGGAAGGACTGCAGCTCCTGGAGAGATCGAGTGTCATGAAAGTGCAAACACGTAACTTCTGCAAACTGCACATTGTGTTTGGGTTGTAATGAAAACCATTATATAGAGTTGTTCCTGACTGATATGTTTATTAAAATCGGGAATCTGAGGAAGAAAACAAAGTAAACCCATTCAGATCTGCGTGCAGAAACATTTCCAGCAGCTTTGTGTACAATGAGGTTGTCCAGCATAGAACCGCGTTTGGATGCATTGAATTCGAGTTGGTGGGCGCGGCTTGCTTTCACTAGGTGGAGTTACCAGTGTGTAAAGCCATTACACATGATTCAAATAGTGTTCAATGTGATGGTACATTTGCTCAGTGGTTCTCACTGCTCTTAAGTCTGTAGGTTAGTTGGATTGGCCATGTTAAATTGCGCTCATGTGTCCAGGGAGTGAATTCAGTCAGTTAAGTGAATTAGCCATGGGTAACGCAGTGATAAGGTCAGCAGTCACACGATGCCAGGTTTTATTCCAGCAGGTTTATTTGTAATCACAAGCCAGAGGCCTGGAGGGATTGAGATGGGAGCTATGTCTGGTTGAGATGCTGTTCAGAGTCTCCCTACAGACTTGATTGTCTGAACTGTACTTCCTGCCTTGTAGGGAATATGTGACTCTATCAGAGAGGACATTGCCAGCGTTTACTGGGCTGCTCAGACATTGGAGACGATGCTGACGGCGTTTAGTGGGGATGGAATTTTATTTATTTGTGTGTTGGAAAATTTGACACTGAACCAAGGAAAACCGAATGGAAGTTTTCCGGAGTATATGAGGTTTGGAGTCAGTAAATATGTGGTAAATTCACTCTTTCAAGTTCATAAATTTCTGAAAGTCAAGATTTCAAAACCATCGAAGTAGGACTAATAAATGATGGGAGCAGAATTTCTGTCACTCAGACAATCCGTTTCCAAAATATTTGGAAAAGCACATTTAGAGACACAGAAGCAGTGAGTTTCACCAGGAGAGAGACAGCCTGTGGCCAGGTAAAAGTGTAAAGGAGGGTGTAGGGGGTAGAAGGTGTGAGGAAACAATGTCTTATTTGGACGACTTCAGATGCAAATAAATATCGGAAGCGAATGCAGCTGAGTAAGATTCAGCAAAAAAAAACTCAGTTTTGAAAGATTTATATTAATATACCACATGAAGCATTATAAATGGAACAGAGCAGATTTTGTATATTGTCAAGAAAAGCTATTCCATAATGAGTAGGAAGTGACCCGTCTCTTGGAGACCGATTTCCTGCTTTAATCCCATGCCTTAAAGATGGGAGGACGATCGCCATGATATTGGGTTCATTTGATACCCACTGAAATCAGCCGAAGTAACTGAGCATCAAAACTGGCATCTTGTTTTGTAGTTCAACCTTCTGTTTTTCTCATCAGTATTTTCTTTAAGCTGAAATAAATTCGGAGCAAAATTGAACACAACATTAAACGTTCCAATCATATAAATCCAATTCACTTCCGATCATTGGAATGAACAGAGTGAAGTTACAGCAAAATTAATAAAATGAAACGAACAAAACTGCATTTCCGGGAATTTTACCCAGTTCAGGTTCAGCCATATGAGAAAGACCATCGAGCTAAAACATCACCTTCACTTCTCTCTCCGTATATACTTCTTCACGTGAGAGAGAAAATATCTGAAGAAATTATGCGTCAAGATTAAATGCGCGTGTGAATGTGACGGGAATTTCATGTTTGCTGGTTCATTCTGAGACAGTTCCGACTCGAAATAAATCAAGGACAAGGTATTCCTTCCAAGGACGAGGTCAATTGCTTGTATTTCGCTGGTATTATTATTCCACTGAAAGCAGAAACATAATGGTGTGGATTCGATTCGGCTCAGGGAATTTCTTATCCCCTAGGTGCACCAAATGTGATCTTGACGGGGTCACATGTGAGCCCCTTTGCAATGGGCTGAAGTCTCCTAGGGGTTCAGGCGACGGGTTGCTCTTCCATTGCTCATGCGTGGAGTTGAAACCTTCTCTGGCTGTTATTTCCATCATAAGCAGCTCTTGTTTTCCTTTGTGCCTCGCATCTTTAGGATACTTTGGGTGGAGAATCTTGCTTTTGCCCTTCATTGCAACGGAGATTTGTGATAAATCGATATCTCATCAAAGTCGAAGTAAAGCAATTTGATTCTGAAATAAGTTACATTGGGATAATGAAAAGGAGTGCAAACGTTTCCTTCCTCCTTTCATTTCATCTTGACTTTCTATGAATTTACATCGAATGAAAGTGGAACAAATAAGGAGAGATCGGGTGCAATAGTTTATCCAGTGGCATTGTGAATTTTAATGTAATACTCCACAAAAAGTTCTGATCAGTATTTTAAACAGTCAATTGAATTGGAACCGCAGAAAACTTTTCCAATGAAACGAATCTTTCATTCTTTCACAAATTTTTGCTGTGTGAATCATATCATGATCCAGCATCCAGCGTGGTCACCAAGTTGGCAACAATATTATATCCACCAATTTTCTTTAGCAATCACAACATCTGCACATACCCATCTGCGGTGTGTCCAGTGTCATTTGTTGTATCCAACCACAGCACATTTCCTGTTCATGACCTTTTGAGCTTAGTTCCTGATCTGTCTGATCAGTTTGAGAAACCTTTTCTATCATTCATCCCATCCCCTCAGAATTCTAAAGGTATCAATAAAATAAGACGTTAGACCAAATGATGTAGGATTGGAAGTCGGCCATTCAGCCCATCGAGTCTGCTCCACCATTCAACGAACTCATGGCTGATCTGATAATCCTCAACTCCATTCTCCAGCATTGCCACGACAAAGCTTCATCATCTTTCTGGTTAAATATCTGTCTGGCATAGTTTGAAAATACACAACACCTCAGCCTCAATAACAATTTCGGCAAGGAGTTCCACCGATTCACTGGCCCCTGAGCAAAGAAATTACTCCTCATTTTTGAATTAGGTAATATCTAATTCTGAGTTCATGTCCTCTGGTGCTCTCCTCATACCAGAGGGTGAACCACCTGCCCGTAACTACCCTGTCAAGATCCCATGAATATTGAACGTTTATAAATGTTATTATGTGATTATACAGCTCCCCTCCATCTCCTTTGTTTCAAGGAGAATAATCCTTGCCTAACCAATCATTCCACGAAGCTCCATTTTCTCCAGGTGGCAAATGGAGTTCAATGTAGCTAAGTGTGAGGTGATTCACTTTGGTAAGAGTAATAAAAAGATGGATTACTGGGTTAATGGTAGACTATTTGGTAGTGTGGAAGAACAGAGGGATCTTGGTGTCCATGTACACAGATCTCTGAAAGTTGCCACCCAGGTAAATAGTGCAGTGAAGAAGGCATATGGCGTACTGGCTTTTATTGGTAGAGGAATTGAGTTCCGGAGTCCTGAGGTCATGCTGCAGTTGTATAAGACTCTGGTGCGGCCGCTTCTGGAATATTGTGTGCAGTTTTGGTCGCCATACTATAGGAAGGATGTGGAGGCACTGGAACGGGTGCAGAGGAGGTTTACCAGGATGTTGCCTGGTATGGTAGGAAGATCCTATGAGGAAAGGCTGAGGCACTTGGGGTTGTTTTCTTTGGAGAAAAGAAGGTTTAGGGGTGATTTGATAGAGGTGTACAAGATGATTAGGGGGTTAGATAGGGTTGACAGTGAGAACCTTTTTCCGCGTATGGAGTCAGCTATTACAAGGGGGCATAGCTTTAAATTAAGGGGGGGTAGATATAGGACTGATGTTAGGGGTAGGTTCTTCACTCAGCGAGTCGTAAGATCATGGAATGCCCTGCCAGTAGCAGTAGTGGACTCTCCCTCTTTATGGGTATTTAAGCGGGCATTGGATAGGTATATGGAGGATAGTGGGTTAGTGTAGGTTAGGTGGGCTTTGATCGGCGCAACATCGAGGGCCGAAGGGCCTGTACTGCGCTGTATTGTTCTATGTTCTATGTTCTAAGGATCTTAATCCATTGCGTCTTTGGGCTGAAAAATGTCACATGAAGTTCAATCTGGATAAATGGAAGGTATTGCATTTTGCTACATCAAATATTAGTACGGCTTATACAACTAATGATCGGGCATTGCATCGTGTTGTGGAACACAGAGGCCAGGAATGCAAGTACATAATTCATTTTAATTTGCTTCATATATAGACAGAATAGTGAAAAAAAATGTCATCTCGCCTTCGTTGCTCTGTGCTTTGAGCGTGGGAGTTGGTACGTTCTGTTGAAGTTGAATAGGACATTGGGTGATGCATCTTCTGGAAAACTGTGTCCAGTTCTTGTCGCCCAGAAATAGCAAGGAAATTATTCAGCTGGAGTAGGTTTAGAACAGGTATGCCAGCGTATGGCGAGTGGGGAAGGTTTGTCTTATAAAGAAAGTCTGGACATTCTGAGACTACTTTCACTGGAGCACTGGAGTTTGAAAGGCGACCTGATAGAAATTAATAAATTATTGAGAGTTCGGCTCGAGTTAACTGTAACTGTCTTTTCTCTAAGGAGGGGGCACTTCAAGACGAGAGGGCAAATGTTTAAAGTGAAAAGAGGGATTTAAAATAAGACATGAGAGGCTTTTTTTAACAGAGGATGGTTTATGTGTGCAATTCACTTCCTGAGGCAGTGATGAATGAATGTACATTTACAATATTTACAGGATATTTGGATCGATAAATGAATTCGAAAGTATCAGTGGGATTAACAAAAGCTATTCATTCATACCTGGTATATAATTTATTGCCCAGAGGGAAGTTCAGAATCAACCACGATATTATGGATCTGGAGTCACAGACCAGCCAGATCAGATAGGTAAGGCAGTTTCCTTCCCTATCAGGCATTAGTGAATCAGATCTACTGATTCAACATCATCATTAGACTCTAGGTATTTATTTAAATAAAATTCCAGCATCTGCCATGCCAGGGTTTGAATTCGTGTCCACAGAATTATATCTGGACATTCATAGTAACAATGCAGTAATAATATCACAATGGCATTATTAACCCTCAGCAGTTACAAGAGTCGTCAGATGCGACTCGTTTAGTTTGGCATTATGTTCAGTTTGAGCTGGTAGGAGTGAAAGGCCTGTTTTCATGCTGTGTGTGTCTGTGACTTTGACGCTATGAAACTGGCAGCTGGTTTGGATGAACAGCAGCGTTGACAGTTTAATTGATCTCCTTCTGGAATATGTAATCTTGCTGGTTACTCTGGAGGTTCATCTGCTCATTGAGCCCTTCTCATACACGGGATTGTTGAAAAGTCTGTCCCCAGTTTGACTGAGTAGATGAGTTTCCACTTCAGCAGGGAATTGAATCCCGCATTGCGCTGGTTTCTCTGTGATGTCGGTGTCCTTGTATCTACCCAGGATGAACGATTGGTTGAATTCATGTCCACGCAGACGTAAGTCCCGTTGTCCATGTTGTGAATGTTTTTTTATTCTTCCTGATATACCCACTGGGTGTGGATGTCGCTGGTCAGGACAGCATTTGTGGTTCTTCCTGATTCGCTGCTACCTCGCTTCACGAGAGACATGGATTTGATCCCAGTCTCGTGTGACTGTGTGCAGTTTGTACATTCTCTCTTTGCTTATGTGAGTTTCCTCCCACAGACTGAAGATGTGCAGGCTACTGGGATCAGACATGGGAAATGAAGGGGAACGGAATAGTTATGAAGTGTGGGTCTGCTAGGATGTTCTTCAGAGAGATGGTGTCGACTGGAAGGGCCGAATGGCCTGCTTTCCCACACGGTCGTCATTTTCGGATTAAGGGTCAGCTATTTCGGTCAGGTCCTGGAGGCACAAGTAGGCAGGCTTTGGTAAAGATGGTAGCATCCCCTGTATAAGCGACATTCATGAATGGGATTGCAGGAAATTAAAGGCATGTTCTCTGTTCCTGAGGTCAGGCTTTCATTCCAGGTTCTATTCGTCAAACTTTAACATTACCAGTTCCGTGTGTGAGTCCCCAAGGATGACTCGTTTATTATATAACCACAACACCACCTTCTCCAGGTTGCAGTATTTATTGGGAACAAGAAGCTGATTCTGAGTTGATGCGAACAAAAGCCGATGCCATTGTCAAAACCACTGATCCAAACAGGAAAATGAAATTTCGTACATTGCCTCCCCAAAGTTAAAGTCTCCACACACTTCGGATGCGCTAATCGGCTGTCTCAGCAACATGCACTGTTTATGGTCATAATATTATAAATGGGGGCAAGTATTCCCTTCCGCCCCGCTTTTGACGAGGAGCTGTGCCAACCTCGGAAATACATGCGCCTCTCTCCTGTCATTCCATCCCAGTTTCCAATTGGATCTTCGTGGCTGCTTCACACAGTTTCTCTGATTCCGGGTCTGGAACTGGGATTATGTATGATTGCATGCAGCAGTTGGTCCTGCCTTGTGTGGGCAAAGTGATGAAGTCGCCGATATTCAAATATAATGCTATTGAAGCATCCGTTTCAACAATGTTCTGCACTCTCCCAAAAGTTTGGAGAGTTTCATTAATCCCATTCTCCTGTACTCTCATTCATGGAACCTCCACAGTCTCTGGGGATGCAAAAGTTAAAGATTCGGTTCATTTTGCGTTCCCACATGCCTGCCGCTAAGTCCTGATATTGTACATTCTTCCTGACATTTCCTCTGCTACCATACTGGTTGCAGTTTGCAAGCGTGGTCTGTGGAAAGCTGTAACCGTTCAGCAGTTCGCATTCTGCGTTGTGATTGCAGCGACCTCGGCTCTAATCCACACCATAGGGGTCCGTTCTCTCAAAGCTTTACTTTTGGTGAAACACGGTAAGAAATCAATCGTTTTTTACAAGATAATATTCTCCGAGGTGATGATTTCTTTTCCATCGAATTTTGTTGTTCTGCGTTTCAAATATCAGAATTTAAACCCAAAAGTTCTCGAAGATGTCTCCCCCTCACACTCTCCCTAGCTCTCTTTTACGTCCCTCATCCCATTTGACTGAGGCATTGCACAATCTAACATTCACTTTCACGTTGATACCATCCAGTCTGTGCTGTTGCACTCACTGTTGCTGGGTGACCATGCCCCAATCTCTTCATTGGCACCTTCAAATCACCTGATCCGTTTGGATATCGTGGCTGTGAGATCAATTCTCTTTTCGCAGCTTTTACTGACATAGACCAGAGATTATTGGAGTGTGAGGCTCAATGAAAGGGCATAGGGAATAACTGGGGAAAAGTGACTCTATTGGGAAAGATCCCCCAGGAGGGCTTTCTGCGATAGCCTAGTGGTATTTTCGCTGGATTGTTAATATTCAGTGGAGACGGGTTCGATTCCCACCACACCACGACGATGATCGTATGTGAATGCAATAAATGCCTAGAATTAAGAATCCGTTGTCTTAAAAACCCATCTGTTTCACTGACGTCCTTATCTGGTCTGGCGTCCACGTGACTCCAAACCGGAAGGCAATAAATGCTGTAGAGCCACCCCCGATGCTGTCACAGAATGGAAATATGTTCATTCGGCTCAGTGCTAGAATTGTCCAGGGATGAGATCGCACTGGGAGAGTTGCAGGAGAGATTCACTCGGATCGTGTCTGGGCAGAAGAGTCTCAGTCATGAAGGGAGACAGGACAGAGTGGGGTTGTTTGTCACCGTGCAGAGGGGTTTGTGAGAGGTATAGATAAGGTAGACTGAAAGAAGCGTTTCCCAGCGATGGAAAGAACGATCACAGGGGGGCAGAAATTTAAGGAGAGAGACAGAATGGTTAAAGTAGATGTGTGGAAAAGCGGTATAGGCCAGCGGGTGTTGGAATTTGGAACACACTGTCTGGAAGGGTCAGAGAGGCAGCAACCCTTATAACCTGAAGGAATATTCAGATGTGAATATTTTCTGCCAATACCTGTAAGGCTTTGGGCTAAATGGTCGTTAAGCCGTTGCTTTTGACAAATGCAACCACAACGGGCTGAAGTGTCTCCTTTGAAACTGTTGTCCTTGCTAGTATAGTGGTTAGTGTCACCGTATGTTATGCGGGAGTTCGGAGCTCAATTCCTGGCTGGGGCAGTGTATATATTTTAAAACTGTCGCTCCGTTTCCAAGTGCGGGTTATTAATGACTGTCCTTCCATTCTCCATGGGAAATGTCACAGGAAGGACAGTGCTGTCTGAATCTGCGTGGGGAAGGTCTGCAGCTCCCGGCGAGACAGAGTGTTAATGAAAGTACAAACACATGACTTCCGCAACCTGCACCTTGTGTCTGTACTGGAGTCTAAACCATTTAATAGAAAGAAGGAGGAAGCTGAGGAAGAAACAGGGGAAACCAATTCAGATGTGAGCGCAGAAACATTTTCCACAGCATCATGAGGAAAACTGACAAATGGCTCCGAGAAAGAGTTTGTCTTTCAGAACTGTTAGTTCACAGAGATGGTTTTTGTTCCTCTTAAGCCCTTAAGATTTTGAATAACAATTTATCTAAGACTTGAAATGTTCGAACACACCAGGCGAGGAGTCACGTGCTGGAAACTGTGTTTCCAAGCCAGATGTTTGATAACTGATAATAATGCAACAGGCTGAAGGACCATTCGCCATGATTTTAAAAACTCAAAAACTGTCATTTTTCAACTGAACAAAACAGGCAAAAACAAAGTCATCAAGAAAAGTTCCAAGCATTGCATATGTCATCCTTGGTGCGAACGTGCTGAAATGCAGCTGTCTCACTGCAATTTCCCAATTTCGATTTACAGTCAGGGAAAATAAAAATGTTGTTCCTTATGAAAATCTGTAATTGAACACGAGTTCCTGACATTACAAAACAACAAAGGAAACAGTTCTGTCAGAGTCAGTGAGAATTTCATATCGGAGATGAAATCAAATGGGAAGAAACGCTGAAATAAGTTGCCTTTGCCTGCTGAGACTCAGTACTACAAAATGATCCTTATTGAAACATAGAGGTATTTTCAAGGATTTAATAAGTTGGATGCAGAAAGTTTGGTTCTGTGACCAGAGCACCTCGTATCGAATGACTTGGAGATGCCGGTTTTGGACGAGGGTATGCAAATTTGAAAATCAGACAACCGCAGGTTATAGTTCAACAGGTTTAATTGGAAGTACTAGCTTTCGGACCACTGTTCATTCATCAGGTGATTGTGGAGTACACAGTTGTAAGACACAGAATTTATAGCATATGTTTGCAGTGTGAACGTAACTGAAATTGTACATTGAAAAATACCGTGATTTTTTGCTCAGTCTCCGATCTGTTAGAATGACCATGCTCACTTCACTTCTTTCATATGCAAAGCGCAAAACTTTTTTATTTTAAAGTTTCCTTCTCAGGTGAAGTTTAACAACTGGTGTCTGCCCCTGTGTGCTGCTCTCTGTTCCAAAATGTTTAGACTGATTCAAGTTTATAAAAATGAATTACCAGAGACTTTCATGGTTTCATGAAGTTTTTGAGCAAAGTACAATGTAACTCTGCAAGTGCATATTCACCCCACAGACGGATATGTGTGTGTGTGTGTGTGTGTGTGTGTGTGTGTGCGCAGGACGGTCTCTGTTTGAAGATAGGACAATGGGATCACGTGCACTGTGACATGAACCCAATGACCATGGGTACCGAATTTAGCTATCAGTCTCTGTGGGGGCACTTTTAGCTGCTGCCTGTTCCGAAGACTGCCTTGGAGGATTGTCACCCGAAGATCCGAGGTCAAATGTCCTGGATCACTGAAGTGCTCTCCAACTGGGAAGGGGCACACCTGTCTGTAGATTGATGTGCAGCGCCCGTTCCATTGCTGCAGCCTCTGCGCAGCTTCACCAATGTACCATGTCTTAAGGCATCCTTGTCTGCAGCATGTTGTTTTTTTAGATTAGCGTCAGTCTAAACATTATGGCATGGACGCAGTACACAGGGACTAACACCTTCAACATATTATCTGTGCTGACACAAATTGGTAAACTCCAGCTGAGAATGTAACTGTTAAAATAAAGTTTTCCGATTTACATAAGAAAGAAATGAACCTAACATAGTCATTCTAACAGATGGAAGACTTAACAAGCAATCAAGGTATTTTTCCAATGTATAATTTCAGTGACATTACACTGTAACCTTTCGCTATAAATTCTGTACCTTACCACTGTGTACTCCACAGCCACCTGATGAAGGAGCAGCTCTCCAAACGCTATTGCTTCCATTAAACCTGTTGGACTATAACCTGGTGTTGTGTGATTTTTAACTTTGTATTAGAATGCGGATCCCACAATTAAAATAGAGACGAAGGAGCATTTATTCTCTCAGACAGTTCTGGATCAGTGGACTTTCTTGTAGCAGACGGCGGTTGAGGAAGTGTCATTAGGTGTAATGAGGCTGAGATCGGCAGATCTTCAAACAGCAAAGACATCAAGCTTTATGGCGAAAGGCAAAAAATTGCAGTTCAAGGTTATCAGATCAGATATGAAACCATTCAATAGCGGAGTAGACTTGATGGCTGAAGGGTGTCTATCTGTTCCTAAAATTGTTGGCCTTAATATGAAGCTGCAAAACCGACCTGAGTAAAATGTGCCAAATTTTAAAAAGCGTGGTCCCCCCGGAGCACTGAACCGAGGTGAAATGTACAAAGAACAACACACAAAGGGCAGACAATATTGGGTCATTGATCCGTAGTGATCAGTATACCAAGGTAAACAGGAAAACCGTTATTCATTATCAACATTGAACCTGGCTCCACGAGGTATGTAGTTAACTCTCACAAACCAGTATTCTCCTTCCGTTTTCCAGACGCCCCCTCCGTTCTTGTTTTAAAATGATTGAATGTCAGGCAATTGCAGATGACATTGCTGATGTGGAACTGCAGCATATAGAACAGAGAACATTACAGCCCAGTACAGGCCCTTCGGCCCTCGATGTTGCGCAGCCCTGTCATACTAATCTGAAGTCCATTCCATCTACACAATTCCATGTACGTCCATATGCCTCTCCAATGACGACTAAAATACACTTAATCTTGGCGAATCTACCACCGTTACAGGCAAAGTATTCCATGCCCTAACTACTCTCTGAGTGAAGAAACTACCTCTGACATCTGTCTTATAACTATCTCCCCTCACTTTAAAGTTGTGGTCCTCGTGTTTGCCATCCCCATACTTGGAAAAAGACTCTCCCTGTCCACCCTATCTAAAACTCTGATTATCTTGTATATCTCTATTAAGTCACCTCTCAGTCTTCTCTCCAACGAGGACAGCCTCAAGGCCCTCAGTCTTTCCTCATAATACATTCCTTCCATATCAGGCAACATGCTAGAAAATCCCCTCTGCGCCCTTTCCAAAGCGTCAACATCCTTCTTATAATGCGGTGACCAGAACTATTCACAATACTTCAAATGTGGCCGTACCAGATCTTTATACAGCTTCAGCATAACCTTCTGATTCCAGAACTCAATCCCTCTATTAATAAAGGCCAAAACACTGTTTTCCTTCTTAAAAACCCTGTCAACCTGGGTGGCAACTTTCAGGGATCTGTGAACATGGACACCGAGATCTATCTGCTCATCTGCACTTCCAAGAATCTTACCATTCGCCCAGTACTTTACATTCTGATTACTCCATCCAAAGTGTATCACCTCACACTTGTCCACATTAAACTCCATTTGCCACCTCTCAGCCCAGCTCTGCATCCTATCTATGTCTCTCTGCAACGTACTACATCCTTCGTCACTATCCACAATTCCACCGACCATAGTGTTGTCTGCAAATTTACTAACCCACCCTTCTAAGCCCTCATCCAGGTCATTTATAAAAATGACGAATAGCCCTGGACCCAACATCGACCCTTGCGGAATGCCGCTAGTAAATGGACACCAAGATGAACATGTTGCATGAACTCCAACACTCTGTTTTCTTTGAGCGAGCCAATTACTGATCCAAACTGCTATGTCTCTCACAATCCCATTCCACCGCATTTTGTATAGTAGCCTACTGTGGGAAACTTATCGAACACCTTGCTGAAATCCATATAGAGAACATCAACCTGCTTACTCTCATACACCTGTTTGGTCACTTTGTCAAAAAACTCATAAGATTCGTTAGGCACGACCTACTCTTTACAAAACCATGCTGACTGTCCCTGACCAGATTACTCTTTTCTAGATGATTATAAATCCTATTCTGATCATCTTTTCCAAAGCTTTAGCCACAATTGAAGTGAGACTCACTGGTCTGTAATTACCAGGGTTGTCTCTACTACCCTTCTTGAAAAAGGGAAACACATTTTCAATCCTCCAGTCCTCAGGCACTATTCCTGTAGATAATGATGGTTTCTAGATCAATGGCACGGGCTCCGCAATCTCTTCCTTTGCTTCCCAGAGGATCCTAGGATAGATCCCATCTGGCCCAGAGGACTTGTCTATTTTCACACTCTACAGTGTTTCTAATATCTCTTCCTTGTGAACCTCAATCTCTTCGAGTCTAGATGCAAGTATCTCTGTATCTTCCTCGCCAACATTTTCATTTTATATAGTGAACACTGTCGAAAAGTATTTATTTAGTGTTGCCCATGTCTCCTCTGACTCCACACACAACTGCCCACTATTATTCTTGATTGGCCGTAATTTAACTCTCGTCATTCTTTTATTCCTGACATATCTATGGAAAGACTTAGGGTTAACCCTGATCCTATCCGCCAACAATTTCTAATGTCTCCTCCTGGCTCTCATGTCTCCTCCTGGCTCTTCTGAGCTCTCTTACAATGTCATGCAGGGAAACGATTCTGTCTGCTGCACAACATTATTCTGCTTCGAAATATCAGGCAGTATTTCATATTGATTACTGTAAACGTTAACCTTTAACAAGCCATGAGAGTGAAATCACTGAATGCTCATCACTATACTACCAGGGAAGATTTCTGTTAAAATCACCCTGGACACCATGAGATTCGCCATTCTATTCTCCCATCCCTCTGTGCGTGATCCCCTCTGCCCGATTCCGGTCTTGTTGGTTGGTTTACAACACTGAGGCTATCCAATCATCTTTGCATTTCAGTTTCTAAAGGATGAGACCTTCTCTCTGAGCTGGCAATGTGCTTGCTCAGTGGCGATAACACTGCCCTTGTAAACTAGAAAAGTGCTTGAAATAGGCCATTCCTGTTTTTCATTCCAAGAACTTGAGGCAAAAAAGTTTGGCAGGACAGGAAATAGCGGGCGTGAGTAGTGATCTAGTTTGGCAACAAGAACGAGGTGAGGCAGTATAAACTACAGAGTAATGGGGAAACAATGGACAAGGAACACTGGGACGGGAGGGGCTGAATGCTTCCTTTCTTTGCTGTAACCAGACATTGGTGTTGAACTCTGAAATGGGATAATATCAGACAAGTCGGTGAAATCTGCTTGTTTTCTCCCGAGGCCTGTGACACACTTGGGGAACTGTGTCTGCGTGCTTCAGTCTATGGTTAAAATGGGGTTCAGTTCCCATCTCAAACTTTAATCCCACTTATTGTGTTTTACGAGATTAAAACGTTCCAGAGAAATTAGACCTCACGTGAAATGTAAGAGCATACAAGGTTACAGACCAAGTGTTGGGAAACGAGATGAAGGGACCCAGATCTGTGCTGTAAACACTCGATAATTCAATCATTTTTGAGGGGAAACATATCTGCAGTGACATAATTCCAAAAACTGTGTTATGAAGAAACGGTGCAACGGCTTCTGCCCTCATCCCTGGTGGTCTAGTGGTTAGTATTCAGCGCTTTAACTGAGTGGCCTGGGTTTCATTACCGTTTAGAAAATCAGGACTTCTTATTCCTGATGCAGAGAGCGCAGCTCTACCAGGAATCTGTTTCATGCCTTAGATCAGTCAATACCCCAGCTCATCAAAGAAGGGAATAGTGCCGTCCCTCTCTCTGCACAGTCGGACCGTTAATCCTTCATTCTCCTCTGATTCCACTTCCCAAAAAGTTTCAAAATATTGTCAAAACTGAGTCTCAGCTATTTCTTTTCTGCCTTTTCATCCACCGGAGCTGCAGCGATTGAGTGCGTTGGTTTCTGAAAACGAAACGTACCCATGAGCAATGTATTAGGCTCTTCCAGGATTGCCTTCACTGACAACGGTGGGACATGACTGATGTTGTCTATGATAAGGAAGTGCCAGTGTTTGAGTTGAGTAGACAAAGTTAAAAATTACACAATATCAGGGCAGAGTCCAGCAGGTTTATTTGGAAGCACTAGCTGTTGGAGAGCCGCTCCTTCATCAGGTGGGTGTTTTACTGCAGAAACTTGGTGTTTGTGTCAATATGCGCGATCTTTTGGAAGATCATCTGGACTTTAACCGACCGTTCGTGGTGTCGACTGTACCCATGACTTGGAGGTGTTGGTGTTGGACTGGGGTGGATACATTTAATAATCAGACAAAGCCATTTTCGATTCCAACAGTTGACAAACACCTGATGAAGAAGCAGTGCATGGAACACTGGTGTTTCCAAATACGTCTGTTCAATACCATCTGGTGCTGTGTGATTTTTACTCTGACAGCTCTTGACAATGTTTAACTGATCGAAGACAGTGAAAGAATTTTCGCTCGTGAAGATGAAAATTTCAAATATTATCCACCTCAGCATTACAAAAATGATTAGGTTGGATGTGTGATGAATCTCCACAATGCGCTTGCACAAAGTAAAAGTTGAACTTACAACCGCCTGATCCGGAGCCAGCTCTCCGAATGGTTGTGCCACTGGCCAGATGCACAGCTGAGGTTTTACACGCTGCAGAGCTGTGGTGTTAACAAGGACATGAGCAAGAGCAGAAATAGTCACAAGGTGAACAAATAACAAAGATAATCACCATCATTGATTCACTTCAAATTGTCCTCAAAAAAACGACCATTCACAATCTGATCAGCCAATCAATGAGGTCACTGCTGATCTTGGAAATTGCATCTGACTTTGCTACGTTTTCACCAAAATTTGAAGTAAACTCCATCCTAATCATAACATCGCATATTCCCATTAATTTTCACCTTTAGATTACGTTAGTGAGCTGACCGTATTTGCAGGAAATGAGTGAAAACGTCCTTCCGGTGATGTAATCCAGTGCAGAGACGGCCAGAAATGAAAAGACAAAGACATGAAACATCACTCCCATTTCTCTCTGTACCAATGCGTTTTCCTGAGTTGAATATTTGCAGGACTTGACTTTACTATCTAAAGAATTAATTATTTTCCCGGGAAAGATTCTTCATAAATCAATTAACATCTGAGGTGTTGAAACATATTTTACTTTAGATTAAAATAGTTGAATATCCTTTCCCCCAGCCTAATGTCCCAATCCTCCCTCCTCTTCCATGTAAATACAAGCTGATCCAGGTGATGTTGGAGCTCCCAACCTGACGTTCCAATGCCATTTGCTGCTCCATGTCATTAGAAGCGGCTCTATTTGAAGTTGGAGCTCTCAGTCTGATGTCACAATGCTCCCTGCTCCATGTCAGTAGAAGTGGTGCAGTTCAGGTTAGACCTGCCACTCTGATGTCCAAATGCGCCCAGCTGCAAAATGTCATTAAACGCTGATCCTTGTGAGGTTGGAGCTCCCAGTCTGATGTCCCAACGTTCCCTCCTCAATGTCAATAGAAGTGGTCCAGTTGAGGTTGGATCTAACACTCTGATGTCCCAATGCTCCCTGCTGCTACATGTCATTAAAAGCTGCTCCAGGTGAGAGTGGAGCTCCCAGAATGATCTCCCAAAGCTCCCTGCTCCAGGCCAACTGAAGCTGCTCCAAATGAGGTTAGATCTTGCATTCGGATGTGCCAATGCCTCCCTGCTGCTCCATGTCAATGGAAGTTGCTCCAGGTGTGGTTGGAACTCCCAGACGGATGCCACAATGCTCCCTGGTCCACGTCAAAAGACGCTGTTCCAGATGAAGTGGGAGCTCCCATCCCTGGCGGCGCACATACGTCTATACCATCATAGAAATACTTCCCACTGAACATTTCCACCACTGGAACCATTGGTGGAATATCCACATCATGAGAAGCTAATATTATTTTTAGTCACCACCAAATCATTATTTCCAAAAGTCATTCTTTCTTAAACCTTACTTAGCATGTGCATACTGCAGTCAATCCAAAGTAAGATAATGGTGCAAATTGATCTATGCTTAATAAACATGTGTTGATCCTATTTTTCATGTTGAGTAACTGCGAGTTAGCAAGGACAATGTTTATATTGAAATCACACTTTTATTCCAGGTGAGAGAATGTGGTTTGCATTACTTAAAATGAACTTGTTCACTGTGTAAAATGACCAAATAAATCTCAATTTCAAAACAAAATTGGTAATGTTGTCATCTATCTTAAAATGTGATGTCTTCTTCTTTCAACCAGACGGGTATTATAACGAAAAGTCTATTAATGATATGCGTATAAAGACACTTTAAATCGCAAGGTTTGTGAAGGTTTGTAGCTCAGGTTGAGGTTTAGGGTTTAGGTTTGCTAGCTGAGCTGTAGGTTTGATAGCCAGACATTTCATTACCTGGCTCGGTAACATCATTAGGGGCGATCTCCAAGTGAAGCGAAGCTGTTGTGTCTTGCTTTCTATTTATATCGTTCTCCTGGATGGGGTTCCTGGGGTTTGTGGTGATGTCATTTCTGGTATGTTTTCGGCGGGGTTGATAGATGGCTTTTTGATCTATGTGTTTGTTTATGGCATTGTTGTTGGAGTGCCAGGCCTCTGGGAATTCTCTGGCGTGTCTTTGCTTAGACTGTCCCAGGATCAATGTGTTGGCCAAGTCGAACCGGACTACCAAAAATCCATAAACCAGGAGCCCCCTCAGACCCATAGTCTCATTACCCAGAGCACCAAATTACAGACTGGACAAAGAACTACACGCAAGACTGAAATACCTCATAGAAGATTCACAGCACTCCATCCACTCCACCCAGGAATTCCTAAAAATCATCAAAAACACCAAAGTAGAGTAAGGGAAGCAATGGTCTCATTCGACATAATAGCACTGTTCACCTTCATCAACATCGACATGGCAAAGGAAACACACTTTTAGAAGAGACCATCACACACACCAACCACCATCAATCACATTACCAACGAAAACATCATGAAGCTTGTGGATCTGTGCCTCACCACCCACTACACTTTCAACAACATCGTCTACAAACAAACCCCCAATGGCCCACCCATAGGACCTCCGCTATCAGGATTCAGAGCAGAAGCGGTAATGCAAAGACTAGAACAAACAGCCCTAGAAACAATCAAACCAAAATCTGGGTCCGCTACGCAGATGACACCTTTGTCATCACAAAACGAAACAAGATAGTAAAGACATTTAACATCATCAACAACACTCTCACAGGCATAAAGTTCAACAAGGAAGAAGAAACCGACAACAAACTCGCATTCCTGAATGACACAGTAGAAAGAAAAGACAACGGAGAACTACAAACCTGTGCATACAGAAAACCGACAAACACTGACCAAATACTTCACTCCACCAGCAACCATCCCATCACACGCAAACGAAGCTGCGTCAGAACAGTATTCCAACGAACCACCAGACACTGCAGCACAGACGAACTTCGGAAAACAGAGGAAAACCACCTTTACAATGTATTCGAGAAGAACAGATACTCAAAAAATACAGTCCACACTTTCCTCAAGAACAAACCACGACAAGCAGACCAAACACAGCCAGGAACCATAACCACCTGACCATACATCAAAGACGTTTCAGACACGACAGCCAGACTACGAAGACCCCTCGGAATCCTAGTAGCACACAAACCCACCAACACTCTCAAACAAAAACTAATAAACTTAAAAGAACCAGAACAATCCAAAGACAAAACCAACGTCATCTACAAGGACTGTCACAACTACTACGTAAGACAACAGGAAGAAAGTCACGACCTTCTCTCCCTCGTAGCCCTACATACGGATTACAAATACCACGATTTCAACTGGGACAACACATCTATCCTGGGACAGGCTAATCAAAGACACGCCTGAGAATTCATAGAGGCCTGGCACTCCAACCACAACGCCATAAACAAACACATAGATCGAGATGCCATCGATCAACACCTCAGAAAACGAACAGGAAATGACATCACCACAAACCCCAGGAACCCCATCGAGGAGAAAGATACAAATAGAAAGCAGGAGACAACAGATTCTCTTCACTTGGAGGTCGCCACTGATGATGATGTTACCTAGCCAAGTAATGAAACGTCTGGATATCAAAGCTACAGCTGAGCAAGCAAACCTTCACCCTACATTTTAAATTATTTTTCTTGTTTATGTTGCATGAATCTGCGGTCATTGATCCACAGTTTAGTTTCACTCCCTAAAGGTAACATGCTGATTTCTCCAGTTGTTCATAGTTCAATGTGATGCATCCAGTGTGTGTATAACGAGAGGGAGCTTGCTTCCCACATCTTGTGTTTGTCCGTGCCTTATGTCCAGCATTCATCAATGGCGAGAGCAAGGGGCGAGGGCGAGACCAATGTGTCAGTCTTTCCGTGGCCATGCACGGCACCAACATTGGCAATTCTCCACTGTGCATTTACAGCCAGTTCTCAGTGCCCCTACACCCACGCCCCGCCCCTTTGAAGTATCGCCATCATTTTGTGCTGTCTCGCTGTGCTCTTGTCACCAGGATGAATTACTTCTTCTCAACCTCCTCCAGATTTCATCTGACAAAACGTTCATTAAGAATTCCTTTGCATAAACATGCACTTCGCAGCTCTCGTTATTTGATTTTCCTGGATGTCTTTCATACGAAAAAACGTTCACAGCAACTTGATTTGTAAAAGGAAACCGCGCTCCCTTTCAATATCCCAATGCAACCTACATTTCAACACAGTTCAGTCAACAGGCTCAAACCATCCTTGGAAATTTTGGAATAGCGTCAATGCATATCAACTGACCATTAGCGTTCCCATACGACAGCTGTGATCATCTGAAAATAGCACCAGTGAATGCCAGTGATGAGAGTGGGATTTGAAACCACGCGTGCAGAGCACAATGGATTAGCAGTCCATCGCCTTCACCTCTCGGCCACCTCGTTACAGATGCACGAAAAGCTCTGACCTTATGAATAATTGAATTGGGTAAATTATGCAGAGCAGCAGATATTTCTCCCTGGTGTTGGTAAAATGATAAATAACATAGTACGGTTCCAAGACTATGGTCTGACCCCTGGGTTGTGGGGCAAGTGCACTCCCACTGTCAGACAATGCACACAGTGATCTGAACAAAAATGAGGAAATGAATATGTAACAAGGTCTGTTGAATTCTGTGAAGATTTGAAGTCAACGGAATGAATTACCCGAGACAGCAGAAGGTGTTCTTTCAATAAAGAGTTGGATAGAGCTCTTAAGGATAGTGGAATCAAGGGTTATGGGGATAAGGCAGGAACAGAATACAGATTGAGGATGTTCAGGCCATGATCATAATGAATGGTGGTGCTGGCTCGAAGGGCAGAATGGCCTACTCCTGCACCTGCTGTAAATTGTCTATTAAATTGCCTGTGAGGAATTGTTTTCCAGACTGGAGGAGAGTGCATAGTGCTCAATGTCATTATTCAGAACACCTAACTTCCGCTCAGATGTTTTTGACACGCACTTGTGTACAGAACAGACATTTTTAAAATCCAAAATAAGGATAAACTGACAATTGAAGGCAACAATGCAAAAACCTTGATCTGTATCATTTTCCTGCACTGTGCGACACCAAGTCACTGTATGATCACAGCAACACAGTGAGCAAGTGTCAGAGGAAAATGAGTGCAGTGCCAGTGCGCAAGCGGGGAGCAGCAGGTGACACACGGGGAAGTGCATTTCCCACCACAGGAACACTTCCCAAACAGCGGACTGAGGTGCAAGAATTCAGAGGGGGTTTACATTTTGAAATTTGATGCCAGAGACACAATGGAGACCTGTCATTGCGTCTGTTCAAGAAGAAGATTTTAAGATTTCTACAGATGCAAAACAAAATAAAAAGCTCATGGGTTAGTGAAGGCAAAAGATGAAATTGTACATTTCATCAATCTACCCATCTTTACAATGAGTACCTCACCACTTTCCTCACTCAGGGACTGAACCACTGGTGAAGATGATCATATAATCCCCGTTACTAGCCATGGAATCTGAGAAACTCGGTTTCCCAAACGTTAAGGTAAAACCAGGAATGTGGAGGTAAGCATTAATGTGTTGCTCCTGTGCTGAAGGTGACGAGTACACGGTATCTCTGTTTCAGTTTGGTGAGGTGTGCTGTGCCGTAGGTTTAATTTTGAGCCTCACATGGAGCAGCTTCAATTTGTCGTCGTGTTGAGGGATACGGACAGAAGGTGATATTGAGCAAAGCCAGGTTTATGGGAAAATACTCGTGTTTTTGAATTGAGAAACAACCTTTTCTGGATAATGACTCCTTGATCAACAAACGTACTGCAAGTATCTAAAACGTGAAGAGACATGTGTGTAGAGAGAGCCGAAAGTGATTTTTCAGCAGATGGATAACGTTTCCCATGTGCACTGCGTTAAATTCCGGGAAAATAGGTGTTGAACTGGTTTCATGTTTCACAGTTTGTTGCAAAAACACAAAGGTTGTTGCAATAATAAAAAAAGAAATCACATAGGACCGTTTGAATATTGTATTGAACTGAATTTTGGTCTGAGCATATTTTATCTGAAATGGCGTGCTGCAGAGAAGTACAGAGGGTTAACAATACAAAAGGACAGAGTCTTCTTGGTGGATTTCTTGGGTGGAGTTAAGAATGTACGAAATATACATAACATCATGTCAATGTGGTCAAGTCTTTAAAGTAGGTGTTGCGTCTCCAAGTGACGATTCAATTCCTACTCATTAGGATGTCACTTCCGTCTGCAGTTATTTTACGACATCAGCTCCATTTACAGAGTTTCACCTTGAACAATACGCCACACCTTACCACTCCATGAACTTGTCATACTCAGTCTTATTCAGTTGTACGTGTTCATGAAATATCTTTGTGTCTGAAGTCAACAAATTTTAAATTGTCACGCAACCACACTGACTTTCACTCAATGGTATATTCTTTTCTTGTACGTTTGATCGTGTATCTTTTAAAACACTCTGAAGTCAGCTTCTACGTTTTATTTCTGGAAAGTCGTTCATGATTTAAAAAACTCTATTGAGTGGAAGAAACTCTCATCCAAACTTTTCTTCATCATTCACTAATGGTTTTCAAGCTCTAACTAAAGTTATCTGTTCACTAGAAAGAGGGACTTTCCCCGATTTACTCATTCAAACTTGCGTTATTTGAAAATCTCATTTGTTTACATCAAACTTGCGTGTTTGTGCATCCAGCATTTCCAAATCTCGTGAATAAACTCCTCCATTCTTTCTATCATCCCGTTTGTATCCTTTCTGATATTGTTATGTCTCAGTAAACAACGTCACTTGGCTTTCTAATATCTTGCTATCCAGGAAACAGCGTCTGTGCCCTTTCTAAATTCTTCACATGTTTTTGGTGAAGAATGAGGACAAGGATTACACACAATGTTCCCACTGAGAGTGACAAAAAGATTTTACAGTTATGCTATGAACTCTTTGCTTTTTAAAAAAGACGCCTCTATTTATAAACTCCAATAAGGTAAATTACTATCTATCCAGTTCATGAACATCGTCTCGATGGAGACGAGAATTTTCTATGTCTTCCTTTCTTCTTCCACGGAATGTCTGAAAGGTTTGTAAGGCCAACATCTCGAAATGCCCATGTCCTGAGTCAGTCTCAGCTATTTCTCAAGGCGACTGAAGTTCAAGTACTTCATAGGGTGTCTCCCATCATTCCAATGCAGACTGGTTCTGGACAGTAAATGCTATCACTAAAGGCCACCGTGAATCTGAAATCAACAGTTTTCGCATAGTAATTCTCGTAGCTATTGTGTATCGGATGTTCGTGTTCTTGTTCAATTTGTTCATCATTTCATGGGTCCCTGTGTTGAATTTTACTGAATGATTAATTAGTGAATGGAGACATTACCTTCACCACTCAGTCGAAACTCCATGGAACATTTAAAGAATTTACTCATACGCTTCCAGAGGACAGTCCTGCCATTACTGGGATGAATCAGTCAACATTCCCCACGTCTCCTCGAAGCCAAGGATTTCCTTGTCCATTTTAGCAGATCATTGCAGCACTGAATCCCATGTGTGCGTTCATTAAAACCAAAACAGTTGCAGCAAGACTTTAAAACTAAGATTTTGCAATCTGCTTGCATTGGTTGTCCCAAAAATTACATTCCATATTATGGTATGTTTGTGGATGAAAGAACTTTCTGAATCTTGAGCAATTATATTTCAGTTTTGTCAAAACATTATCGTTCGCTGTTCTCTCTTTCCCTTTCAGTTTTCCGTTTTATATCCCGTATTTTATCAGTTTATCTTAAGTTTTCAATATTTCAATCAATCTCGATCCTGATTACCAATCCGAGAGAATGCCACAATTTTGTCAATTTATATGCAGTGCAGCTGTAGGGCGCGGTGACCCAGTGGAAAGGCATTGGTCACGTGAACCAAATAAAAGTAGCCAGCTGGTGGAATCTGGCCGTTCCAGCAGTCATATTTAAAACATTTAACGTAATCTTTAGCAAAATCATATTGGCAGAAAATAAGAAAACAAGATGAAAAAAATTGCTGATGCTGAAAATCAAACAAAAACAGCACACCTGTGATTTAACAGCAATTTCTTTTTCTGTGACAGATTGGCAGATTTTGTCGCAGTCCATGAGAACAGTGCTCAGTAGAATCAAACAGACAGCATGGACCTGGGAGTGTGAAATGAGACAGTAACAACGAATGAGTGGAGAGTGTTGTACTGGAAAAGCACAGCAGGTCAGGCAACATCCGAGGAGCAGAAGAATGGACGATTTAGATATAAGCCATTCATCAGGAATTAGGCTTGTGAGTCGGGCAGAGGAACAAAGCTGAAGCCAGGTGCCAACTCGCAGGCACCTCCTCCTACAGACTACGATCGCAAACTCTCCTCCCCTCACCAAACTATCATCACCCAGACCATCCACAATCTCATCAGCTCTGGGCATCTCCCATCCACAACCTTAAACCTCATTGTCCATGAACCGCGGAATTCCCGATTCTACCTCCTTCCTAAGATTCACAAACCTGACTGTCCCAGTCCACCTATTCTCTCATCCTGAGCCTGTCCCATTCGAATAATCTCTTCCGACCTCGACACAATCATCTCTCCCCAGTTTAGGAAATGCCCGCTCGTGACACATTCGTGACACCCCTATGCACTTCACCTCCTCCAAGAATTTCTTTTCACTGACCCACAACGCGTCATCTTCACCATGAACATCCAGTCCCTGTACAAATCCATCTGCATGACAGAAGTCAGCAAGCCTTCCATTTCTTAATCTCACAGCATCCCAACCAGTGCCTTTCCACAGACATCCTCATCCACCTGGCTGAACATGTCCTCACAATCAACAACTTCGCTTTCCAATTCTCCCACTTCCTCCATCGAAACTGGTAGCCATGCGCACCCGCATAGGACCTAGCTCTGCCTGCCTGTTTGTCAGAGACACGGAACTGTCCATCTTTCGCAGTTACACAGGCACCATCCTCCACCTGATCCTCCGCTACATCGATGAATGTTTGGGGCCACTTTGGTGCGCCAACGAGGAGGTTGAATTGCTCACTAACTTTACCAACACCTTCCACTCCGACCTCAAATTTATCTGGATCATCTTGGCAACTTCTCTCACCTTCCTGGACCTCTCCATCACCGACTCTGGCGACTGACTCATTACAGACATATAGTACAAGCCCTCCGACACCCACATTTATCGAGACTACATCTCCTCCAACCCTATCTCGTGTAAGAACGCCATTCTTTATTCCCAATTCCTCCTCCTCCAGCACATCTCTTCCCACGATGACCAATTACACCTCAGAAAGAGCCAGTTGGTCTCCTTCTTCCACGATCACAAATTGCCTTCCCACGTGGTTGACAGCGCCCTCGAGTTCATCACCTCTATTTCACACACCACCACCCTTGAAGCCACGCCTCTCAACGCAACAAGGACAGAACCACCTGGTTCTCACCTTACATCCCATCAAACACCGCATAAACGCATCATATTCTGCCACTGATGCCATCTCTACACAGACACGACGACCAGACATATATTACGCTGCCCAGCCCTGCCAACATTCCGTAAAGACCATTCCCTCCATGACCCCCTCTTCAGGTCCACACATGCCCCACCAGCCCACAACCCTCTCCTGGCACCTTTCACTGCCACCAAAGGAAGGGCGAAACAAGCACCCACATCACTCCCCTCACCTCAGCCAAGGCCCGAAGGGATCATTCCACATCCATTAGAAATTCACCTGTACAGCTAGCAATGTCATCTACTGAATCCGTTGCGCCCAGTGTGGTCTCCTCTACGTCAGGGAGACAGGAAAACTTCTTGCAGATCATTTCAGAGAACATCTCTGGGACACCCGCACCCACCAACTTCACCGTCCCATGGCTGAACACTTCAACTCCCCCTCCTACCCCAACAAAGACATACAGGTATTGGAACTCCTCCACTGCCAAACCGTTACCACACAACGCCTGGAGGATGGACGCCACGCATTCAGACTTGGGACCATAACACCACACGGGATAAATGTGAATTTGAACAGTTACCTCCTTTCCCCTCCCCCAAACCCAAGCCTTCAACTCGGCACCGCCCTCTCGACCCATTCCATCACTGCTATTTCTGACTTATTTTCTTCTCCCTCCTATTCATTCATCTATTGCTTTCCAACTATTTCCCCTTAACCCCACACCATTTCCATTTATCTCTTAGCCCCGACTCACAAGCCTTATTCCAGATGAATTGCTTAAGCCTGAAACCTGATATCTCCAGCTCTTCGGATGCTACCTGATCTGCTGTGCTTTTCCAGCATCACACTACCAACTGTGATCTCCAGCATCTGCAGTCCTAACTTTATCCTTGGAATTATCAATGACCTTAGAGTGAAAATATCCCTCGCTTGCAGCGATCACAGTGTGACTGAGTTTTTCATTTATTTTGGGTGAGGGCAGGCTGGATCTGAGACGAGCGCTTACCATCTAAACAACGGGAATGGTATCAGATAGCGAAGTTCGGGCGGGCTGAAGTGAAGTGGAACATTCTGTCAGAAGATGGATCAGTACAATTGCATCACATCATCCAGACTGTAAAAGACAGGCAGAAGGAAAAAATCAACATCAGTGCAGGCACAAGGACAGGTCAAGTGGAAAGGAGACAATACAACACACTGAAGTGCAGTGGAATTATTTCTGTGAAATGATTCGATATATAAGCTACACCTTTACATATGGACTGCCATCACATTGGAAAAAGGAATTACCTGCAGTATAATGGCGATATTGGCCTGCGACATCACAATGTTGAGAGACACTGACATAGTTTCTTCTGTAGCAGCATGGCCGAGTAAAAGCATGATCGTCCCATCAACCACAATTCAATACTTCAAAGCTCTCCTCTGTGCTGTACAACTTATTTGCTGCTCCTGTTGTCAGATCTCAATCACTTCACTGTGTATCTTCTGCTTCCTGCTTCATGGAAACACTTGAAACGTGAACAAATCCACTTTCCACTTTCACCAATCTTTTGCAACTTCCGAGTTGGCACAGGTACGAGCGACCACTTGGACTTCTCAAGCGCTCTCACTCTGGTATGATCTGAATGATAAAGTGGACTGTGTCTGATCTGCAGAATGTTCCCACTGGGACGGTGCTGTTTATCCCATCCTCGGGGACTGAGCTGTCTCTATTGGCAGAGTATTCAGCCATTTCCCTCCACTTGCAGGCATTATGACGGGATGTAAGTGCGGATATGCTCTGAAGCTTCCTCTCATGGGCACAGCCAGGTGCAAGAGCGCCGCTGGAACTTAGCGACATCGATTGCGGACTTCCTCCAAAAATCATTTATTTGAGAGAGAGAGAAAGGTGCTGAGCTGGTTAGAAAGAGATAAATGGGCTGTGAACTCTCTTCCCTCAGTAGAATTCAAATAAGTGCATTTTTGTGTTGCCCATTTGATGTTCAGAATCAATCTTCGCAGAACAATCCAGCAGAAAGGCTTTTGTTTCAGAGGCGTCAGTTTCTTTGCTGCAATCGGGCATCAGTTAACATCTGAGTCCCAACTGTCCCTAATGAAGCGACTCCGAATGAAACCCTCACTCACTGAGGACCATCCCCACAGCCAGGGGCTGCGGGGCTGCAGGAAGTCCAAAGCGGAAGGGAGGATTAAAAAGAGCCATTATTTCTCCCTCAAGGCCTCTGTCACAGCGACAGGGAGAGGGACGGCAGAGACGTGTGACGTCATTCACGTGCCGACAGAAGCCGTTCAGCCCATCGAGTCCACGGTAAATCTCTGTCACTTGCTTCTCTCTGAGATTATTCATTATGCTTGTTCTAATAATAGGGAACTGTATCTATCTCGAAATGCTGTCTCCAACAGATTGAACCACATGTCATTCACGGCTGTTCATTTCACCGGATGATCCTGCTGTGCGACACAGCGTGGGGAATAACTGCAAGGTGGTAAAAACAATGACTGCAGATGCGGGAAACCAGATTCTGGATTAGTGGTGCTGGAAGAGCACAGCAGTTCAGGCAGCATCCGAGTAGCTTCGAAATCGAGGTTTCAGGCAGGATCCCTTCATCAGCAATTAACGCTGTGAGCCTGAAGTGTGGAGAGATACACTAGAGGAGGGTGGGGGTGGGGAGAAAGTTGCATAGAGTACAATGCATGATTGGGGGAGGGGAAAAGGTGAAAGGTCAGGGAGGAGAGGGTGGAGTGGATAGGTGGAAAAGGCACTAGGCAGGTAGGACAATTCCGGACAAGTCATGCGGACAGTGCTGAGCTGGAAGTTTAGAACTAGGGTGAGGTGGGGGATGGGGAAATGAGGAAACTGTTGAAGTCCACATTTATGCCCTGGGGTTGAAGTGCTTCGAGGCGGAAGGTGAGGCGTTCTTCCTCCAGGCGTCTGGTGATGAGGGAGCGGCGGTGAAGGAGACCCAGGACCTCCATGTACTCGGCAGGCTGGGAGGGGGAGTTGAAATGTTGGGCCACAGGGCGGTGCAGTTGATTGGTGCGGGTGTCCCGGAGATGTTACTTAAAGCGCTCTGCTCGGAGGCGCCCAGTCTCCCCAATGTAGAGGAGACCGCATCAGGAGCAACGGATATAATAAATGATATTAGTGAATGTGCAAGTAAAACTTTAATGGATGTGGAAGGCTCCTTTAGGGCCTTGGAGAGAGGTGAGGGAGGAGGTGTGGGCACAGGTTTTCCAGTTCCTGCGGTGGCAGGGAAAGTTCCAGGATTGGAGGGTGGGCTGTAGGGGGGCGTGGACCTGTCCAGGAAGTCACGGAGGGAACGGTCTTTGTGGAAGGCGGAAAGGGGAGGGTTAGGGTTAGGAATATATATCCCTGGTGGTGGGGTCTGTTTGCAGGTGGCAGAAATGACAGTGGATGATTTGGTTTATGCGAAGGTTTGTAGGGTGGAAGGTGAGCACCAGGGGCGTTCTGTCTTTGTTACGGTTGGAGGGGTGGAGTCTGAGGGCGGAGGTGCGGGATGTAGACGAGATGCGTTGGAGGGCATCTTTAACCACGTGGGAAGGGAAATTGCGTTCTCTAAAGAAGGAGGCCTTCTAGTGTGTTTTGTGGCGGAACTGGTCCCCCTGGGAACAGGTCCGGCGGAGGCGGAGGAATTGGGAATACGGGATGGCATTTTTGCAAGAGGTAGGGTGGGAAGAGGTGTGCAAGAGGTAGGGTGGGAAGAGGTGTGCATCGGGTCAAATCCCCATCACATATGTGACTGTTGTTCTCATGTGTATTTTTTCTCTACGTGTGCTGAAGTAACACAGTGAGGGAGCAATTACTGTTGTCAGACATACATGTAGGGGCGTATTAAATACTGAAGTTGTGAGATTTGAGCATAGACCATTCACTGTTCGAATCTCTTGCTCAGGAATTTGACAGAGAGCGAATTTGAGCAAAGGTTGAGCCGGGGCGTTTACCCCATGACGTAACACGAGTTTCTGCAGTTGCTTTGTTGTTCACCTAATTTTGCATCATTGAGGATTTTGAAGTTGTCTCCTCAATACAAAAGGCCCGTACTTTTGCAACATTGTACAAAAGATCCAGTACAATAACAGTCGATGCTGATTCAGTCGACTTATCCAGATATTGACCCCTGGAAACAGCACTGTGCACTCTCCTCGAATCTGGAAAACAACTTCCTCACATATAATGTTTTATTCTCGCTCTCATGGCGCTTTTCATTCCATCGGCTTCTCTTTTTTCACAGAATCCAATTCAATCGATCTTGTCACTGTGTCATTTCTTTCCATGTGGTCAGCTCTTGTGAACAGAATATCACAGTGGGAGTGCCCTGGGCCCATAACCCAAAAGTCAGACCATACTCAGGGAATCGTATTCTGCTCTTGATCATTTCATGAACACCAGGGAGAAATATCTATGCTCTTCAAAATTTAATCACCTGTTTTAAGAAGCAAGATAAACAGTTCCTGCTTCCTGCTTTTGTTGCCAAACGGACCAAGATTGTAAATGCTGGAACAAGTCGAGACTGTCCGCTCTCCCACATCCAATTTATCCCCAGGTTGTGTTAAGATGATGGTCCGAATCGCTTCCTTCTCTTCCCTGTCACTCTAGGATGATGTGAGCTGTGTAATCTTTGATGTGAACTGGAGGCAACGTGGAAAAATGTATACACAGCAGCTGCGTGAGCGATGGGACTCGCTGCAGTAACATCCCATGCTGATTCAGACAGCATAAGCCTCCCTGTGACTTCGAGAAGCACAGACACTGTTCCTGAATAATGGGGAGACATTCACCCTTTCCTCGCAGTTCTGCATTTTCTAGCTCTCTCAGTTGGCATTATTTGGACAATGGTTCCCTAAAGATGATTTCATGTGCATGCACGATCTCCCTTTTCTACACCTTTCCAGAATTCCCATACTTCCCACTTCCGCCAGATGCTTACCCCGCTCCACAAACTCTTGTTTGATAGGGAGCTGAAGACCACGTTCAAGCTGCTGTCCACCAACACTGCGTGACAATGGAAAATGAGTTAGTCCAGTTCTCAATGAAGACCGCCCTGTTCCGGGAAAGCAGTTAGCACAGCCTCCTGGGAGAAGCGAGTCAGAATGGAAAGGAGCTGTTAATAAGACTCTGTGCTTCTTTCACTCTGAAACAGCAGAAATAGCCTTAGTTAACCAACAAACTCACCTGATTTCTGGTTACCATGTCTGGCGCCGTTCTGGATCGTTTATCTCGGGTGTGATATTGCCTCAGACAGGTGACATACGTGCGAGAGCTCTCGGGTTCACATTGCGGATAAGCCTTGCAATTTTGCACACTACTCCATTTTTGACTGTGAAGATATGATTTCGATGAGATCGGTTTCAGATAAAGATTCCAAAGCTTGAAAACGTACACAAGCAAGTTCAAGAACTGCTTCTTCTCGGCCATTGCTGCTCTGAGAAATGGATTGTCTAACTTGAAAGAATGCTATCTTGCCAATGTGGATTTTGCTGAGTGTACATCCGATACGGAGTAACCTGAATTCCTAAGTCTGGTCAAATTTTGCTTTCATCACGCAGTGATCTGCATGTCCTTGCCTAATATGATCCGCCTTTACCAATCGCAAACAACGCTTTTCACTGTACTTAGGTACATGTGACAATCAATCAATCAAAACACAGTCATTTCCTCGTTGCGTGGAGCTAGCAGAGCGAAGGTGGGCTGCATGGCCTCAGTCTGCAGTGTGACACATTTTGTGATTCTGATTGCATTTGTAATTAAAGCAGCAGAATTGGGGAAGTTACAGAGTGGTTATATTGACACAGCTGGGACACATCTGTGCCACAGTGTATCAGACAATAACAGTGAAGATCTTTTGACGTCATCCTCGAAGGTACATGCTACAAAAACCTGAAGACTGCGTGAAACTGCTGTGGTCAGCGATAACAGAACGGCCCAGAGGGATCGTGGTGAGCGCATAATCCAGAAATTAATGAATGAAAAGCATCCTCTGCTCGATGACAATTCCAGCTCTCAGTGTATGCACTGCAACTGCAAGAGTGTCACTATAACAGTGCTCCGTTCTTCACATTGCATATTGATGAGCCTTCTGCGTCAGTACACTCAATGGTATCTGAAATATATGCACCTGCCACATTTATACATTTGAGGAAACCCATGTTTGAAGGTATGGAAGATTTTTATTGCTGTTCTCTGTCGGTCTGTTATGACCTGATTCGCAAAGTCATTTGCCTGAGCTGGGAATACACTGGCGAAGATGAGAAAAGTCAGTTGTAGCATGTACCATGCACATGATGCCTTGCAGTTATTCCCCAGGCTGTGTCACACGGCAGGGTCCTCCGGTGAAATGAACAGCCGTGAATGACATGTGGTTCAGTATGTTGGAGACAGCATTTCCAGACAGACATAGTTCCCTATTATTAGAACAAGCAGCACTGATGATGAATAACCTCAGAGAGAAGAAAGCGATAGAGATTTACCGTGGACTCGATGGGCTGAACGGCTTCTGTCGGCACGTGAATGATGTCACACGTTTCTGCCGTCCCTCTCCCTGTCGCTGTGACAGAGGGGCTGAGGGAGAAATAATGGCTCGTTTTTCATCCTCCCTTCCGCTTTGGACTGTCTGCAGCCCCGCAGCCCCTGGCTGTGGGGACGGTTCTCAGTGAGTGAGGGTTTCATTCGGAGTCACTTCATCTGGGACATTTGGGACTCAGATGTTAACTGATGCCCGATTGCAGCAAAGAAACCGACGGCTCTGAAACAAAAGCCTTTCTGCTGGACTGTTCTGCGAATATTGATTCTGAACATCAAATGGGCAGCACAAAAATGCACTTATTTGAATTTTACTGAGGGAAGAGAGTTCACAGCCCGTTTCTCTCAATCCCACCAGCTCAGCGCCTTTCTCTCTCTCTCAAATAAATCATATTTGGAGGAAGTTCGCAATCAAAGTTGCTAAGTTCCAGCGGCGCTCTTGCACCTGGCTGTGCCCGGGAGCGGACGCTTCAGAGCATATCTGCACTTACATCCCGTCATAATGTCTCCATGTGGAGGGAAATGGCTGAAGACTCTGTCAGTAGAGACAGCTCAGTCCCCGGGGATGGGATAAACAGCACCGTCCCGCGTGGGGTCATTCTGCAGATTAGACACAGTGTACTTTATCATTCAGATCATACCAGAGTGAGAACGCTCGAGAAGGCCAATCGGTCATTCGTACCTGTGCCAACTCGGAAGTTGCAAAAGATTAGTGAAAGTGGAAAGTGCATTTATTCACGTTTCAAGTGTTTCCATGAAGCAGGAAGCAGAAGAAGATACACAGTGAAGCGATTGAGATCTGACTACAGAAGCAGCAAATAAGTTGTACAGTGCAGAGGAGAGCTTTGAAGTATTGAATTCTGGTTAATGGGACGATCATGCTTTTACTCGGCCACGCTGCTACAGAAGAAACTATGTCAGTGTCTCTCAACATTGTGATGTCACAGGCAAATGTCGCCGTTATACTGCAGGGAATTCCTTTTTCCAATGTGATGGCAGTCCATATGTAAAGGTGTCGCTTATATATCGAATCCTTTCACATAAATAATTCCACTGCACCGAAGTGTGTTGTATTGTCTCCTTTCCACTTGACCTGTCATTGTGCTTATACTGAAGTTGATTTTCTCCTTCTGCATGTCTTTTACAGTCTGGGTGATGTGATGCAGTTGTACTGACCCATCTTCTGACAGAATTTTCCACTTCACTTCAGCCCACCCTAACTTCGCTATCTGATACCAGTCCCGTTGTTTAGATGTTAATCGCTCGGCTCAGATGCAGCCTGCCCTCACCCAAAATAAATGAAAAACTCAGTCACACTGTGATCACTGCAATCGAGGGATATCTGCACTCTCCGGTCATTGATAAATCCAAGGATAAAGTTAGGGCAGCAGATGCTGGAGATCAGAGTTGGTAGTGTGATTTTGGAAAAGCACAGCAGATCAGGTAACATCCGAGCAGCAGGAGAATTCAGGTTTCAGGCTTAAGCCCTTCAGCAGGAATAAGGCTTGTGAGTCGGGACTGAGAAATAAATGGAAGTGGTGTGGGGTTAAGGGGAAATAGCTGGAAAGCAATAGATGGATGAATAGGAGGGAGAAGATAATAGGTTAGAAATGGCAGTGTTGGAATGGGTTGAGAGGGCGGTGCCGAGTTGAAGGCTTGTGCTTTTGGGAGGGGAAATGAAGTAACTGTTCAAATTCACATTTATCCCGTGTGGTGTTAGAGTCCCAAGGCGGAATGTGTAGTGTTCCTCCTACAGGCGGTGTGTGGTAACGGTTGGCAGTGGAGGACATCCAGGACCTGTATGTCTTTGATGGGGTAGGAGGGGGAGTTGAAGTGTTCAGCCACGGGACGGTGAAGTTGGTGGGTGCAGGTGTCCCAGAGATGTTCTCTGAAATGATCTGCAAGAAGTTTTCCTGTCTCCCTGATGTAGAGGAGACCACACTGCGTGCAACGGATTCAGTAGATGACATTGGTAGCTGTACAGGTGAATTTCTAATGGATGTGGAATGATCCCTTCGGGCCTTGGCTGAGGTGAGGGGAGTGATGTGGGTGCTAGTTTCACCCTTCCTTTGGTGGCAGTGAAAGGTGCCAGGAGAGGGTTGTGGGCTGGTGGGGGGATGTGTGGACCTGAAGAGGGGGTCATGGGGGGAATGGTCTTTACGGAATGTTGGAAGGGCTGGGTAGCGAAACATATCTCTGTTGGTGGTGTCTGTTTGGAGGTGGCATCAGCGACAGAATATGATGCGTTCATGCGGAGTTTGATGGGGTGTAAAGTGAGCACCAGGTGGTTCTGTTCTTGTTGCGTTGAGAGGGGTGGCTTCAAGGGTGGTGGTGTGTGAAATAGAGGTGATGAACTTGAGTGCGCTGTCAACCACGTGGGAAGGCAATTTGTGATCGTGGAAGAAGGAGACCAATTGGCTCTTTCTGAGGTGTAATTGGTCATCGTGGGAAGAGATGTGCTGGAGGTGGAGGAATTGGGAATAAAGAATGGTCTTCTTACACGAGATAGGGTTGGAGGAGATGTCGTCTAGATACATGTGGGAGTCGGTGGGCTTGTAGTATATGTCTGTAATTAATCAGTCGCCAGAGTCGGTGATGGAGAGGTCCAGGAAGTTGAGGGAATTTGCCAAGCTGATCCGGATAAATTTGAGGTCGGAGTGGAAGGTGTTGGTAAAGTTGGTTAGCAATTCAACCTGCTCGTTGGAGCACCAAGTGGCACCAAACATTCAACAATGTAGAGGAGGTACAGATGGAGGATGGTGCCTGTGTAACTGCGAAAGATGGACGGTTCCGCGTATCTGACAAACAGACAGGCATAGCTAGGTCCTATGCGGGTGCCCGTGGCTACCAGTTTCGATGGAAGAAGTGGGAGAATTGGAAAGAGAAGTTGTTGATTGTGAGGACCAGTTCAGCTAGGTGGATGAGGATGTCAGTGGAAAGGTAATGGTTGGGATGCTGTGAGATTAAGAAATGGAAGGCTTGCAGACTTCTGTCATGGCAGATGGATTTGTACTGGGACTGCATGTCCATGGTGAAGATGACGCATTGAGGGCCAGGGAAACGAAATTCTTGGAGGAGGTGAAATCCATTGGGGTGTCACGAATGTAAGTGGGCATTTCCTGAAATGCGGAAAGAGGATTGTGTCAACGTAGGAGTAAATGATTCGGATGGGAGAGGCTCAGGATGAGACAATAGGTCGACTGGGGCAGTCAGGTTTGTCAATCTTAGGAACGAGGTAGAATTGGGGAGTGCGCAGTTCACAGACAATGAGGTTGAAGATTGTGGATGGGAGATGCCCAGAGGTGATGAGATTGTGAATGGTCTGCGAGATGATGGTTTGTTGAGGGGAGGAGAGTTTGTGATCGTGGTCTGTAGGAGGAGGTGTCTGCGAGTTGGCACCTGGCTTCAGCTTTGTTACTCTGCCCGACTCACAAGTCTAATTCCTGATGAATGGCTTATGCCTAAATCGTCCATTCTTCTGCTCCTCGGATGTTGCCTGACCTGCTGTGCTTTTCCAGTACAATATTCTCCACTCATTCATTATTACTGCCTCATTTCACACTCCCAGGTCCATGCTGTCTGTTTGATACTAATGAGCACTGTTCTCATGGACTGCGACAAATTCTGCCAATCTGAAACAAAAACAGAAATTGCTGTAAAATCACAGGTATGCTGGCAGCATCTGTGCAGATGAATCACAGTTAACGTTTCACATCCATTGGGTCTGTCTCTCCACAGATGCTATCAGACGTCCTGAAATATTCCAGCAACATCTGTTTTTGTTTGATTTTCAACATCAGCAATTTTTTCATTTTTGTTTTCTTATTTTCTGCAAATATGATTTGGCTAAAGATTACGTTCGATGTTTTAAATATGACTGTGATGGAACGGCCAGATTCCACCAGCCGGCTACTTTTATTTGGTTCACGTGACCAATGCCTTTCCACTGGGTCACTGCGCCCTACAGCTGCACTGCATATAAATTGACAAAATTGCGGCATTCTCTCGGATTGGCAATCAGGAGGGAGATTGATTGAAATTATTGAAAACTTTAGATAAACCGATAAAACACGGGATATAAAACGGAAAACTGAAAGGGAAAGGGAGAACAGCGAATGATAGTTTTTTGACAAAACTGAAATATAATTGCTCAAGATTCAGAAAGTGCTTTCATCCAGAAACATACCATAATATGGAATGTAATGTTTGGGGCAACCAATGCAAGCAGATAGCAAAATCTTAGTTTTAAAGTCTTGCTGCAACTGTTTTGGTTTTCATGAACGCACACATGGGATTCAGTGCTGTTATGATCTCCTAAAATGGGAAAGGAAATCCTTGCCTTCGAGGATACGTGGGGAATGTTGACTGATTCATCCCCGTAATGGCAGGACTGTCCTCTGGAAGCGTATGGGTTAAATATTTCAATGTTCCATGGAGTTTCAAATGAGTGGTGAAGGGAATGTTTCCATTCACAAATTAATCATTCAGTAGAATTCAATACAGGGACCCATGAAATGATGAACAAATTGAACAAGAACACGGACATACGACACACAATAGCTACGACCATTACTATGTGAAAACTGTTGATTTCAGATCCACAGTGACCTTTGGTGATGGCATTTACTGTCCAGAACCAGTCTGCACTGGAATGACTGGAGACACACTATGAAGTATTTGAACTTCAGTCGCCTTTAGAAATAGATGGGACTGACTCAGGACACGGGGATTTGGAGATGTTGGCCTTTCAAACATTTCAGGCATTCCGTGGAAGAATAAAGGAAGTGATAGAAACTTTTCGTCTCCATGGAGACGATGTTCATGAACTGGATAGATAGTAATTTACCTTATTGGAGTTTATAAATCGAGGCGTCATATTTACAAAGCAATGAGTTCATCGTGTAACTGTAAAATCTTTTTGTCACACTCAGTGGGAACACTGTGTGTAATCCTTGTCCTCATTCTCCACCAAAAACATGTAAAGAAGTTAGAAAGCGCACAGACGCTGTTTCCTGGTAGCAAGATATTAGAAAGCCAAGTGACGTTGTTTACTGAGACATAAAAATATCAGAAAGGATACAAAAGGGATGATAGAAAGAATTAAGTAGTTTATTCACGAGATTTGGAAATGCTGGATGCACAAACACGCAAGTTTAATGGAAACAAATGAGATTTGCACGTAACGCGAGGTTTGAATGAGTAAATCGGGGAAAGTCCCTCTTTTGAGTGAATCAATAACTTTCGTTAGAGCTTCAAAACCATTAGTGAATGATTAAGAAAAGTTTGGATGAGAGTTTCTTCCACTCAATAGAGTTATTTAAATCGTGAACGACTTTACAGAAATAAAACGTAGAAGCTGATTTCAGAGTGTTTTAAAAGATACACGAACAAACGTACAAGGAGAGAATTTACCATTGAGTGAAAGTCAGTATAGTTGCGTAACAATTTCGAATTTGTTGACTTCAGACACAAAGATATTTCATGAACATGTACAACTGAATAAGTCTGAGTATAACAAGTTCATGGATTGGTAAGCTGTGGCGTATTATTCAAGGTGAAACTCTGTAAATGGAGCTGATGTCCTAAAATAACTGCAGATAGAAATTATATCCTAATGAGCAGGAATTGAATCATCACTTGGAGAGGCAACACCCACTTTAAAAATTTGACCACATTCACATGATGTTATCTATATTTCGTACATTCTTAACTCCACCCAAGAAATCCACCAAGAAGACTCGGTCCTTTTTTATTGTTTACCCCCTGTACTGCTCTGCAGCACGCCATTGAAGATAAAGTATGCTCAGACCAAAATTCAATTCAATACAATATTCAAACGGTCCTATGTGATTTCTTTTTTTATGATTATTGCAACAAGCTTTGTGAGTTTGTAACAAACTGTGAAACATCAATTTTCCCGGAATTTAAAGCAGTGCTCATGGGAAACGTTATCCACCTGCTAAAAAAATCACCTTAGCCTCTCTCTCTCCACATATGTCTCTTCACGTTTTAGATACTTGCAGTATGTTTGTAGATCAAGGAGTCATTATCCGGAAAAGGTTGTTTCTCTATCCACAAACACGGGTATTTTCCCATCAACTTGACCTTCTGTCCGTATCCCGCAACACGACGACAAATTGAAGCTGCTCCATGTGAGACTCAAACTTCAAACTTCGGCAAACCCCCCCCCCCCCCCCAAACTGAAACAGAGATACCGTGCACTGGTCACCTTTAGCACAGGAGCAACACATTAATGCTTAACTCCACATTCCTGGTTTTACCTTAACATTTGGGAAACCGACTTTCTCTGATTCCATGGCTAGGAATGGGGATTATATGATCATCTTCACCAGTGATTCTGTCCCCGCGTGAGGAAAGTGGTGAGGTCCTCATTGAAAAGATGGGTAGATTGATGATATGTACAATGTCATCTTTTGCCTTCACTAACCCATGAGCTTTTTATTTTGTTTTGCATCTGTAGAAATCTTAAAATCTTCATCTTGAACAGACTCAATGACAGATCTCCATTGTGTCTCTGGCATCGAATTTCATAGTGTAAACTCCCTCTGAATCCTTCCACCGCAGTCCGCTGTTTGGGAAGTGTTCCAGTTGTGGGATATGCACATCCCCGTCTGTCACCTGTTGCTCCCAGTATGCGCTCTGACACTGCCCTCATTTTCCTTCTGACACTTGCTCACTGTGTTGCTGTGATCACACAGTGAATTGGTGTCGCACAGTGCAGGAAAATGATACAGATCAAGGTTTTTGCATTGTTGCCTTCAATTGTCAGTTTAGCCTTATTTTGGATTTTGAAATTGTCTGTTCTGTACACAAGTGCGTGTCAAAAACATCTGAGCGGAAGTTAGGTGTTCCGAATAATGACATTGAGCACTATGCACTCTCCTCCAGTCTGGAAAACAATTCCTCACAGGCAATTTAATAGACAATATACAGCAGGTGCAGGAGTAGGCCATTCTGCCCTTCGAGCCAGCACCACCATTCATTATGATCATGGCCTGAACATCCTCAATCTGTATCCTGTTCCTGCCTTATCCCGATAACCCTTGATTCCACTATCCTTAAGAGCTCTATTCAACTCTTTATTGAAAGAACACCTTCTGCTGTCTGGGGTCTTCATTCCGTTGACTTCAAATATTCTCAGTATTCAACAGACCTTGTTACATATTCATTTCCTCATTTTTGTTCAGATCACTGTGTGCATTGTGTGACAGTGGGAGTGCACTTGCCCCACAACCCAGGGGTCAGACCATAGTCTTGGAACCGTACTATGTTATTTATCATTTTACCAACACCAGGGAGAAATATCTGCTGCTCTGCATAATTTACCCAATTCAATTATTCATAAGGTCAGAGCTGCGCCACGGTCTGTGACGAGGTGGCCGAGAGGTTAAGGCGATGGATTGCTAATCCGTTGTGCTCTGCACGCGTGGGTTCGAAACCCACTCTCGTCGCTATCATCAATGGCATTTTCGTGGGGCTGTTTTCAGATGATCACAGCTGTCATATTGAAACTGGAACGCTAAGAGTCAGTTTACATCCATTTCCGCTATTACAAAATTTCAAAGAATGGCTTGAGCCTGTTGACTAAACTGTATTGAAATGTAGGTTGCATTGGGATAATGAAAGGGAGCGCGGTTTCCTTTTACAAATCAAGTTGCTGTGAACGTTTTTTCGTATGAAAGACATCCAGGAAAATCAAATAACGAGAGCTGCGAAGTGCATGTTTATGCAAAGGAATTCTTAATGAACGTTTTGTCAGATGAAATCTGGAGGAGGTTGAGAAGAAGTAATTCATCCTGGTGAGAAGAGCACAGCGAGACAGCACAAAATGATGGCGATACTTCAAAGGGGCAGGGCGTGGGTGTAGGGGCACTGAGGACTGGCTGTAAATGCACAGTGGAGAATTGCCAATGTTGGTGCCGTGCATGGGCACGGAAAGGCTGACACATTGGTCTCCCCCTCGCCCCTAGCTCTCGCCATTGATGAATGCTGGACATAAGGCACAGATAAACACAAGATGTGGGAAGCAAGCTCCCTCTCGTTATGCACACACTGGATGCATCACATTGAACTATGAACAACTGGAGAAATCAGCATGTTACCTTTAGGGAGTTGAACTAAACTGTGGATCAATGACCGCAGATTCATGCAACATAAACATGAAAAATAATTTAAAATGTAGGGTGAAGGTTTGCTTGCTCAGCTGTAGCTTTGATATCCAGACGTTTCATTACTTGGCTAGGTAACATCATCATCAGTGGCGACCTCCAAGTGAAGAGAATCTGTTGTCTCCTGCTTTCTCTTTATATCTTTCTCCTCGATGGGGTTCCTGGGGTTTGTGAAGATGTCATTTCCTGTTCGTTTTCTGAGGGGTTGATAGATGGCATCTCGATCTATGTATTTGTTTATGGCGTTGTGGTTGGAGTGCCAGGCCTCTATGAATTCTTAGGCGTGTCTTTGATTAGCCTGTCCCAGGATAGATGTGTTGTCCCAGTAGAAATGGTGGTATTTTTAATCCGTGTGCAGGGCTACGAGGGGGAGAAGGTCGTGTCTTTTTTTGACTAGCTGGTGTTCGTATATCCTGGTGGCTAACTTTCTTCCTGTTGTCTTACGTAGTAGTTGTGACTGTCCTTGCATGGAATTTTGTAGTTGACGTTGGTTTTGTCTGTGGATTGTTCTGGTTCTTTTAAGTTTGTTAGTTTTTGTTTGAGAGTGTTGGTGGGTTTGTGAGCTACTCGGATTCTCTGGGGTCTTAGTAGTCTGACTGTCATGTCTGAAACTTCTAAAATGTATGGTTAGGTGGTTATGGTTTCTGGCTGTGTTTGGTCTGCTTGTCGTGGTTTGTTCTTGAGGAATGTGTGGACTGTATTTTTTGAGTATCTGTTCTTCTCGAATACATTGTAAAGGTGGTTTTCCTCTGTTTTCCGAAGTTCGTCTGTGCTGCAGTGTCTGGTGGCTCGTTGGAATACTGTTCTGACGCAGCTTCGTTTGTGTGTGATGGGATGGTTGCTGTTGTATATAAGTATTTGGTCAGTGTTTGTCGGTTTTCTGTATGCACAGGTTTGTAGTTCTCCGTTGACCTTTCTTTCTACTGTGTCATTCAGGAATGCGAGTTTGTTGTCGGTTTCTTCTTCCTTGTTGAACTTTATGCCTGTGAGAGTGTTGTTGATGATGTTAAATGTCTTTACTATCTTGTTTCGTTTTGTGATGACAAAGGTGTCATCTGCGTAGCGGACCCAGATTTTGGTTTGATTGTTTCTAGGGCTGTTTGTTCTAGTCTTTGCATTACCGCTTCTGCTCTGAATCCTGTTAGCGGAGGTCCTATGGGTGGGCCATTGGGGGTTTGTTTGTAGACTATGTTGTTGAAAGTGAAGTGGGTGGTGAGGCACAGGTCCACAAGCTTCATGATGTTTTCGTTGGTAATGTGATTGATGGTGGTTGGTGTGTGTGATGGTCTCTTCTAAAAGTGTGTTTCCTTTGCCATGTCGATGTTGATGAAGGTGAACAGTGCTATTATGTCGAATGAGACCATTGCTTCCCCTTCCTCGACTTTGGTGTTTTTGATGATTTTTAGGAATTCCTGGGTGGAGTGGATGGAGTGCTGTGAATCTTCTATGAGGTACTTCAGTCTTGAGTGTAGTTCTTTATCCAGTCTGTAATTTGGTGCTCTGGGTAATGAGACTATGGGTCTGAGGGGGCTCCTGGTTTATGGATTTTTGGTAGTCCGGTTCGACTTGGCCAACACATTGATCCTGGGACAATCTAAGCAAAGACATGCTAGAGAATTCCCAGAGGCCTGGCACTCCAACAACAATGCCATAAACAAACACATAGATCAAAAAGCCATCTATCAACCCCGCAGAAAACAAACCGGAAATGACATCACCACAAACCCCAGGAACCCCATCCAGGAGAAAGATATAAATAGAAAGCAAGAGACAACAGCTTCGCTTCACTTGGAGATCTCCACTGATGATGTTACCTAGCCAGGTAATGAAACGTCTGGATTTCAAACCTACAGCTCAGCGAGCAAACCTACACCCTAAACCTCAACCTGAGCTACAAACCTTCACAAACCTTGCGATTTAAAGTGTCTTTATACGAATATCATTAACAGACTTTTCGTTATAATACCCGTCTGGTTGAAAGAAGAAGACATCACATTTCAAGATAGATGACAACGTTACCAATTTTGTTTTGAAATTGAGATTTATTTGATCATTTTACACAGTGAACAAGTTCATTTTAAATAATGCAAACCACATTCTCTCACCTGGAATAAAAGTATGATTTCAATATAAACATTGTCCTTGCTAAGTCGCAGTTACTCAACATGAAAAATAGGATGTAATGTTTATTAAGCATAGATCAATTAGCACCATTATCTTACTTTGGATTGACTGCAGTATGCACATGCTAAGTAAGGTTTAAGAAAGAATGACTTTTGGAAATAATGATTCGGTGGTGACTAAAAATAATATTAGGTTCTCATGATGCGGATATTCCACCAATGGGTCCAGTGGTGGAAATGTACAGTGGGCAGGATTTCTATGATGGTATAGACGTATGTGAGCCGCCAGGGATGGGAGCTCCCACTTCATGTGGAACAGCGTCTTTTGACGTGGACCAGGGAGCATTGTGGCATCCGTCTGGGAGTTCCAACCACACCTGGAGCAGCTTCCATTGACATGGAGCAGCAGGGAGCATTGGGACATCAGAGTGATAGATCCAACCTCAACTGGACCACTTCTATTGACATGGAGGACGGAACATTGGGACATCAGACTGGGAGCTCCAACCTCACAAGGATCAGCGTTTAATGACATTTTGCAGCTGGGCGCATTGGGACATCAGAGTGGTAGGTCTAACCTGAACTGCACCACTTCTACTGACATGGAGCAGGGAGCATTGTGACATCAGACTGGGAGCTCCAACTTCAAATAGAGCCGCTTCTAATGACATGGGGCAGCAAGGAGCATTGGAACGTCAGGTTGGGAGCTCCAAAATCACCTGGATCAGCTTCTATTTACATGGAAGACCAGGGAGGATTGGGACCTTAGGCTGGGGGAAAGGATATTCAACTATTTTAATCTAAAGTAAAATATGTTTCAACACCTCAGATGTTAATTGATTTATGAAGAATCTTTCCCGGGAAAATAATTAATTCTTTAGATAGTAAAGTCAAGTCCTGCAAATATTCAACTCAGGAAAACGCATTGGTACAGAGAGAAAGGGGAGTGATGTTTCATGTCTTTGTCTTTTCATTTCTGGCCGTCTCTGCACTGGATTACATCACCGGAAGGACGTTTTCACTCATTTCCAGCAAATACCGTCAGGTCACTAACGTAATCTAAAGATGAAAAATAATGGGAATATGCGATGTTATGATTAGGATGGAGTTTACTTCAAATTTTGGTGAAAACGTAGCAAAGTCAGTAGCAATTTCCAAGATCAGCAGTGACCTCATTGATTGGCTGATCAGATTGTGAAAGGTCGTTTTTTTGAGGACAATTTGAAGTGAATCAATGATGGTGATTATCTTTGTTCTTTGTTCACCTTGTGACTATTACTGCTATTGCTCATGTCCTTGTTAACACCACAGCTCTGCAGCGTGTAAAACCTCAGCTGTGCATCTGGCCAGTGGCACAACCATTCGTATAGCTGGCTACGCATCAGGCGGTTGTAAGTTCAACTTTTACTTTGCGCAAGCGCATTGTGGAGATTCATCACACATCCAACCTAATCATTTTTGTAATGCTGAGGTGGATAATATTTGAAATTTTCATCTTCACGAGCGAAAATTCTTTCACTGTCTTCGATCAGTTAAGCATTACCAAGAGCTGTCAGAGTAAAAATCATACAGCACCAGATGGTATTGAACAGACGTATTTGGAAGCACCAGTGTTCCATGCACTGCTTCTTCATCAGGTGTTTGTCAACTGTTGGAATCGAAAATGGCTTTGTCTGATTATTAAATGTATCCACCCCAGTCCAACACCAATACCTCCAAGTCATGGGTCCCGTCGACACCACGAACGGTCGGTTAAAGTCCAGATGATCTTCCAAAAGATCGCGCATATTGACACAAACACCAAGTTTCTGCAGTAAAACACCCACCTGATGAAGGAGCGGCTCTCCAACAGCTAGTGCTTCCAAATAAACCTGCTGGACTCTGCCCTGATATTGTGTAATTTTTAACTTTGTCTACTCAATTCAAACACAAGCACTTCCATATCATAGACAACATCAGCATGTCCCACCATTGTCAGAGAAGGCAATCCTGGAAGAGCCTAATACATTGCTCATGGGTACGTTTCATTTTCAGAAACCAACGCACTCAATCGCTGCAGCTCCGGTGGATGAAAAGGCAGAAAAGAAATAGCTGAGACTCAGTTTTGACAATATTTTGAAACTTTTTGGGAAGTGGAATCAGAGGAAAATGAAGGATTAACGGTCCGACTGTGCAGAGAGAGGGATGGTACTATTCCCTTTGATGAGCTGGGGTATTGACTGATCTAAGGCATGAAACAGATTCCTGGTAGAGCTGCGCTCTCTGCATCAGGAACAAGAAGTCCTGATTTTCTAAACTGTAATGAAACCCAGGCCACTCAGTTAAAGCGCTGAATACTAACCACTAGACCACCAGGGATGAGGGCAGAAGCCGTTGCACCGTTTCTTCATAACACAGTTTTTGGAATTATGTCACTGCAGATATGTTTCCCCTCAAAAATGATTGAATTATCGCGTGTTTACAGCACAGATCTGGGTCCCTTCATCTCGTTTCCCAACACTTGGTCTGTAAACTTGTATGCTCTTACATTTCACGTGAGGTCTAATTTCTCTGGAACGTTTTAATCTCGTAAAACACAATAAGTGGGATTAAAGTTTGAGATGGGAACTGAATCCCATTTTTAACCATAGACTGAAGCACGCAGACACAGTTACCCAAGTGTGTCACAGGCCTCGGGAGAAAACAAGCAGAAAGTAAGATTTCACCGACTTGTCTGATGTTGTCCCATTTCAGAGTTCAACACCAATGTCTGGTTTCAGCAAAGAAAGGAAGCATTCAGCCCCTCCCGTCCAAGTGTTCCTTGCCCATTACTTCCCCATTACTCTGGAGTTTATACTGCCTCACCTCGTTCTTGCTGCCAAACTTTGTCACTGCTCACACCCGCTATTTCCTGTCCTGCCAAACGGTTTGCCTCAAGTTCTTGGAATGAAACACAGGAATGGCCTATTTCAAGCACTTTTCTAGTTTACAAGGACAGTGTTATCGCCACTGAGCAAGCACATTGCCAGCTCAGAGAGAAGGTCTCATCCTTTAGAAACTGAAATGCAAAGATGATTGGATGGCCTCAGTATTGTGAACCAACCAACCAGACCGGAATAGGGCCGAGGAGATCACGCACAGAAGGATGGGAGAATAGAATGTCGATTTTCTTGGTGTCCAGGGTGATTTTAACAGAAATCTTCCCTGGTAGTATAGTGATGCGGATTCAGTGATTTCACTGTCATGGCTTGTTAAAGGTTAACGTTTACAGCAATCAATATGAAATACTGCCTGATATTTCGAAGCAGAATGATGTGCAGCAGACAGAATAGTTTCCCTGCATGACCTAATAAGAGAGCTCAGAAGAGCGAGGAGGAGACATGAGAGCCAGGAGGAGACATTAGAAGTTGTTGGCGGATAGGATCAGGGTTAACCATAAGGCTTTCCATAGGTATGTCAGGAATAAAAGAATGACGAGAGTTAAATTAGGGCCAATCAAGAATAATAGTGGGAAGTTGTGTGTGGAGTCAGAGGAGACATGGGCAACACTAAATAAATATTTTTCGACAGTGTTCAGGATATAAAATGAAAATGTTGGCGAGGAAGATATAAAGATACTTGCATCTAGACTCGAAGAGATTGAGGTTCACAAGGAAGAGGTATTAGAAATACTATAGTGTGTGAAAACAGACATGTCCTCTGGGCCAGATGGGATCTATCCTAGGATCCTCTGGGAAGCAAAGGAAGAGATTGCCGAGCCTGTGCCATTGATCTAGAAATCATCATTATCTACAGGAATAGTGCCTGAGGACTGGAGGATTGCAAATGTGGTTCCCTTGTTCAAGAAGGGTCGTAGAGACAACCCTGGTAATTACAGACCAGTGAGTCTCACTTCAATTATTGGTAAAGCGTTGGAAAAGATTATCAGGAATAAGATTTATAATCATCTAGAAAAGAATAATCTTGTCAGGGACAGGCAGCATGGTTTTGTAAAGAGTCGGTCGTGCCTAACGAATCTTATGAGTTTTTGGACAAAGTGACCAAACAGGTAGATGAGAGTAAGCTGGTTGATGTTCTGTATATGGATTTAAGCCAGGTGTTTGATAAGATTCCCACAGTAGGCTATTATACAAAATGCGGAGGAATGGAATTGTGGGAGACATAGCAGTTTGAATCAGTAATTGGCTCGCTCAAAGAAAACAGAGGGTTGCAGTTGATGCAACATGTTCATCTTGGTGTCCAGTTACTAGCGGCATTCCACAAGGGTCGATGTTGGGTCCACTGCTATTCGTCATTTTTATAAATGTCCTGGATGAGGGCTTAGAAAGGTGGGTTAGTAAATTTGCGGACAACACTATGGTCGGTGGTGTTGTGGATAGTGACGAAGGATGTAGTCGGTTGCAGAAGGACATAGATAGGATGCAGAGCTGGGCTGAGAGGTGGCAAATGGAGTTTAATGTGGACAAGTGTGAGGTGATACACTTTGGACGGAGTAATCGGAATGCAAAGTACTGGGATAATGGTAAGATTCTTGGGAGTGCAGATGAGCAGAGAGATCTCGGTGTCCATGTACACAGATCCCTGAAAGTTGCCACCCAGATTGACAGGGTTGTTAAGAAGGAAAACAGTGTTTTGGCCATAATTAATACAGGAATTGAGTTATGGAATCAGAAGGTTATGCTGCAGCTGTACAAAGATCTGGTACGGCCACATTTGAAGTATTGTCAACGTTTCTGGTCACCGCATTATAAGAAGGATGTTGACGCTTTGGAAAGGGTGCAGAGGGGATTTTCTAGCATGTTGCGTGGTGTAGAAGGAATGTATTATGAGGAAATACTGAGGACCTTGAGGCTGTCCTCGTTGGATAGAAGACTGAGAGGTGACTTAATAGAGACATACAAGATAATCAGTGGTTCAGAAAGGGTTGACAGGGAGAGTCTTTTTCCAAGTATGGGGACGGCAAACACGAGGGTCACAACTTTAAAGTGAGGGGAGATAGGTACAAGACAGATGTCAGAGGTAGTTTCTTCAGTCAGAGAGTATTTCGGGCATGGAATGCTTTTCCTGTAACGGTGGTAGGTTCGCCAAGATTAAGTGCATTTAAGTCGTCATTGGGGAGGCATATGGACGTACATGGAATAGTGCGGATGGAATGGGCTTCAGATTAGTATGACAGGGTTGCGCAACATCGATGGCCGAAGGGCCTGTACTGCGCTGTAATGTTCTATGTTCTATATGCTTCAGTTCCACATCAGCAATGTCATTTGCAATTGCCTGAAGTTCAATCAGTTTAAAACAAGAACGGAGGGGGCATCAGGAAAACGGAAGGGGAATAGTGGTTTTTGAGAGTTAACTACATGCCTCGTGGAGCCAGGTTCAATGTCGACACTGAATATCGGTTTTCCTATTTACCTTGGTATACTGATCACGACGTATCAATGACCCAATATTGTTTGCCCTTTGTGTGTGGTTCTTTGTACATTTCACCTCGGTTCAGTGCTCCGGGGGACCACACTTTTTTAAATTTGGCACGTTTTACACAGGTCGGTTATGCAGCTTCATATTAAGGCCAACAATTTTAGGGAAAAATAGTCACTATTCAGACCACCAAGTCTGTTCTGCTATTGAATGGTTTCATATCTGATCTGATAACCTTGAACTGCAATTTTTGCCTTTCACTAGAATGCTTGATATCTTTGCGGTTTGAAGATCTACCGATCTCAGCCTCATTACACCTAATGACACTTCCCCAACAGCCTTCTGCTCCAAGAAAGTCCACTGATACGGAACTGTCTGAGAGAATAAATGCTTCTTCATCTCTATTTTAATTGTGAGATCCGCATTCTAATACAAAGTTAAAAATCGCACAACACCAGGTCATAGTCCAACAGGTTTAATGGAAGCAATAGCATTTGGAGGGCTGCTCCTTCATCAGGTGGCTGTGGAGTACACAGTGGTAAGGTACAGAATTTATGGTGAAAGGTTACAGTGTAATGTCACTGAAATTATACATTGGAAAAATACCTTGATTGCTTGTTAAGTCTTCCATCTGTTAGAATGACTATGTTAGGTTCATTTCTTTCTTATGTAAATCGAAAATCTTTCTTTTAACACTTACATTCTCAGGTTGTCTTAACCAATTAGTGTCAGCACAGATAACATGTTGAAGGTGTTAGTCCCTGTGTACTGCGTCCATGCCATAATGTTTAGACTGACGCTAATCTAAAAAAACACAACATGCTGCAGACAAGGATGCCTTAAGACATGGTACATTGGTGAAGCCGAGCAGAGGCTACAACAACGGAATGGGCGCTCCGCATCAATCAACGGACAGGTGCACCCCTTCCCAGTTGGAGAGCACTTCAGTGATCCAGGACATTTGACCTCGGATCTTCGGGTGACAACCCTCAAAGGCGGTCTTCGGAACAGGCACCAGCTAAAAGTGCCCCCACAGAGACTGATAGCTAAATTCGGTACCCATGGTCATTGGGTTCATGTCACAGTACAGGTGATCCCATTGCCCTACACACACACACACACACACACACACACACACACACACACACACACACACACACACACACACACACACACACACATCCGTCTGTGGGGTGAATTTGTACTTGCAGAGTTATATTGTACTTTGCTCAAAAACTTCATGAATCCATGTAAGTCTCTGGTAACACATTTTTATAAATTAGAATCAGTCTAAACATTATGGATCAGTCAGCAGCACAGGGGTCAGACACCAGTTGTTAAACTTCACCTGAGAATGAAACTTTAAAATAAAAAAAGCTTTGCGCTTTGCATATGAAAGAAGTGAAGCTAACATGGTCATGAAAACAGATCGGAGACTTAGCAAACAATCAAGCCATTTTTCAATGTACAATTTCAGTTACATCACACTGCAAACATATGCTATAATTTCTGTGTCTTACAAATGTGTACTCCACAATCACCTGATGAATGAGCAGTGGTCCGAAAGCTAGTTCTTCCAATTAAACCTGTTAAACTATAACCTGGGGTTGTGTGATTTTCAAATTTGCATATCCCAGTCCAAAACCGGCATCTCCAAGTCTTTCGATACGAGGTGCTCTGGTCACAGAACCAAACTTTCTGCATCCAACTTATTAAATCCTTGAAAATGCCTATATGTTTCAATAAGGATCATGATGTAGTACTGAGTCTCAGCAGGTAAAGACAGCTTATTTTAGCGTTTCTTCCCATTTGATTTCATCTCCAATATGAAATTCTCACTGACTCTGACAGAACTGCTACCTTTGCTGTTTTGTCATGTCAGGAATTCATGTTCCATTTCAGATTTCCATAAGGAACAACAATGTTTTTTTTTCCCTGACTGGAAATCAACATTGGGAAATAGCAGCGAGACAGCTGCATTTCAGCACATTCGCACCAAGGACGACATATGCAATGCTTGGAACTTTTCTTGATGACTTGTTTTTGCCTATTTTGTTCAGTTGAAAAATGACAGTTATCGAGGTTTTAAAAGCATGGCGAATGGCCCTTCAGCCTATTGTATCATTATCAGTTATCAAACATCTGGCTTGGAAACACAGTTTCCAGACGTGACTCTTCGCCTGGTGTGTTCTAACATTTCAAGTCTTAGTTAAATTGTTATTCAATTTCTTAAGGGCTTGAGTGGAACAACAAACATCTCTGTGAACTAACAGTTCTGAAAGACAAACTCTTTCTCGGAGCCATTTGTCAGTTTTCCTCATGATGCTGTGGAAAATGTTTCTGCGCTCACATCTGAATTGGTTTACCCTGTTTCTTCCTCAGCTTCCTCCTTCTTTCTCTTAAATGGGTTACACTCCAATACAGACACGAGGTGCAGGTTGCGGAAGTCACGTGTTTGCACTTTCATTGACACTCTGTCTGGCCGGGAGCTGCAGACCTTCCCCACGCAGATTCAGACAGCACTGTCCTTCCTGTGACATTTCCCATGGAGAATGGAAGAACAGGCATTAATAACCCGCACTTCGGCGCGTTGCGACAGTTTTAAAATATTGACAGTGCCCCAGCCAGGAATTGAGCTCGAACTCCCGCATAACATACGGCGACACTAACCACGATACTAACAAGGACAACAGTTTCAAAGGAGACACTTCAGCCCATTGTGGTTGCATTTGTCAAAAGCAACTGCTTAACGACCCGAATGGTTTAGCCCATAGCCTGACAGGTATTGGCAGAACATATTCACATCTGCATATTCCTTCAAGTTATAAGGGTTGCTGCCTCTCTGACCCTAACAGACAGTGTGCTCCAAATTCGAACACCCTCCGCCCTATACCGCTTATCTACACATCTACTTACACCTTTCTGTCTTTCTCCTTAAATTTCTGGCCCCCTGTGATCGTCCTTCCCATCGATGAGAAACGCTTCTTTCAGTCTACCTTATCTATACCCCTCACAAACCCCTCTGCACGGTGACAAACAACCCCAGTTTGTCCTGTCTCCCTTCATGACTGAAACTCTTCAGCCTCGACACTATCCGAGTGAATCTCTCCTGCAACTCTCCCAGTGCGATCTCATCCCTGTACAATTATAGCACTGAGCCGAATGAACATATTTCCATTCTGTAACAGCATCGGGGGTAGCTCTGCAGCTTTTTTTGCCTTCCGGTCTGGAGTCACGCCAGACCAGATAAGAACGGCAGTTTCCTTCCCTCAAGGATGTCAGTGAAACAGATAGGTTTTTCAGACAACGTATTCTTAATTCTAGGCATTTATTGCATTCACATACTATCATCGTCGTGGTGTGGTGGGAATCCAACCCGTCTCCACAGAACATTACCTGGCTTTGCTGTGTTAACAACCCAGCGATAATCCCACTAGGCTATCGCAGAAAGCCCTCATGGGTGATCTTTTCCAATGCAGTCTCTTTTCCCCAGTTATTCCCTATGCCCTTTTATTGAGCCTCACGCTCCAATAATCTCTGGTCCATGTCAGTAAAAGCTGCTAAAAGAGAATTGATCTCACAGCCACGATATCCAAACGGATCGAATGATTTGATGGTGCCAATGAAGAGATTGGGGCATGGTCGCCCAGCAACAGTGAGTGCAACGGCACAGACTGGATGGTACCAACGTGCAAGTGTATGTTAGATTGTGCAATGTCTCAGTCAAATGGGACGAGGGACGGAAAAGAGAGCTAGGGAGAGTGCGAGGGAGAGACATCTTCGAGAACGTTTGTGTTTAAATCCTGATACATGAAACGCAGAAATATCAGAGAACAAAATTCGATGGCAAACAGATCATCACCTCGGAGAATATTATCTTGTAAAAACGATTAATTTCTGACCGTGTTTCACCAAAAGTAAAACTTTGAGAGAACTGACCGCCATGATGTGGATTCTAGCCGAGGTCGCTGCAATCACAACGCAGAATGGGAGCTACTAAACGGTTACAGCTTTCCACAGACCACGCTTGCAAACTGCAAACAGGATGGAAGCAGAGGAAATGTCAGGAAGAATGTACAATATCAAGACTTAGCGACAGGCATGTGGGAACGCAGAATGAACAGAATCTTTAAATATAGTGTCCCCAGAGACTGTGGAGATTCCATGAATGAGAGTACAGGAGAATGGGATTAATGAAACTCTCCAAATTCTTGGCAGAGTGCAGAACATTGTTGAAACGTACGCTTCAATAGCATTATATTTGAACATTGGCTACTTCATCACTTTGCCCACACAAGGCAGGACCAATTGCTGCAGGCAATCACACATAATCCGAGTTCCAGACCTGGAATCAGAAAAACTGTGTGAAGCATGCACGAAGATCCAATTTGAAACTGGGATGGAATGACAGGAAAGTGACACATGTATTTCCGAGGTTGGGACAGCTCCTCGTCAAAAGCGGGGCAGAAGGAATACTTGCCCCCATTTATAATATTATGACCATAAACAGTACATGTTGCTGACACAGCCGAGTGGCGCATCTAAAGCGTGTGGAGACTTTAACTTTGGGGTCGCAAGGTTCGAAATTTCATTTTCCTGTTTGGATCAGTGGTTTTGACATTGGCATCTGCTTTTGTTCACATCAGCTCAGAATCAGCTTCTTGTTCCCAATAAATACTGCAACCTGGAGAAGGTGGTGTTGTGGTTATATAATAAACGAGTCAACCTTGGGGACTCACACATGGAACTGGTAATGTTAAAGTTCGATGAATAAAACCTGGAATGGAAGCCTGACCTCAGGAACAGAGAACATGCCTTTAATTTCCTGCAATCCCATTCATGCATGTCGCTTTTACAGGGGATTCTACCATCTTTACCCAATCCTGCCTACTTGTGTCTCCAGGACCTGAACAAAATAGCTGACCCTTAATCCAAGAATGAGGACCGTGTGGGAAAGCAGGCCATTCGGCCCATTCCAGTCGACACCATCCCTCTGAAGCACATCCTATCAGACCCACACTCCATACCTACTCCGTTCCCCTTCATTTCCCATGGCTGATCCCAGAAACCTGCACACCTTCAGACTGTGGGAGGAAACTCACACAAGCAAAGAGAGAATGTACAAACTGCACACAGTCACACGAGACTGGGATCCAATCCATATCTTGTGTGCAGCGAGACAGCAGCGAATCTGGAAGAACAACAAATGCTGTCCTGACCAGCAACATCCACACCCAGTGGATATATCACGAAGAATCAAAACACATTCACAACATGGACAACGCGACTTGCGTCTGCATGGACATGATTTGAACCAATCGTTCATCCTGGGTATATACAAGGACACCGATATCACAGAGAAACCAGGGCAATGCGGGATTCAATTACCTGCTGAAGTGGAAACTCGTCTACTCAGTCAAACTGGGGACAGGCTATTCAATAATCCCGTGTGTGGGAAGGGCTCAATGAGCAGATAAACCTACAGAGTAACCAGCAAGTATACATAACCCAGAAGGAGATCAATTAAACTGTCAACGCTGCTTTTAATCCCAACCAGCTGCCGGTTTCATAGCGTCAAATTCATAGACTCACGCAGCATGAAAACAGGCCTTTCACTCCTACCAGCTCAGACTGTATATAATGCCAAACTGAACGAGTCGCATTCGACGATTCTTGTATCTGCTGAGGGTTAATAATGCCCTTGTGATATTATTACTGCATTGTTAATATGAATGTCCAGACATACGTCTGTGGACACGGGTTCAAACCCTGGCATGGCAGATGCTGGAATTTTATTTAAATAAATACCTAGAGTCTAATGATGATATTGAATCAGTTGTTGTAGATCTGATTCACTAATGCCTGATAGGGAAGGAAACTGTCATACCTATCTGGTCTGGCTGGTATGTGACTCCAGATCCATAATATAGTGGTTGATTCTGAACTTCGCTCTGGGCCATAAATTATGTACTAGGCATGAATGAATAGATTTTGTTAATCCCACTGACACTTTCCAACTCATTTATCGAACCAAATATCCTGTAAATATTTTAAATGTACTTTTATTCATCACTGCCTCAGGAAGTGAATTGCACACATAGACCATCCTGTGTTAAAAAAAAGCCTCTCATGTCTTATTTTAAATCCCTCTTTTCACTTTAAACATTTGCCCTCTCGTCTTGAAGTGGCCCTCCTTGGAGAAAAGACAGTTACAGTTAACTCCAGCCGAACTCTCAATAATTTATAAATTTCTATCAGGTCGCCTTTCAAACTCCAGTGATCGAGTGAAAATATTCTCAGCCTATCCAGCCTTTCATTATAACACAAACCTTCCCCACTCACCATACGCTGGTATACCTGTTCTAAACCGACTCCAGCCGTATAATTTCCTTGTTCTTACTGGGCGACAAGAACTGGACACAGTATTCCAGAAGACGCATCACCCAATGTCCTATTCAAATTCAACATAACGTAGCAACTCCTACGCTCAAAGGACTGAGCATCGAAGGCAAGATGACATTTTTTTGAACCATTCTGTCTCTATATGAAGCAAACAAAATGAATTATGTACTTGCATCCCTGGCCTCCGTGTTCCACAACACGATGCCACGCCTGATCATTAATCGTATAAGCCCTACTCTTATTTGATGTTGCAAAATTCAATACGTTCCATTTATCCAGATTGAACTTCATGTGACATTTTTCGGCCCAAAGACGCAATGGATTAAGATCCTTCTGGAATCTTAGATCACCCTCTTTACAGTCTCCAATTCTGCTGTCCTCTGCAAGCTTATGAACCATGGCTTCTATGAGTTCTATTGTTTTCTCATATAGGTCAACGAATTTTAATTATTTGTCGTGGCCATCATTTAGCAGTTTTCAAATCATGTAACAATTAGTCATGTAGTTAACCATGAGGAAGAAAGCCATAGACTGCAGGGAGATTGGAAACAATTGGCAAGAAAATGTGCTGAAAGGAATTCAATCCAGTGAAGTGGGTGATAATGAATTTGGGAAGGAACAATGATAAAAGTGTGACTGTGAACAGTAACAAAAGAGAAATTGGAGTAGGCATTCAGAATGTTTGAAGGTGATTGGACAAGGTATCAAGTGGTCTCAATGGGTTGGAGATACTTTCTGTTCTTGACAGCAGGTGGGAATATAAGAGCAGGGAAATGATGCTGGAACTTTAGCAACGGCCTATTCAAGATCAATGGAGAGGGGAATCAGATGGACGGAAGTGCGTACTGCAGGTGCTGGAAATCAGAATGAAGACTAGAGTGGTGCTGAAGAAGCACAGCAGGTCAGGCAGCATCCGAGTTGCAGAAACAAAAAACATTTCGGGCAAACGCCCTTCATCAGGAATAAAGCTGGGAGCCTCGAGGATGGAGAGATAAACGGGAGGACTGGGTCTGGGAAGAATTTAGCTGAGAGTGCAAGAGGTGGATAGAGATGGGGTTAAAGGTGATAGGTCGGAGAAGAGGGTGGAACGGATAGGTGTAAAGGAAGATAGACAGGTGGGACAGGTCAGTAGGATGGTGCCAAAATAGAAAGTTGGAACTCGGATAAGGTGGCCGTGGGGAGATGAGGAAACTGGTGAAGACCACGTTGATGCCCTAGAGTTGAGTGTCCCGAGGTGGAAGATCTGGTGTCTCGTGGTGAGGGAATGGTGGTAGAGGAGACCCAGGAACTGCATGTCCTTGGGAGAGTCGGGGGACGTGGTAATTGATGTTTTTGGTCATGGGGAGTTGGAGTTGAATGTTGCGGGTGCCCTGGAAATGTTCTCTGAAGCGCTCTCCGAGAATGTGTCTGTTGGGGCCAATGTAGAGGAGACCGCATCGCGAGCAACAGATGCAGTAAATGACATGTGTGGAAGTGCACATGCACATTTGATGGATGTGGAAGGCTCATTGGAGCCTTGGAAGGATGTAAGAGGGAAGATGTGCGTGAAGGTTTTGCTATTCCTGTGGTGGAAGGGGAAGGTGCCGTGAGGGGAGGGTAGGTTATTGGAGGGCCTGGACTTGACGAGGTAGTCGTGGAGGAAACAGTCGTTATGAAAAGTGGATAGAGATGGGGAGGGAAATATAAATTCCCCTGTCACTGCAGAAATTGCAAAACCTGCACCCACATCTACCTCCTCACCTCGGACCAAGGCTCTAATGGTGGCTGCCACATCCATCAAAGTTTCTCCTGCACTTCCACACATGCCATTTCTTGTATTCGGTCCTCCCGATGCGGTCTCCTCTAAGTTGGAGAGAGGAGATGTGTCCTCACACAACACTGCCGAGAATATCTCCAGGATAACCGCAAGAATCAACCCCAGTGCCCCATGGCCAAACATTTCAACTCCCCCTCCCACTCTCCCGAGGACATGCAGGTCCTGGGCCTCCTGTATCGCCACTGCCTCACGACCCGATGCCTGGAGGAAGAAAGCCTTATCATCCGCCTCGGGACTTTTCAACCCCATGGCATCAATTTTGACTTCACCCGTTGCCTCATTTCCCCTCCCCTACCTTACCCCAGTTCCCACCTTCCAGCTCAACACCATCCGCCTGACTTGTCCCCCCGTGCATCTTGATTCCCACCTGTCCACTCCACCTACTTCTCTGACATATCATGTTCACCCCACGCCTGTATCCACTTACAGCACTCTCAGCTACCTTCTCCCCAGCCCCACCCCCTTCCCATTTGTCTCTCCATCCCATGTGCTCCCAGTCTTATTCCTGATGAAGGGCTTTTGCCTGAAACGTCCATTTTTCCTGCTCCTCAGATGCTGCCGGACCTGCTGTACTTCTCCAACACCACTCTAATCACGAGGGGAGTCAGTTGATTGAGAAGATTTTCAGATATTTTCTATTGTTGACCACAGACTGTGGATGGTAGCAGAACTTTAGCAACCACCAGTTTAGGGAACAGCTAAAGGACTGAGCACAAGTCTGGTCACGGCATAAATCAACTTTTTTCTTAAAATTGTAAGATAAAAGATGGAAGGCTGAAGTATGCAACTTTGCCCATCATGACCGTTTCACCAATGAGTTTCTCACTGATACGTTTCTAAGTCATGGTGCTATGGGCCTTGGAGGGGAACATGAAAATGGTGGCGTTTCGTTGCATCTTCCAACCTTGTTATTTTGTCAGTATAGCTGTTGAGCTTTGAAGGTTATCAAAATGCCCGAATGACTTACTCCAGTGCATCTTATAGTTGGTGCACTCTGCTGCAATTGCGCCTTAGCGGTGAGGGGAATGAATATTGCAGGTGTTGAAGAGGGTACATTCAAGTGACTGCATTGTCGTGGACGGTGTCCAGTTCCTTAGGTGTTATTGAAGTTATACCCATCTAGGCAAATGGAGAGAGTTATATTCCATGTCTCTTTTGTGCCTTGCAAACGATGTAGGATTCACAGAACAATGAGATGAGTTTATAATCAAAAAATGTCTCAAGAACATGTTATTGTTGTCAAAGTATTTATGTAGCCAGTTTCGATAAGCTTTTCCCCTGAAATAATAGCTCTGTGGACGATTACACGGGATAATTTGTGTACAGTAAAGTTATTGAACGTCAATAAGATATGATTAAATTCTCATTTGTCAGAGTGATCATTATTCTAATTCCTCTTTGTGTGGACCAATTTGATTCCATTCGCTGTCTGATTTCAAGTTCCAATTCCCATCTGTGCTTGAAATTTCAACCGTTTTTTCGCATAAATGTCTCCTCCTGCTGTAATAATATGTAAGGACGCTGCAGGGGACAGCAGAGATTAATGAACATGTTGTCAACACTGGAGAAAATGGAGCTTCGTGGAATGATTGGTTAGGCTGGGATTATTCTCCTTGAAACAAAGGAGATGGAGGGGAGCTCTATAATCACATAATAACATTTATAAACGTTCAATATTCATGGGATCTTGACAGGGTAGTTACGGGCAGGTGGTTCACCCTCTTGTATGAGGAGAGTACCAGAGGACATGAACTCAGAATTAGATATTACCTAATTCAAAAATGAGGAGTAATTTCTTTGCTCAGGGGCCAATGAATCGGTGGAACTCCTTGCCGAAATTGTTATTGAGGCTGAGGTGTTGTGTATTTTCAAACTGTGCCAGACAGATATTTAACCAGAAAGACCGTGAAGTTTTGTCGAGGCAATGCTGGAGAATGGAGTTGAGGCTTATCAGATCAGCCATGAGTTCGTTGAATGGTGGAGCAGACTCGATGGGCTGAATGGCCGACTTCCAATCCTACATCATTTGGTCTAACGTCTTATTTTATTGATACCTTTAGAATTCTGAGGGGATGGGATGAATGATAGAATAGGTTTCTCAAACTGATCAGACAGATCAGGAACTAAGCTCAAAAGGTCATGAACAGGAAATGTGCTGTGGCCTGGATACAACAAATGGCACTGGACACACCGCAGATGGGTATGTGCAGATGTTGTGATTGCTAAAGAAAATTGGTGGATATAATATTGTTGCCAACTTGGTGATCACGCTGGATGCTGGCTCGTGGTATGATTCACACAGCAAAAATTAGTGAAAGAATGAAAGATTCGTTTCATTGGAAAGGTTTTCTGCGGTTCCAATTCAATTGACTGTTTAAAATACTGATCAGAACTTTGTGTGGTGTGTGACATTAAAATTCACAAGCCCACTGGATAAACCCGATCTCTCCTTTTTTGTTCCCCTTTCATTCGATGTAAATTCATAGAAAGTCAAGATGGAATGAAAGGAGGAAAGAAACGTTTGCACTCCTTTTCATTATCCCAATGTAACTTACAACAGAATCAAATTGCTTTACTTCGACTTTGATGAGATATCGATTTATCACAAATCTCCGTTGCAATGAAGGGCAAGAGCAAGATTCTCCACCCACAGTATCCTAAAGATGTGAGGCACAAAGGGAAACAAGAGCTGCTTATGATGGAAATAACAGCCAGAGAAGGATTCAAATCCACACATGAGCAATGGAAGAGAAACCGTCGCCTGAACCCCTGGGAGACTACAGCCCATTGGAAAGGGGCTGTCAAGATCACATTTGGTGCACCTAGGGGATAAGAAATTCCCTGAGCCGAATCGAATCCACACCATTATGTTTCTGCTTTCAGCAGAATAATAATACCAGCAAAATACAAGCAATTGACCTCGTCCTTGGAAGGAATACCTTGTCCTTGATTTATTTCGAGTCGGAACTGTCTCAGAATGAACCAGCAAACATGAAATTCCCGTCACATTCACACGCACATTTAGTCTTGACGCATAATTTCTTCAGATAGTTTCTCTTTCACGTGAAGAAGTATATACGGAGAGAGAAGTGAAGGTGATGTTTTAGCTCGATGGTCTTTCTCATATGGGTGAACCTGAACTGGGTAAAATTCCCGGAAATGCAGTTTTGTTCGTTTCATTTTATTAATTTTGCTGTAACTTCACTCTGTTCATTCCAATGATCGGAAGTGAATTGGATTTATATGATTGGAACGTTTAATGTTGTGTTCAATTTTGCTCCGAATTTATTTCAGCTTAAAGAAAATACTGATGAGAAAAACAGAAGGTTGAACTACAAAACAAGATGCCAGTTTTGATGCTCAGTTACTTTGGCAGATTTCAGTGGGTATCAAATGAACCCAATATCATGGCGATCGTCCTCCCATCTTTAAGGCATCGGATTAAAGCAGGAAATCGGTCTCCAAGAGACGGGTCACTTCCTATTCATTATGGAATAGCTTTCCTTGACAATATACAAAATCTGCTCTGTTCCATTTATAATGCTTCATGTGGTATATTAATATAAATCTTTCAAAACTGAGTTTTTTTTTGCTGAATCTTACTCAGCTGCATTCGCTTCCGATATTTATTTGCATCTGAAGTCGTCCAAATAAGACATTGTTTCCTCGCACCTTCTACCCACTACACCCTCCTTTACACTTTTACCTGGCCACAGGCTGTCTCTCTCCTGGTGAAACTCACTGCTTCTGTGTCTCTAAATGTGCTTTTCCAAATATTTTGGAAACGGATTGTCTGAGTGACAGAAATTCTGCTCCCATCATTTATTAGTCCTACTTCGATGGTTTTGAAATCTTGACTTTCAGAAATTAATGAACTTGAAAGAGTGAATTTACCACATATTTACAGATTCCTAACCTCATATACTCCGGAAAACTTCCATTCGGTTTTCCTTGGTTCAGTATCAAATTTTCCAACACACAAATAAATAAAATTCCATCCCCACTAAATGCTGTCAGCATCGTCTCCAATGTCTGAGCAGCCCAGTAAACGCTGGCAGTGTCCTCTCTGATAGAATCACATATTCCCTACAAGGCAGGAAGTACAGTTCAGACAATCAAATCTGTAGGGAGACTCTGAACAGCATCTCAACCAGACATAGCTCCCATCTCAATCCCTCCAGGTCTCTGGCTTTTGATTACAAATAAACCTGCTGGAATAAAACCTGGCATCGTGTCACTGCTGACCTTATCACTGCGTTACCAATGGCTAATTCACTTAACTGACTGAATTCACTCCCTGGACACATCAGCGCAATTTAACATGGCCAATCCAACTAACCTACAGACTTAAGAGCAGTGAGAACCACTGAGCAAATGTACCATCACATTGAACACTATTTGAATCATGTGTAATGGCTTTACACACTGGTAACTCCACCGAGTGAAAGCAAGCCGCGCCCACCAACTCGAATTCAATGCATCCAAACGCGGTTCTATGCTGGACAACCTCATTGTACACAAAGCTGCTGGAAATGTTTCTGCACTCAGATCTGAATGAGTTTACTTTGTTTTCTTCCTCAGATTCCCGATTTAAATAAACATATCAGTCAGGAACAACTCTATATAATGGTTTTCATTACAACACAAACACAATTTTTTTTTTTTTTTTTTTTTTTTTGAGTGGGAGCAGCGGCCGAGGAAAAACGAACCCGGGAGACTACAGCTAAGGTAAGACAGTTTGTTTCAAAATTACTTACCTGTAGCGGGCAGCGGAAGTGAGGTTGGAGCGCATAGCTGGGCGGGAAGGTAAGTGATTAGTATTTGAGTGGGTGTGTTCTTGTTTTTGGAGACAGTGTACAGTCATGGCAGCGCAGGCGGTGGAATGTTCCTCCTGCAGGATGTTTGAGGTAGGGGTGACCACCGATACTCCTGCCGACTTCGTGTGCAGGAAATGCAGTCAGATCCTGATCCTCACCGAACGAGTTAGGGAACTGGAACTGGAACTGGATGAGCTGAGGATTATTAGAGAGGCTGAGAGGGTGATCGATAGAAGCTACAGGGACATAGTTACGCCAGAGAACAGAGGTAGCTGGGTAACAGTTAGAGGTGGGAAGGGGAAGAAACAGGCAGTGCAGGGTTCCCCTGTAGTCGTTCCCCTAAAAAATAAGTATGCAGCTTTGGAAACTGTTGGGGGGGACAGCCTTGCAGGTGTAAGCTGCAGTGAAGGGGTCTGTGGCTCTGAGATTCAGAAGGGAAAGGGGGAGAAGAAGAGAGCGCTAGTTATAGGGGACTCTCTAGTTAGAGGGACGGACAGGCGGTTCTGTGGACATGGGCGAGACTCTCGGATGGTTTGTTGCCTCCCGGGTGCTAGGGTCCGAGACGTCTCGGACCGTGTCTTCAGAATCCTTAAGGGGGAGGGTGTGCAGCCAGAAGTCGTGGTACACATTGGCACCAACGACATAGGTAGGAAGAGGGGCGGGGAGGTCATTCAAGAGCTCAAGGAGTTAGGCTGGAAGCTAAAAGCTAGGACAGACAGAGTCGTCATCTCTGGGTTGTTGCCGGTGCCACGTGACAGAGAGGCAAAGAATAGGGAGAGAGTGCAGTTGAACACGTGGCTGCAAGGATGGTGTAGGAGGGAGGGCTTCAGATATTTGGACAATTGGACTGCATTCTGGGGAAGGTGGGACCTGTATAAACAGGACGGGTTGCACCTGAACCAGAAGGGCACCAATATCCTGGGGGGTAGGTTTGCTAGCACTCTTCGGGGGGGTTTAAACTAATTTGGCAGGGGGATGGGATCCGGACTTGTAGTCCAGCAAGTAAGCTAGCTGTGTGTCAGGATGTCCAAGACTGTAGGGAGGCTGTGGAGAAGGTAGCACTGACAGGGACTACTTACGGACACAGAGATGGGCTCAAGTGCGTATACTTCAATGCAAGGAGTATCAGAAATAAGGTGGGTGAACTTAAGGCATGGATCGGTACCTGGGACTACGATGTTGTAGCCATCACGGAAACATGGATAGATGAGGGACAGGAATGGCTGTTGGAGGTTCCTGGTTACAGATGTTTCAGTAAGATTAGGGAGGGTGGTAAAAAAGGAGGGGGGGTGGCATTGCTAATTAGAAATGGTATAACGGCTGCAGAAAGGAAGTTTGAGGGAGATCTGCCTCTGGAGGTAGTATGGGCTGAAGTCAGAAATAGGAAAGGTGCAGTCACCTTGTTGGGTGTTTATTATAGGCCCCCCAATAGCAGCAAAGATGTGGAGAAACAGATTGGGAAACAGATTTTGGAAAGGTGCAGAAGCCACAGGGTCGTAGTCATGGGCGACTTCAACTTCCCAAATATTGATTGGATCAAGTAGATTGGATGGGGCGGTGTTTGTGCAGTGTGTCCAGGAAGCTTTTCTAACGCAGTATGTAGATTGTCCAACCAGAGGGGAGGCCATATTGGATTTGGTACTCGGTAACGAACCGGGACAAGTGGTGGGCTTGTTAGTGGGTGAACATTTTGGTGATGGCGACCACAATTCTGTCACTTTCACCTTGGTTATGGAGAGGGATAGGTGCACACAACAAGGAAGTTTTTACAATTGGGGGAAGGGAAATTACGATGCTGTAAGACAGGATTTGAGGAGCATACGTTGGGAGCATAGGCTGTCAGGGAAGGATGTGGTGGAAATGTGGGACTTTTTCAAGGAGCAGATACGACGTGTCCTTGATATGTATGTACCGATCAGGCAGGAAAGAAATGGTCGTGTGAGGGAGCCTTGGTTGACGAGGGAGGTTGAATGTCTAGTAAAGAGGAAGAAGGAGGCTTACATAAGGTTGAGGAAACAAGGTTCAGACAGAGCAGTGGAGGGATACAGGATAGCCAGAAGGGACCTGAAGAAAGGGATTAGGAGAGCTAAGAGAGGGCATGAAAAATCCCTGGCGGATAGGATCAAGGATAACCCCAAGGCATTCTATGCATATGTGAGAAACCTGAGAATGACGAGAACGAGGGTAGGTCCGATCAAGGACAGTGGTGGGAGACTGTGTATTGAGTCGGAAGAGATAGGAGAGGTCTTGAACAAGTACTTCTCTTCAGTATTTACGAACGAGAGGGACTGTATTGTTGAAGAGGAGAGTGTGAAACGGACTGATAAGCTAGAAGAGATATCTGTTAGGAAGGAAGATGTGTTGGACATTTTGAACAACTTGAGGATAGACAAGTCCCCCGGGCCTGACGGGATATATCCTAGGATTATGTGGGAAGCAAGAGAGGAAATTGCAGTACCGTTGGCAATGATCTTCTCGTCTTCACTGGCAACGGGGGTGGTACCAGGGGACTGGAGAGTAGCGAATGTTGTGCCCCTGTTCAAAAAAGGGAATAGGGATAACCCCGGGAATTACAGGCCAGTTAGTCTTACTTCTGTGGTAGGCAAAGTAATGGAAAGGGTACTGAGGGATAGGATTTACGAGTATCTGGAACGGCACTGCTTGATTAGGGACAGCCAGCACGGATTTGTGAAGGGTAGGTCTTGCCTTACAAGTCTTATTGAATTCTTCGAGGAGGTGACCAAGCATGTGGATGAGGGTAGAGCAGTGGATGTAGTGTACATGGATTTTAGTAAGGCATTTGATAAGGTTCCCCATGGTAGGCTTATGCGGAAAGTCAGGAGGCATGGGATAGAGGGAAATTTGGCCAATTGGATAGAAAACTGGCTAACCGGTCGAAGTCAGAGAGTGGTGGTAGATGGTAAATATTCAGCATGGAGTCCAGTTACAAGTGGAGTTCCGCAGGGATCAGTTCTGGGCCCTCTGCTGTTTGTAATTTTTATTAATGACTTAGATGAGGGAGTCGAAGGGTGGGTCAGTAAATTTGCAGATGATACAAAGATAGGTGGAGTTGTGGACAGTGAGGAGGGCTGTTGTCGGCTGCAGAGGGACTTAGATATGATGCAGAGCTGGGCTGAGGAGTGGCAGATGGAGTTCAACCCTGCCAAGTGTGAAGTTGTCCATTTTGGAAGAACAAATAAGAATGCGGAATACAGGGTTAATGGTAGGGTTCTTGGTCAGGTGGAGGAACAGAGGGATCTTGGGGTCTATGTACATAGATCTTTGAAGGTTGCCACTCAGGTGGATAGAGTTTGTAAGAAGGCCTATGGAGTATTATCGTTCATTAGCAGAGGGATTGAATTCAAGAGTCGTGAGGTGATGTTGCAGCTGTACAGGACTTTGGTTAGGCCACATTTGGAGTACTGTGTGCAGTTCTGGTCGCCTCACTTTAGGAAAGATGTGGAAGCTTTGGAGAGGGTGCAGAGAAGATTTACCAGGATGTTGCCTGGAATGGAGAGTAGGTCATACGAGGATAGGTTGAGAGTTCTCGGCCTTTTCTCGTTGGAACGGCGAAGGATGAGGGGTGACTTGATAGAGGTTTATAAGATGATCAGAGGAATAGATAGAGTAGACAGTCAGAAACTTTTTCCCCGGGTACAACAGAGTGTTACAAGGGGACATAAATTTAAGGTGAAGGGTGGAAGGTATAGGGGAGATGTCAGGGGTGGGTTCTTCACCCAGAGAGTGGTGGGGGCATGGAATGCGCTGCCCGTGGGAGTGGTAGAGTCAGATTCATTGGCGACCTTTAAGCGGCATTTGGATAGGTACATGGATGGGTGCTTAATCTAGGATAGAAGTTCGGCACAACATCGTGGGCCGAAGGGCCTGTTCTGTGCTGTATTGTTCTATGTTCTATGTTCTACAATGTGCAATTTGCAGAAGTTACGTGTTTGCACTGTCATGACACTCTGTCTCTCCAGGAGCTGCAGTCCTTCCCCAGCTGATTCAGACAGCACTGTCCTTCCTGTGACATGTCCCATCGAGAATGGAAGGCCAGGCATTAATAACCTTCACTGGGGAACAGAGCGACAGGTTTAAAACCTTTACGATGCCCCCAGCGGAGTAGTGAGCCCTGTGACAGGCGGGGACACTAACCACGATACTGTGGAGGATGACAACATCGAAGGAGGCCCTTCAGCCTGTTGTGGCCGCACTTGTCAAACACAACTGCTTAACGACCTGAATCAAGTTTTCCATCGTTTCGCCCATAATTTTACATGTTTTGGCATCACAATTTAACATCTCGATTTTCTTTCAGGTTAGAATGATTTCTGCCTCTCTGATCCTTTCCGCAAATCTACTCAAACCTTTCTGCCTTTTCCCGAAATCTTTTGGCCCCAGTGTTCGATCCCTCCATCAATAACAAAAGCTTCTTTCAGTCTATCCTATCCATATCCCTCATTATTTAGTACATCTCAGTCATGTCTTCTCCAATCTCCTCTGCTCAGCGACAAACAACCCCAGTCTGTCCAATCTCTCCTCACAACTGAAACTCTTCAGCCCAGACAATATCCCAGGGAATCTCTCCTGCAACGTTCCCAGTGCGATCACATCCATGCAGTACTCTGAATTGCAGAACTGCACACAGTAATCTAGCTAGGGCCGAATGAACTTTTTTCTAATCTGTTACAGTATGAGGGCGTCGCTGGCTTGGCAGAATTGATTGGTATCCCTAATTGCACAGCGGATAGTTGAAACTCAACCATATTGGAGTGAGTCTGGAGTCACATGGAGGCCCGAGCAGGTAAGAATGGCTGTTACATTCCTTAAATGACGTCAGATGATTTTTTTCAACAATTGAACATGAATATATTGGAGTTGTTAGATCGTAATTCCAGATATTTATTGAATCCCAATTCTACCACCTAGCATGGTCAGAGTCAAACCCAGGTGCCTGGTGTCTGAATTAACAGTTCAGTGTTCAGTGGTAATAGCGCTCGGCCATTGCAGAAAAGCAGTGAAACTGATCTGATCCAATAAAGTCGCTTTTCCCCAATACTGTCCCGTGCCATTTTCCTGAGCTTGACCCCCCCCCCCCCGTCCGAATTATCTTGGGTCCATATCAGTAAAAGCTGCTACATGAGTTTTGATCTCACAACAGTGGTAACCAAATGGATCAAATGGTCTGCAGATCCCGATGGTGGGGTTGGGGCACGTTCACCCAGCAACAGTGACCCCAGCCACACAGACTAATCGGTATCAATGTGAGAGTCTGTATTAGACTCTACAATGCCTTAGTGAAATGGGAAATGACTCCGCAAACACATGATGAAAGAGCGGCTCTCTGAAAGCTACTGCTTCAATTAAACCTGTAAGACCATAACCTGGTGTTGGGTCATTTTTAACGTTGTACTCCATAGTCCAACAACGCCATCTCCAAATTAATGAAATGGGGGGATGGGATGGAAAGATCGGTTAGTGATCGTAGGAGGGAAGAAATCTCTGAGAAAGGGTGGATTTGAATTCTGACATATGAAACACAGAGATGTGAGCGAGCAGAGCTTGAAGGAAAAAAAAATCACGTTGGAGAAAATCAAAACTTTAAAACAACTGATTCCTTTGTGTTTCACAAAAGACTTGGTCACTTAAAGCAATAACTGCCGTAACTCGGATTCGAACCGAGGTTGCGGCGGCCACAACGCAGAGTACTAACCACTATACGATCACAGCAGCCCAATAACACGCACTAAGCTCCTACAATAAGTACAGTATCATAAGGAATGTTAGGCAGAGCAGCAAATGCACAATATCAGTGCTGAGCGAACAGTAGCTGATATGTGAGAATGAAGAATGTTCTGACCATTTAACATCGGTTCCCCCAGTGGCTGTGTTGATTCCATCATTGATGTGTTGAGGGCTGAGATAAATACATATCTCCAAAACATCAAAGACTCCGCGGACAGTGCAGCTTTTATAACCTGCACATCCACCAATATCATTTATTATATCCGTTGTTCTCGGTGCAGTCTCCTGTACATTGGGGAGACTGGGCGCCTCCAAGCAGAGCGCTTTAGGGAACATCTCCGGAAAACCCGCACCAATCAACCACACAGCCCTGTGGCCCAACATTTCAACTCTCCCTCCCACTCTACCGAGGACATGGAGGTCCTGGGCCTCCTTCACCGCCGCTCCCTCACCTCCAGACACCTGGAGGAAGAACGCCTCATCTTCCACCACCGAACACTTCAACACCAGGGCATCAATCTGGACTTCAACAGTTTCCTCATTTCCCCTTCCCCCACCTCACCCCATTTCTAAACTTCCAGCTCAGCACTGTCCCCATGACTTGGCCAGACTTGTCCTACCTGCCTATCTTCTATTCCACCTATCCATTCCACCCTCCCCACCCCGACCAATCACCTTCATCCCCTCCCCCATTTTACTATTGTACGCTATGCTACTTTCTCCCCACCCCCACCCTCCTCTCACTTATCTCTCCACCCTTCAGACTCTCTGCCTGTATTCTTGACGAAGAGCTTTTGCCCGAAACGTCGATTTTACTGCTCCTCGGATACTGCCTGAACTGCTGTGCTCTCCCAGCACCACTAATCCAGAATCTGGTTTCCAGCATTTGCAGTCATTGTTTTTACCAAGCTTTTGTTGAAATATATACTTCAATAGCAATGCAGTTTAACATCGGTTACTTCTCGAGTTTCTCCACACAAGGCAGTAACAACTGCTGCCACATGGTCCCTGTTCCTCGCCCCAGAATCAGAGGGACTGAGTGGTGCAGTCGCGAATAACCAACTTGAAATCAGTATGGGAATGAAGTTGCAGAGAGACTCGATGGCTCAAGTGACTCAACCGGAGAATGCACGGTGTTTCTATGATGGTTTAGAGTCGCAAGCAATTCCGAGGTTGGGAGTGCTTCCGATCAAAGGTGGGGCAGAAGGGAAAATATGTTCCCGTTAATAATTTACAGCAATCTACGGTGCATCTTGCTGAGACAGCTGAGTGCCACAACTGAAGCGCGGGCAGCTGGTTTGAAGTTTAATTTTGCTTCACTATCACCCAGTTCCCTGGAATGAATTGCTTTCACCATTTTTATTTCCAATTGTTTAATATTTCGCTGTAGTCTGCGGCTTTCTTCCTCATGGTTAATTGCATGACGAATTGTTTGTGATCTGCACACTGCTAAATCACGGCAACCACAAGTAAATATAAATCATTGATCTATATGAGAAAACAGTGGAACTCACTGCAGGCATGCTGCGTAGGTTTGCAGGCGATACCAGTATTGTAGACAGTAAGGAAGATTATCAAAGTTTCGAAAGGATCTTAATCCAATGAGTCGTTGTACTGAAAAATGCAACATGGAGTTCAATCTGGATAAATGAAAGGTATTACATTTTGGTACAACAATAAGTGTGGCTTTGCGTATGTTGGAGAACAGGGAAGCTCGGTGTGCAGGTACATAATTCCTTGTAATTTGCATTACCAACAGACAAGATGATTCAAAGGCATTTCACATACTTCCCTTCATTGCTCATTCCTTTGTGTATAGTAGTTGGGACGTTATGTTGAAGTTATGCAGGACATTGATGAAGCCTCCTCTCGAATATCATGTCCAGTTCTGGTCGCCCAGTTGTGGGAATGATATTATTCAGCTTGAATAGGTTCACAAAAGGTATACACGTTTGTTGCCTGTGGAAGGTTTGAGTTATAATGAAAGGCTGGATAGGCTGAGACTATTTTCAGATTCGAGATTGGGGTACTGGATATTGGGGTACTTGAGGAGCAGGAGAATAGACGTTTCGGGGAAAAGCCTGATGAACGACACTTGCGTGAAAAACAACATTGATTCTCCTGCTCCCCGGATGCTGCCTTACTTGATGTGCTTTCCCAGCACAACACTCTCGACTCTGATCTCTCATCTGCAGTTCTCACTGTCTCCTAGTTGAGAATGTTTTTACTCGTGGTTAGGGGTTTGTACGGTGACCTGACAGAAGTTTATGAATTATTGAGAGACAAGTTTAGAGTTAACGATAGCGGCCTTTTCCCAGGAGGGGGATTTCAAGACGAGAGGGCATATGTTTAAGATGAAAAGAGAGAGTGTTTTAAAAAAGACATGTTTAGATACCGTATTTTACGTGTGTAATTAACTTGCTGAGGAAGTGATGGATGAGGGTACGTTTGCAACATTTAATGGACAATTGATTCCAAACATGAATGGGAACGTGGGACTTTTAAAATAAATTTATTCATGCCTAGTACATCAGTTATTTCCCAGAGGGCATTTAAGAGTCAACCACGGTATTATCCATCTGGAGTCTCCTGTGGGACAGAGCAGATGAATAGGGCAGTTTGCTTCCCGAACTGACATGAGTGAATCAGATGGGATTTTCCACACAACTGATTCAGGTCATCAAGAGACTCTTCAATTCCAGGTGCTTATTGAATTCAAACTCCGCCATCTGTTATGACAGGACCTGAACTCTTTGTCCCCAAAATATTACCTGGGTTTTGGATTAACAACACATTAATAAAACAACAAGGGCATTATCACCACTCAGCGGGTACAGGAGGAGGCAGACGGGAATGGGTGAGTTTGGCAGTATGTTCAGCATGGATCGGTTGGACTGACAGTCCTGTTTTCATGTTGTCTGACTCTGACTAAAGCTATGGAGCAGGAAGCTGGTTGGGATTAAAGGCGCATTGACAGCATAATCGATCTCCTGATGGGATATGTAATCCTGCTGGAGTCTCCGGAGGTTATTTTGCTCAGTGATCCCTTCCCACACACGGGACTGGTGAACGGTCTCGCTCCAGTGTTACTGATTAAATGAGATTCCATCTCTGTGGTTAATTGAATCTCTTCTAGAAGTTCCTATATTGCCCTACTTTCTCTGTGGTATCTGTGTCGTTTTTTCTACACAGGGTGAACGATCCTTTCAAATTGTGTCCACACAGATACAAATCCTGTTTTCCATGTTGAGAATTTGTTTTCATTCTTCCTCATTCACCCACGGGGTGTGAGTATGACTGGTCAGGACAACATTTATTCTTCGCCCCTCGTTCGTTTCTGTCTGGCTACACCACAAACCCGGGTGTGATCCCAGCCTCGGGTGTCTGTCTGTGGGCAGTCCACACATTCTCTGTGTGTTTGCGTTTTTAAGGGCTCAACACGCTCCACTTGTGCCACTCAGCTGTCTTAGAAAGATGCACCGGAAATCGCTATGATAGTATAAACGGGGACAACCATTCCCTTGAGCAGGAGCACACTCAACCGAGGAATTTCTTGCGCCTCTATGCCATCACAGAAGGACGCACGCTCACCTATTGCATCACTGGAGACAGAGAGTAACTCCACGCACTCATTCTCATCCCCATTTCCGGTTGGATCTGGGCGGCTGTGCCGATGTTATGCTAAACTCCTATTGAAGCATACATTTCAACAATATCCTGTACTGTCCCCCAAGTCTTTGATGCTTGTCAAAATCTATTAATCTCAGTTTTCAACATTCTCTTACAAGGGATCTCCACAGCCTCTGACGAAACCGAACTGAAAGATTCAGCTCATTGTCAGTTCCCACATGTCTGTCACTGTTCACTGGTTACTGATATTGTACACTTGCTGTTCTTCCGAACATTTCCTCTGCTAGTATACTTATTGCTGCTTGCAAGCATCCTGTTCTGTGGTTGCTGTGATCATTGTTGTCGGTATTTTGCATTGTGACCACAGCAACCTCGATTTGAAACCAAATCACGGCACTTAGTATTCTCTCCGTTGTCCTTTTTGTGACACATGCTCAGAAATTAATTGTTTTACCTTCAAATTCCGCTCTCTCACATCTCTGCGTTTCATATATCAGGATTCAAACACACCCGTTGTCAGAGATTCCGGTCCTTCCCACGATTATTAAACCTCCTTTCCGTCCCTCCTCCCATTTCTCTGAGGCAATGCACAATCTATCACTCTCTTTCACATTCATACTATTCTGTCTGTGCAGCTGCTGCGGTCACTGTTATTGGGTGAACGTGCCCCAATCCCACCATCGGGGCCTTCAAACAAATTGATCCAATTGGATACCGCGGTTGTGAAATCAATCCCCATGTAGCAGCATTTACTGACATAGGCCAGAGACAATTGGAGCGTCAGGCTCATGGAAAATACCCAGGGCAGTTTTGGTGAAAAGACATTTTGTTGGAAAAGATCAGCTTTTATGGCTTTCCGCGTTAGTCTTGTGATAATTTCATAGGACCGATAATCCAGGGACCGAGGTAATTGTCTGGGTACCGGGGCTCTAATCCCACTATGCCATGATCGTCAAATTTGGATTCAAAACATATCTGCAAGGAAGAATCTAATGACTACTATAGATCCATTGACAATTATTGAAAAAAAAATCGATTTCACTGATGTCATTTCGGGATGGAATTTGCTATCCTTACTTGGTCTCGGCTGCATGTGACTTCAGACTCACAGCAATATGGTTGAGTATCAACTGCCCTCTGGGCAATGTGGAATGTGTAATAAAAACTGCTCAGCCAGAATCGCCCTCATACTAATCCAGAAATTTAAAAACAAATGCTTATTAGGATCAAGCAAGAGCGTTGTGTGCAGCTTTGTAAGTCACATTATAGTAGGGATGTGATCACACTGAGAAAGTTGCAGGAGATATTTACCGGGATATTGTTTGGGCTGAAGAGTTTCAGTTTTGAAGAAAAACAGGACAGAGTGGAGTGTTTGTCGCAGTGCAAAGGAGATGTAGACAAGACATGATTGAGTTAGGGCATGGACAGGGTTGACTGAACGAGCTTCCCATTGATGGAGGGATCGGTCAGCAGGGGCCAGAGACTTCAGAAGAAAAACAGAAAGGTTTGAGAAGTTGTGCGAAAAACCTTTATCAGCCAGTGGGTGGTTGGAATTTGGAATACACTGTCTGCATTTTTTAGAGCGGCAGAACCCCTTATAACCTGAATAAATATTCAGATGTGAGCTTGTGATGCCAAGACATATAAGGCTGTGGGGTAAGCATTCTGAAATGGGATTCAGTTCATTAGACAGTTGTTTTTGACAAGTGTGGCCACATTGGGTTGAAGGGCCTCCTTTGACATTCTTGTTCTCTGTAGTACAATGGTTAGTGTCCCCGCCTGTCACAGGGCTCAATTTTCCGCTGGGGACAGTATAAGCGTTTTAAAACTGTCACTCCATTCCCAAGTGCGAGTATTGATACCTGTCCTTCCATTGTCGATGGGGCATATCACACGAAGGACAGTGCTGCCTGAATCAGTGTGGGAAAGGGCTGCAGCTCTCAGGGAGGCAGAGTATCAGTGAACGGCCAAACACGTGACTTCTGCAAACTTCACCTTGTGACTGTGTTGGAATGAATAGCATTTGACAGACTTGTTCCAGATAGAAGGATTTACTAGAAACAGGAAGCTGAGGAAGAAACAACATAAACACATTCAAGTATGAGTACAGAAACATTTCCCACAGCACGAATAAAATTGTAAAAGACAGAGTAGCGTTTCGATACATTGAATTTGGGTCCATTTGTTTTGATCAGTTTTACCAGGGTATAAAACCATGAAAAAATGATACAGCACTTGCTCAGTATGATGGAACATTGTTTCAGTAATTCGCACTGCTGTTCAGAGGGAGGGTTAGGTTGATTTGCAAAGTTAAATTTCCCTTTCGTGTCCAGGGAGTGAATTTAGTAAGTGAGGTGAATTCGCCATGGGTAACGCGGGGATAAGGTCAGAAGTCACAGGACGTTAGGTTATACTCCAACAGGTTTATTTGAAATCAAAAGGGGGAGGGATTCCCCTTTTTCAGGTGAAATATAAGGAAATAGGGAGGGGAGCTAGGTCTGGGTGAGATGCGCTTCAGAGAGTCAACACCGGCTCGATTGACTGAAATGCTCTTTCTGCACTGTAGGGTTCTGTGATTCTATGAATAGATAATGACGGTGTTTACTGGGGTGTAAAGCCATTAGAGAAGATGCTGATGGGGGTGTACTGAGGATGAGATTTTATTCACTTGTGCTCTTGGAAAATTGAGACCAGTTATCCCTGAACCAAGGAACACTTAACTGGGTTTATTCAGCTTATGAAATGTTTGGACAGAGTAAATAGGAGGAAAATTCCGACTTTTAAGTAAGTAAACATCTAGATGTCAGGCATTCAATACCTTTGATAAAACCTTTGAAGGACAAAGAGATGATGAGAACAGAATCGCTGTCACTCCGAATATCTGTTTTTCAAAATATTTGGAAAGGCACATTTGATGACATACAAGGAATAAATTTCACAAGGAGAGAGACAGCGTGTGGCTCGGTAAAGATGCAGAGGTGGGGTGTAGTCCGTCGGAAGTTGCTGGGAAACAATGTCTAAGTTGATTGACATTAAATGTAAAGAAATTTCTTTAATGTGTGCAGCTGAAGAAGATTCGGTTCCAAAACTCTGCGTTTTTAAAGATTTGGCATAATGTTCACCTAAAGCATTGTAAATGGAACTGAGTGGAGTTCTATTTATTGTGAACGGAAGATATTACATAATGAATAGGAAGTGACCAGTTGCTTGGAGATCGACTTCCTGCTTTCATCACATGCGTTAAGGATGTGAGAACAAACACCATGATGTTTGGTCCATTTAATACTCAGTGAATCTGCCAAAGGAACGAGCAACAAAACTGGTGGGTTTTCTTTTGTACTTTAACCCTCTGTTTTTCTAAGCAGTATTTTCCTTTAGCTGAAATAAAGTCTGAGCAAATTTGAATACAACATTAATCGTTCCAATGAGATATATCCAATTCACTTCTAATTATTACAATCAACATTGTGAGTTTGCAGCAAAATTAAAATGAAACGAACAAATCAGCTTTTCTTGCGATTTAATCCAATTCAGGTTCAGCCATATGAGAAAGGACATTGAGCGACAACATCACCTTTATTTCAATTACCATGGCTGCTTCTTCACGTGAGAGAGAAAGTGACTGAAAAAAATATGTGCCAAATGTAGGTGTAAATATGACGGAAAATTCTTGTCCTGTTTCATTCTGACTCAGTTCTGACTCAGTATGTATCAATGACAGCAATTCATTCTGACCAGCATGACTATTTATTGGAATTTTCTATTATTATAATTCTAGTGAAAGCAGAAACACAATGGCGTGGATTCGATTCCGCTCTGGAACTTTCTCATCAATGACTTTCACTACATGTAACCTGATGAGGTCACATGTCACCCCTCTACAAAATGTGCAGAGGAGACCGAGAGATTATGGTGGTGGGATATTACACCGCTGTACTCCACATTCACGGGTTCGAGTCACACTCTGGTTGCTAAATTTACGCGCCGCACTCGCAGTTTTTCCTTTGCACATCACACCTCTGGTATACACTGGATCGAGAAACTTGTTCTTGCCCTTCACTGCACGAGAGTTTCAGGAATAATCGACACCACATTAAAGTCGAAATGAAGAGTGAGAGCAGTCATTCTATTCAATTGTAGATGAAATTGGTGTAATGAGAAGGAACGCATTTTTCTTTCCGTCCTACACTCCATCTTGTCTTTCTATGAATTCCCATCGAAAGAAAGAGAAAAAGAAAACAAGAGATTGGGAGCACAAGTTTATCCAGTGGGGTTGTTCATGAGTATTTTAACCTAACACTTCACACAAAGATCTGATCAGTATTTCAAACAGTCACTCAGAATTGGAACCACAGAAAATTTCTCCAATGAAACGAACCTTTCATTCTTCACCAATTTCTGCTGTGTGTGAATCATACAACGATCCGTCATCCGACATGATCACTGACTGAGAGCGTGCCAACTGTATAAGATTTAGCAACTTCCTTCAGCAATCACAGCTTCTGTACACAGCCACCTGTGCTGGGCCCAGTGTCATTTGTTGCCCCAGGTCACAGCACATTTCTTTTTCCTGTGTTTATGAGCTTTGTTCATAATCTGTCTGATCTGTTTAATAAACTTTTCCTGTCACTTCATCCCATCCCCTCACAATTTTGAACTTATGAATAAAATAAGGCGTTAGATGAAATGTTAAACCAAGTGGAAGTATGCTATTCAGCCCAAGGAGTCTTCTCAACCATTCAACGAACTCATGGTTGATCTGATTTGGAGATACCGGTGTTGAAGTAAGTAAAATATCACACAACACGAGGTTAGAGTCCAGCAGGTTTACGTGGAAGCTCTAGCTTTCTGAGCGATGCTCCTTCATCAGGTGATAGTCACCTGACTATCACCTGATGAAGGAGTGTCGCTCCGAAAGCTAATGTGCTTCCAATTAAACCTGTTGGACTATAACCTAGTGTTGTGTGATTTTTCACATAGTTGGTCTGATAATCTTGAATTCCTTTCTGCTCATTTAGCTCGAAAAGTTTCATCATCTTTCTGATTAACTATCTGGCACAGTTTGAAAATACCCAACCACACAGTCTCAACAGCGGTTACTGGAAAATGCCACAATTTCTTAGACCCCTGAGCAAAGAACTTACTCCTCATTTCTGAATTAAATGGGCAATATCTAATTCTGAGATTATGTCCTCTTGTGCTCTCTTCAGAGCATCGGGCAAGGCAAATGCTCGTATCTACCCTGTCAAGATCCTACGACTATTGAACATTTATAATTGTTACTTTGTAATTATAAATTTCCCCGACTCCTCCTTTGTTTGAAGGAGAATAATCCCAGCCTAACCAATCATTCCACGAAGTTCTACTGTATTCAGAGTTAGCAACATGTTAGTAAGTCTGCGCTACCCCTTATAGCATCCTTACATATTATTAAGACAGGTGGAGAAATTTCAGCGAGGAAACGGGTTGAAATTTCAGGCGCAGACGGGAATTGAAACTTGAAATCAGAAAGCGATTAGAATCGGATTGACCCCCAGAAGGACTAAATACAGCAAAGATATCTCTGACAAATCAGAATCTAATCATGTTCGATTGATATTCAATGGCTTCAATGTTACTGAATTCCTCCGTGTCGTCGTCCTCGGAACTAGTATTTCGGAAAAATGGAACCTGACCGCCCGTATAAAGAAGTTGACGACAAAAACCTGTCCGTGTGTCAACTTTGTTTGATTATTAACTCAACTCTTGTCTCCGTGAAGCCTACATCGTCCGCAACGCACAAATTAGATGTTTAGCAGAACTTTCTCCATTTGCCGAGGTGGGTGCAGCTTCAACACCACTGAAGGAACTGAACACCCTCCACGACAATGCAGTCACTTAACTGTATATTGTTCAACACCTGACTATTTATTCCCTTAACTGTTAAGACACAATTGAAGCAGAGTGCACCACATAGAAGATTCACTGGAGTTAGTTATCGAGGCTTTGTTGACAGAACCTTCAAAGCTCAAAAACTGTACCGACCATAAGGACAAGTTTGAAGATGCACTGAACCTTCACCATTTGCAAATTACCGTCCAAGGCTCATACCAGCATGACTTGGAGAGGAATCAGTGGTAAATTCATTGAGTGGTGAAGTAGTTTGATGGGCAAAGATTTATACTTCAGCCCTCTATCTTTCATCTTTCAATGTTTAAAAAAATAGATTATTGCATGGACCAGACTTGTGCTCGTTCCTTTAGTTGTTTCCTCAACTGGCGGTTGCTAAAGATCGAATATCATCCTCAGTCTGTGGTCAACAATCGAAAATATCCAAAACCCTCTCGAACAACTGATCTCCCTGTCCCTGTCTTCAGGGATCTGTGAATGCCCATTCCAAGATCTCTTTGTTCCTGTTCACCAATCAGAATCCTCACTGTTATTGTTACAACTCCCCAAATTCACCACCACTCATTGGTCTGGATTCAATTCCATTCACCATTTTGCCTTTCAACATGATGTATACATCCCTGCGGTCCCTGACATTATTCATCAGAGTCAACCACACGACTATGTATCGTCAGTAAACTTCTAAATCATGACTTCTAATAAAAAAGTTTGAATTATTGATCTACATCAGGAAACAGTGGTACTTCACTGGGAAAAAGCATCCAAACATGGTTCCTTTCTGCATGGGATGAACAACTCCAAGGGTTGCTAGCCCAGTATCTCGCCACTACATTTGCAGATGACACAAAGATTGGTGGAGAAGCCAGAAAACATAGAGGACAGTCAAAGAATGAAGGGGAATATAGATAGACAGAAGAGTTGAGCAGAGAAGTGGCAAATGGTGTTCCATCCAAGCAAATGTGAGGTGATGATTTAGGGAAGTCTAATTCCAGAGCCAAGTATACAGTAAATGGAAGAGCTTGGGTAAACTTGATGAGAAGAGAGATCTGGGACTTCAGGTCCTTTGTACCCTGAAGGTGACTGCACAGGTGGACAGAGTGGTCAAGAAGGCATATGGCATGCTTGCCTTCACCGGATAGGGCATTGAGTATAAGAGCAGGCAAGCCCTGCTAAAATTGTACAAGAGTTTGTTTCGGCCGCGTTTAGAATACTCTGTGCAGTTCTGGTCGCCAAAGTACCAAAATTATGTGGACGTTTAGGAGAGAATGCGGAGAAGGTTTACGCTGATGTTGCCTGGTATGGAAGATGCAAGCTCTGAAGAGAGGTTGAGTCGATTACTTCTGCTTTCATTAGGCAAAAACGAGATTCAGGGGATCTGATTGAGGTCTACAATATCATGACGGGTACAGACAGGATGGATAGAGATAAGCTTTTTCCCAAGATGAGGGCTTCAATAATGAGAGGTCATGCATTCAATGAGAGGTGAAACTTTTAAGGGAGATAGACATGGAAAGTATTTTACACAGAGGGTGGTAGGTGCTGGAATGCGTTTCCAGCAGAGGTAGTAGAGGCAGACATGGTAGATTCATTTCAGGTGCGCCTGGACAGATGCATGAGTAAGTGAGAAGCAGAGGGATACGGATGCTTAGAAATTGGGCGACATGTTTAGTGAGTTGATTTGGACCGGGTCAGGTATGGCAAGGAAGAATCTAATGACTATTATATATCCATTGACAATTGTTGAAAAAAAATTTCCAATGATGTTATTTCGAGATGGAATTTGCTATCCTGACTTGGTCTGGCCTGAATGTGGATGAGATTGATCGATTTCGACAAAACATTAAAGACTCGGGGGACAGTACAGGATATTGTCGAAAAGTATGCTTCAATAGCATTTTAGCTTAACATTGGCACAGCCGCCCATATCCAACCAAAAATGGGGGTGGGAATGTGTGCGCGGAGTTACTCTCTGGCTCCAGTGATGCAATAGGTGTGCATCCTGTCCTTCTGTGATGGGAAAGAGGTGCAAGAAATTCCTCGGTTGAGTGTGCTCCCACTCAAGGGAATGGTTGTCCCCGTTGATACTATCATAGCGATTTCTGGCGCATCTTTTTAAGACAGCTGAGTGGCACAGGTGGAGCGTGTTGAGACCTTAACTTTGTAGTGATGGGTTTAAAACTGATTTTTCTGTTTGGATCTGTGTTTCCGACACTGGCGGTGGCAGCTACATTTGCTCGCATCAGCTCAGTATCAGTTTCTTCCACACAGTCAAGACTTCAACCAGGAGAAGGTGGTTTTGGGGTGATATTTTAAACTAGTCATATTTGGGGGTTGGGACACGGAAACGGTGATGTTTACGTACGATGATTAAAACATGAAATACAAGCCTGACCTCAGGAACAGAGATCATGACTTTAATTTCCTGCAATCCTATTCATTCACGTCCCTTATGCAGGGGATTGAACCATCTTCACCCAGTCCTGCCTACGAGAGACTCCAGGAGCAGAAAAACATGAGCTGACCCTTAATTCAAGAATCTCCACCGCGTGGGGAAGCAGTCTAATCGGCCCTTCCAGTCCACACGGTCCATCCAAAGCGCATCCCACCAGACCCCACGGTATTCCCTGTCACATAAGCCTGCATTTCCCATTGTTGATCCCTGTAACTGGCACATCTTTGGTCAGAGGGAGAAATAAAAACGCAAACACACAGAGAATGTGCAGACTGCCCACAGACAGACACCCGATGCTGGGATCGCACCCGGGTTTGTGGTGGAGCCAGACAGCAACAAACAAGGGGCGAAGAATAAATGTTGTCCTAACCAGTGATAATCACACCCTGTGGGTGAATGAGGAAGATTAACAAAAACATTAACAATATGGAAAACAGGATTTGTATCTGTGTGGACACAAGTTGAAAGGATCGTTCACCCTGGGTTGTAAAAAGGACACTGATACCACAGAGAAAGCAAGGCAATGTGGGAACTGCTGGAAGCGATTCAATTAACCACAGAAATGGAATCTCATTTAACCAGTAACACTGGGGAGAGGCCGTTCACCAGTCCCGTGTTTGGGAAGGGATCACTGAGCAAAACAACCTCCGGAGACTCCAACAGGATTACATATCCCATCAGGTGTTCGATTATGATGTCAATGCGCATTTAATCCCAACCAGCCGCCTGCTCCAGAGCGTCAATCAGACTCATACAACATGAAAACAGGCCTGTCAGTCCAACCGATCCATGCTGAACATACTGCCAAACTAACCCATTCCCATCTGCCTCCTCCTGTACCCGCTGAGTGGTTATAATGCCCTTGTAGTTTTATTACTGTGTTGTTAATCCAAAACCCAGGTAATATTTTGGGGACAATGAGTTCAGGTCCTGGCATGACAGATGGTGGAGTTTGAGTTCAATAAGCACCTGGAATTGAAGAGTCTCGTGATGCCCTGAATCAGTTGTGTGGAAAATCCCATCTGATTCACTCATGCCAGTTCGGGATGCAAACTGTCATATTCATCTGCTCTGTCCCACAGGAGACTCCAGGTGGATAATACCGTGGTTGACTCTTAAGTGCCCTCTGGGAAATAACTGACGTACTAGGCATGAATAAATTTATTTTAACAATCCGAATTTCCCATTCATGTTTGGAATTAAATTGTCCATTAAATGTTGCAAACATACCCTCATCCATCACTTCCTCGGCAAGTTAATTACACACGTAAAACACATTCCCTTTAAAAATGCCGCACATGTCTTTTTTTTTTAAATCTCTCTTTTCATCTTAAACATATGCCCTCTCGTCTTGAAATTCCCCTCCTGGGAAAAGACCGCTATCGTTAACTCAAAACTTGTCTCTCAATAATTCATAAACTTCTGTCAGGTCGCCGTTCAAACCCCTAACCTGGAGTGAAAACAGTCTCAACTGGGAGAAAGTGAGAACTGCAGATGGGAGATCAGAGTCGAGAGTGTTGTGCTGGGAAAGCACAGCAGATCAGGCAGCATTTGAGGAGCAGGAGAATCGACGTTTCGGGGAAGAGCCTGATGAACGACACTTGTGTGAAAAAATAATTCTCCTGCTACTCGGATGCTGCCTTACCTGATGTGGTTTTCCAGCACCCTAATCTCGAATCTGAAAATAGTCTCAACCTATCCAGCCTTTCATTATAACTCAAAACTTCCACTGGCAACAAGCGTGCACACCTTTTGTGAACCTATTCAAGCTGAAAAATATCATTCCCACAACTGGGCGACCAGAACTGGACATAATATTCCAGAAGAGCCCGCATCAATGTCCTGCAAAACTTCAACATAACTTCCCAACTGCTGTACACAAAGGACAGAGCAATGAAGGGAAGTAGGTTAAATGCCTTTGAACCATCTTGTCTGTTGGTAATGCAAATTACAAGGAATTATGTACCTGCACACCGAACTTCCGTGCTCTCCAACATACGCAAAGCCATACTCTTTTTGTTGGACCAAAATGCAATACCTTCCATTTATCCAGATTGAACTCCATGTTACATTTTTCAGTACAATGAATCATTGGATTAAGATCCTTTTGAAACTTTGATAATCTTCCTCACTGTCTACAATACTGGTATCGCCTGCAAACCTCCGAAGCATGCCTGCAGTGAGTTCCACTGTTTTCTCATATAGATCAATGATTCATATTTACTTGTAGTTGCCGTGATTTAGCAGTGTGCAGATCATACAACAGTTCGTCATGCAATTAACCATGAGGAAGAAAGCCGCAGACTGCTGGGAGATATTAAACAATTGGAAATAAAGATGGTGAAAGCAATTCATTCCAGGGAACTGGGTGATAGTGAAGCAAAATTAAACTTCAAACCAGCTGCCCACGCTTCAGTTGTGGCACTCAGCTGTCTCAGCAAGATGCACCGTAGATTGCTGTTATTATAAACGGGAACAAATTTTCCCTTCTGCCCCGCCTTTGACCAGAAGGACTCCCAACCTCGGAATTGCTTGCGACTCTAAACATCATAGAAACACCGTGCATTCTCCGGTTGAGTCACTTGAGCCATCGAGTATCTCTGCAACTTCATTCCCATCTTGATTTCAAGTTGGTTATTCGCGACTGCGCCACTCAGATCCTCTGATTCTGGGGCGAGGAACAGGGACCATGTGGCAGCAGTGGTTACTGCCTTGTGTGGGGAAACTCGTGAAGTAACCGATGTTAAACTGCATTGCTATTGAAATATACATTTCAACAAAAGCTTGGTAACAACAATGACTGTAGATGCTGGAAACCAGATTCTGGATTAGTGGTGCTGGAAGAGCACAACAGTTCAGGCAGCATCCGAGGTGCAGTAAAATCGACGTTTCGGGCAAAAGCTCGTCATCAAGAATACAGGCAGAGAGCCTGAAGGGTGGAGAGATAAGTGAGAGGAGGGTGGGGGTGGAGAGAAAGTAGCATAGAGTACAATAGTTAAGTGGGGGAGGGGATGAAGGTGATAGGTCGGGGGCGGGGGGAGGGTGGAATGGATAGGTGGAATAGATGATAGGCAGGTAGGACAAGTCAGGACAAGTCATGAGGACACTGCTGAGCTGGAAGTTTGGAAATGGGGTGAGGTGGGGGAAGGGGAAATGAGGAAACTGTTGAAGTCCACATTGATGCCCTGGGGTTGAAGTGTTCTGAGGCAGAAGTGTTCCTCCAGGTGTCTGGTGGTGAGTGAGCGGTGGTGAAGGAGGCCAAGGAACTCCATGTCTTCGGCAGAGTGGGAGGGAGAGTTGAAATGTTGGGCCACGGGGCGGTGTGGTTAATTGGTGTGGGTTTCCCAGAGATGTTCCCTAAAGCACTCTGCTAGGAGGCGCCCAGTCTCCCCAATGTACAGGCGACTGCAGCGGGAGCAACGGATACAATACAACGGGGCGGCACGGTGGCACGGTGGCACAGTGGTTCGCACTGCTGCCTCACAGCGTCAGAGACCCGGGTTCAGTTCCCGCCTCAGGCGATTGTCTGTGTGGAGTTTGCACGTTTTCCTCGTGTCTGCGTGGGTTTGCTCTGGTTTCCTCCCACAGTCCAAAAGATGTGCAGGGTCAGGTGAATTGGTCATGCTGAATTGCCCGTAGTGTTAGGTAAGAGGGGAATGGGTGGGTGGCGGGTCGGTGTGGACTTGTTGGGCCGAAGGGCCTGTTTTCACACTGTAAGTCTAAACTAATCTAAGTGATATTTGTGGATGTGCAGGTAACAAAAGCTGCACTGTCCCCGGAGTCTTTGATGTTTTGGAGAAATCTATTTATCTCAGCCCTCAACACATTAATGATGGAATAACAACAGCCACTGGGGGAACTGATGTTCAACGGTCAGCCCATTCTGAGTTCCCACATATCTGCCACTGTTCGCTAAACACTGATATTGTGTATTTGGTGCTCCGCCTAACATTCCTTATGATACTGTACTTATTGCAGGGGCTTGGTGCGTTTGTCTGTGGGTTTCTGTGACCGTATAGTGATCAGTACTCTGCGTTTTGGCCGCAGCAACCTCGGTTCGAATCCGAGTCACGGCCGTAATTGCTCTATGTGTCCCAGTCTTTTGTGAAACACAAAGGAATCAGTTGTTTTAAAGTTTTGATTTTCTCCAAGGTGATTTTTTTCCCTTCAAACTCTGCTCGCTCACATCTCTGTGTTTCATATGTCAGAATTCAAATTCACCTGTTCTCAGAGATTTCTTCCCTCCTACGATCACTAACCGAACTTTCCATCCCATACCGCCTTTTCATTAATTTGGAGATGTCGGTGTTGGACTATGGAGTACAAAGTTAAAAATGACCCAACACCAGGTTATGGTCTTACAAGTTTAAATGAAGCACGAGCTTTCGGAGCGCTGCTCTTTCATCATGTGTTTGCGGAGTCATTTACTATTTCACTAAGACATTGCAGAATCTAACACAGACTCTCCCATTGATATCGATCAGTCTGTGTGGCTGGGGTCACTGTTGCTGGGTGAACGTGCCCCAACCCCACCATCGGGACCTGCAGACCATTGATCCATTTGGTTACCACTGTTCTGTGATCAATACTCATGTAGCAGCTTTTACTGATATGGACCAGATATTATTTGGGGGGTGGGGTCAAGCTCAGGAAAATGGCACAGAACAGTATCGGGGAAAAGCGACTTAATTGGACAAGATCAGTTTCACTACTTTTCTGCAATGGCCGAGCGCTATTACCACTGAACACTGAACTGTTAATTCAGACACCAGGGACCTGGGTTTGACTCCGACCATGCTCGGTGGTAGAACTGGGATACAATAAATATCTGGAATTACGAATCTAATAACTCCTATATATCCATGTTCAATTGTTGAAAAACAACAAAACCATCTGACGTCATTTAAGGAATGAAACTGCCATTCTTACCTGCTCGGGCCTCCATGTGACTCCAGACTCACTACAATATGGTTGAGTCTCAACTACCCGCTGTGCAATTAGGGATAGCAATCAATACTGCCGAGTCAGCGACGCCCTCATACTGTAACAGAATAGAAAAAAAAATGTTCATTTGGCCCTAGCTAGATTACTGTGTGCAGTTCTGTAATTCAGAGGACTGCATGGATGTGATCGCACTGGGAACGTTGCAGTAGAGATTCACTGGGATATTGTCTGGGCTGAAGAGTTTCAGTTGTGAGGAGAGATTGGACAGACTGGGGTTGTTTGTCGCCGAGCAGAGGAGATGGGAGAAAACATGACTGAGATGTACTAAATACTGAGGGATATGGATAGGATAGACTGAAAGAAGCGTTTCTTATTGATGGAGAGACCGAACACTGGGGCCAAGAGATTTCGGGAAAAGGCAGAAAGGTTTGGGTACATTTGCGGAAAGGGTCAGAGAGGCGGAAATCATTCTAACCTTTAAAAAAATTCAGATGTGAATTTATGATGCCAAAACATGTAAGATTATGGGCGAAACGATGGAAAACTTGATTCAGGTCGTTAAGCAGTTGTGTTTGACAAGTGCGGCCACAACAGGCTGAAGGGTCTCCTTCGATGTTGTTGTCCTCCACAGTATCGTGGTTAGTGTACCCGCCTGTCACTGGGCTCAATTCTCCGCTGGGGGCATCGTAAAGGTTTTAAACCTGTCGCTCTGTTCCCAGTGAAGTTTATTTATGCCTGGCCTTCCATTCTCGAAGGGACATGTGTCACAGGAAGGACAGTGATGTCTGAATCAGCTGGGGAAGGACTGCAGCTCCTGGGAAGAAAGAATGTCAGTGAAAGTGCAAACACGTAACTTCAGCAAACCGCACAGTGTGTTTGTCTTGCAATGAAAACCATTATATAGAGTTGTTTTCTGACTGATATGTTTATTTAAATCGGGAATCTGAGGAAGAAAACAGAGTAAACCCATTCAGATCTTAGTGCAGAAACATTTCCAGCAGAACTACTGAGGTTGTACAGCGTAGAAACGCGTTTGGATGCATTGATTTCGGGTTGGTGGGCGCAGCTTGCTTTCACTCGGTGGAGTTGCCAGTGTGTAAAGCCATTACACATGATAAACATAGTGTTCAATGTGATGCTACATTTGCTCAGTGGTTCGCACTGCTGTTAAGACTGTAGGTTTGGTAGATTGGTCATGTTAAACTGCGCTGATGTGTCCAGAGAGTGAATTCAGTAAGTTAAGTGAATTAGCCATGGGTAACGCAGTGATAAGGTCAGCAGTCCCACGTTGCCAGGTTTTATTCCACCAGGTTTATTTGAAATCACAAGCCAGAGGCCTGCGGGGATAGAGACGGGAGCTCGGTCTGGTTGAGTTGCTGTTCAGAGTCTCCCTACAGACTCGATTGTCTGAACTGTACTTTCTGCATTGTAGGGAATCTGTGATTCTATCAGAGAGGACACTGCCAGCGTTTACTGGGATGCGAAGCCATTAGCGACGATGCTGATGGCGTTTAGTGGGGATGGAGTTTTATTTATTTGTGTTTTGGAAAATTTGAAACTAAACCAAGGAAAACCGAATGGAAGTTTTCCAGAGTATATGAGGTTTGGAGAGAGTAAATATATGGCAAATTCACTCTTTCAAGTTCATAAATTTCTGAAAGTCAAGATTTCAAAACCATCGATGTAGGGCAAAGAAATAATAGGAGTAGAATTTCTGTCACTCAGACAATCCGTTTCCAAAATATTTGGAAAGGCACATTTAGAGACACAGAAACAGTGCGTTTCACTAGGAGAGACACAGCCTGCGGCCAGATAAAAGTGCAAAAGTGGGGTATCGGGGGGGGGGGCGGGGAGAAGGTGCGAGGAAACAATATCAAATTTGGACGACTTCAGATGCAAAGAAATATCGGAAACGAATGCAGCTGAGTAAGATTCAGCAAAAAAACCTCAGAATTTTGAAAGATTTATATTAATATTCCAATGAAGCATTATAAATGGAACTGAGCAGATTTTGTATATTGTCAAGGAAAGCTATTCCATAATGAATAGGAAGTGACCCGTCTCTTGGAGACCGATTTCCTGCTTTAATCCCATGCCTTAAAGATGGGAGGACGATCGCCATGATATTGGGTTCATTTGATACCCACTGAAATCTGCCAAAGTAACTGAGCATCAAAACTGGCATCTTGTTTTGTAGTTCAACCTTCTGTTTTTCTCATCAGTATTTTCTTGAAGCTGAAATAAATTCGGAGCAAAATTGAACACAACATTGAGCGTTCCAATCATATAAATCCAATTCACTTCCGATCATTGGAATGAACAGAGTGAAGGTGCAGCAAAATTAATAAATTGAAACGATGAAAACTGCATTTCCGGGAATTTTACCCAGTTCAGGATCAGCCATATGAGAAATACCATCGAGCTAAAACATCACCTTCACTTCTCTCTCCGTATATACTTCTTCACGTGAGAGAGAAACTGTCTGAAGAAATTATGCATCAAGCCTAAATGTGCGTGTGAATGTGACGGTAATGTCATGTTTGCTGGGTCATTCTGAGACAGTTCCGACTCGAAATAAATCAAGGACAAGGTATTCCTTCCAAGGACGTGGTCAATTCCTTGGATTTTGCTGGTATTATTATTCTGCTGAAAGCAGAAACATAATGGTGTGGATTCGATTCCACTCAGGGAATTGCTTATCCCCTCGGTGCACCATATGTGATCTTGATGGGGTCACATGTGAGCCCCTTTGCAATGGGCTGAAGTCTCCCAGGGGTTCAGGCGGCGGGTTGCTCTTCCATTGTGCTGGTGTGGATTTGAATCCTACTCTGGCTGTTACTTCTATGAAACGCAGCTGTTGTTTCCCTTTGTGCCTCGCATCTTTAGGATACATTGGATGGAGAATCTTGCTCTTGCCCTTCATTGAACCGGAGATTGATGATAAATCGATACCACATCAAAGTTGTAATTAAGCAATTTGTTTCTGTTGTTAGTTACATTGGGATAATGAAAAGGAGTGCAAACGTTTCTTTTCTCCTTTCATCCCATCTTGACTTTCTATGAATTTACATCGAATGAAACTGAAACAAATAAGGAGAGATCGGGTGCAATGGTTGATCCAGTGGGATTGTAAATTTTAATGTCACACCACACAAAGTTGTGATCAGTATTTTAAACAGTCAATTGAATTGGAACCGCAGAAAACTTTTCCAATGAAACGAATCTTTCATTCTTTCACAACCTTTTGCTGTGTGAATCAAACCGCGATCCATCATCCAGCGTGATCACCAAGTTGGCAAAAATATTAGATCCGCCAATTTTCTTTAGCAATCACAACATCTGCACATACCCATCTGCGGGGTGCCCAGGCCCCAGCACATTTCCTGTTCATGACCTTATGAGCCTAGATCCTGATCTGTCTGATCAGTTTGAGAAACCTTTTCTATCACTTCATCCCATCCCCTCAGAATTGAAAAGGTATCAATAAAATACGGCGTTCGACCAAATGATGTAGGATTGGAAGGCGGCCATTCAGCCCATCGATTCTGGTCCACCATTCAACGAACTCATGGCTGATCTGATAATCCTCAATTCCATTCTCCAGCATTGCCTCGACAAAGCTTCATCGCCTTTCTGGTTAATTATCTGTCTGGCACAGTTTGAAAATACAGAACAACTCAGCCTCAACAACAAGTTCGGCAAGGAGTTCCACCGATCCACTGGCCCCTGTGCAAAGAAATTACTCCTCATTTCTGAATTAAATAGGCAATATCTAATTCTGAGTTCATGTCCTCTGGTACTCTCCTCATACCAGAGGGTGAACCACCTGCCCGTAACTACCCTGTCAAGACCCCATGAATATTGAACGTTTATAAATGTTATTATGTGATTATAGAGCTCCCCTCCATCTCCTTTGTTTCCAGGAGAATAATCCCAGCCTAACCAATCATTCCACGAAGCTCCATTTTCTCCAGTGTTAACATGTTCATTAATCTCTGCTCTCCCCTTTAGCGTCCTTACATGTTATTAAGGCAGGTGGAGACATTTATGCGAAAAAACGGTTGAAATTTCAAGCACAGACGGGAATTGGATCTTGAAATCAGAAAGGGACTGGAATCAGATTGGTCCACACAAGGATGAAATAGAGTAATGATCACTCTGACAAATGAGAATCTAATCATATCTCATTGACATTCAATCACTTTACTGTAAACAAATTACCCTGTGTAATCGTCCATAGAGCTATTATTTTGGGGTAAAAGCTTATAGAAACTGGCTACATAAACACTTTGACAACAATAACATGTTCTTGTGACATTTTTTGATTATAAACTCAACTCATTGTTCCGTGAATCCTACATCATTTGCAAGGCACAAATGAGACGTGAAATATAACTCTCTCCATTTGCCTAGATGGGTGTAACTTCAATAACACTTAAGGAACTTGACACCGTCCACGACAATGCAGTCACTTGAGTGTACCCTCTTCAAAACCTGCAATATTCATTCCCTTCACCGTTAAGGCGCAATTGCAGCAGAGTGCACCAACTATAAGATGCACTGCAGTAAGTCATTCGGGCATTTTTGACAACCTTCAAAGCTCAACAGCTGTAATGACTATAAGGACAATTTTGGAAGATGCAACAAAACGCAACCATTTTCAAGTTACCCTTCAAGGCCCATAGCACCCTGACTTGAAAAGGAATCAGTGAGAAACTCATTGGTGAGACGGTCTTGATGGGCAAAGTTGCATACTTCAGCCTTCCATCTTTTATCTTACAATTTTAATAAAAATGTTGATTTATGCCGTGACCAGACTTGTGCTCAGTCCTTTAGCGGTTCCCTAAACTGGTGGTTGCTAAAGTTCTGCTATCATCAACAGCCTGTGGTCAACAATAGAAAATATCTGAAAATCCTCTCAATTAACTGACTCCCCTCAAGATTAGAGTGGTGTTGGAGAAGTACAGCAGGTCCGGCAACATCTGAGGAGCAGGAAAAATGGACGTTTCAGACAAAAGCCCTTCATCAGGAATGAGACTAGGAGCACCTGGGATGGAGAGATAAATGGGAAGGGGGTGGGGCTGGGGAGAAGGTAGCTGAGAGTGCTGTAAGTGGATGCAGGCGCGGGGGGGGGTGAACATGGTATGTCAGAGAAGTAGGTGGAGTGGATAGGTGGGAATGAAGACGCACAGGTGGGACAAGTCAGGCAGACGGTGTTGAGCTGGAAGTTGGGAACTGGGGTAAGGTAGGGGGAGGGGAAATGAGGCAACGGGTGAAGTCCAAATTGATGCCATGGGGTTGAAAGGTCCCGAGGCAGATGATGAGGTTTTCTTCCTCCAGGCGTCGGGTCGTGAGGCAGTGGCGATACAGGAGGCCCAGGACCTGCATGTCCTCGGGAGAGTGGGAGGAGGAGTTGAAATGTTTGGCCATGGGGACACTGGGGTTGATTCTTGCGGGTATCCTGGAAATATTCTCAGAAATGTTGTTTGAGAATACATCTCCTCTCTCCAACTTAGAGGAGAACGCATCGGGCGGGAAGTATACAAGAAATGGCATGTGTGGAAGTGCAGGAGAAACTTTGATGGATGTGGAATCCTCCATTTTGAGCCTTGGTCAGAGGTGAGGAGGTAGATGTGGGTGCAGGTTTTGCAATTCCTGCAGTGACAGGGAAATTTATATTTCCCTCCCCACCCCTATCCACTTTTCACAAAGACTGTTTCCTCCACGACTATCTCGTCAAGTCCACGCCCTCCAAAAACCCACCCTCCCCTCACGGCACCTTACCATGCCACGCCTGGAATTGCAAAACCTGCACCCTCATCTTCCCTCTCACATTCTTCCAAGGCTCCAATGAGCCTTCCACATCCATCAAATGTCCGTGTGCACTTCCACACATGTCATTTATTGCATCTGTTGCTCGCGATGCGGTCTCCTCTACATTGGGGCCAACAGACACATTCTCGGAGAGCGCTTCAGAGAACATTTCCAGGGAACCCGCAACATTCAACTCCAACGCCTCATGACCAAAAACCTCAATTACCACGTCCCCGGCTCTCCTAAGGACATTCAGTTCCTGGGTATCCTCCACCACCATTCCCTCACCACCAGACGCCAGATCTTCCACCTCGGGACCCTCAACCCCAGGGCATCAACGTGGTCTTCACCAGTTTCCTCATCTCCCCACGGCCACCTTATCCGAGTTCCAACTTTCTAACTTGCCACCATCCTACTGACCTGTCCCATTGTCTATCTTCCTTTCCACCCATCCGCTCCACCCTCTTCTCCGACCTATCACCTTTAACCCCATCTCTATCCACCTCTTGCACTCTCAGCTAAATTCTTCCCAGACCCAGTCCTCCCGTTTATCGCTCCACCCACGAGGCTCCCAACTTTTTTCCTGATGAAGGGCGTTTGCCGAAACGTTCTTTTTTTTCTGCAACTCGGATGCTGCCTGACCTGCCGTGCTTCTTCAGCACCACTCTAATCTTGATTCTGATTTCCAGCACCTGCAGTACGCACTTCCGTCCATCTGAATCCACTGTCCATTGATCTTGAATAGGCCATTGCTAAAGTTCCAACATCGTTTCCCTGCTCTTATATTCCCACATGCGGTCAAGAACAGAAATAACCTCCAACCCCTCGAGACCACTTGATCCCTTGTCCAATCTCCTTCAAACATTCAAACATACTCCAATTTCTCTTTTATTACTTTAAACCTCTCAGTATTCACACATTTATCATTGATCCTCCCCAAATTCATTATCACCCACTTCACTGGATTGAATTCCTTTCAGCACATTTTCTTGCCAATTGTTTCCAATCTCCCTGCAGTCTATGGCTTTCTTCCTCATGGTTAACGACATGACTAATTGTTAGCTGATTTGCAAACAGCTAAATGATGGCCACGACAAATAATTAAAAATCGTTGACCTGTATGAGAAAACAATAGAACTCATAGAAGCCATGGTTCATAAGCTTGCAAAGGAGAGCAGAATTGGAGACTCTAAAGAAGGTGATCCAAGGTTCCAGAAGGATCTTAATCCATTGCGTCTTTGGGCTGAAAATGTCACATGAAGTTCAATCTGGATAAATGGAAGGTTTTGCATTTTGCCACATCAAATATTAGTAGCGCTTATACAATTATTGATCGGGCATTGCATCGTGTTGTGGAACACGGAGGCCAGGAATGCAAGTACATAATTCATTTTAATTTGATTCATATATAGACAGAATCGTTAAAAAAATATGTCATTTTGCCTTCGTTGCTCAGTCCTTTGAGCGTAGGAGTTGGTACGTTATGTTGAAGTTGAATGGGACATTGGGTGATGCCTCTTCTGGAAAACTGTGTCCAGTTCTTGTCGCCTAGTAATAGCAAGGAAATTATTCAGCTGGAGTAGGTTTAGAACAGGTATATCAGCGTATGGCGAGTGGGGAAGGTTTGTGTTATAATGAAAGGCTGGATCGGCTGAGACTACTTTCACTCGAGCACTGGAGTTTGAAAGGCGACCTGATAGAAATGTATAAATTATTGAGAGTCCGGCTCGAGTTAACTGTAACTGTCTTTTCTCCAAGTAGGGGCACTTCAAGACAAGAGTGCAAATGTTCGAAGTGAAAACAGGGATTTAAAATAAGACATGAGAGGCTTTTTAAAACAGAGTATGGTTTATGTGTGCAATTCACTTCCTGAGGCAGTGATGAATGAGTGTACATTTACAATATTTACAGGATATTTGGATCGAAAAATGAGTTGGAAAGTGTCAGTGGGATTAACAAAATCTATTCATTCATGTCTAGTACATAATTCATTGCCCAGAGGGAAGATCAGAATCAACCACGATATTATGGATCTGGAGTCACATACCAGCCAGACCAGATAGGTATGGCAGTTTCCTTCCATATCAGGCATTAGTGAATCAGACCTACGACAACTGATTCAACATCATCATTAGATTCTAGGTATTTGTTTAAATAAAATTCCAGCCTTGCCAGGGTTTGAACCCCTGTCCACAGAATTATATCTGGACATTTATATTAACAATGCAGTAATAATATCACAAGGGCATTATTAACCATCAGCAGTTCCAAGAGCCATCAGATGCGACTCGTTTAGTTTGTCATTATGTTCAGTATGAGCTGGTAGGAGTGAAAGGCCTATTTTCATGCTGTGCGAGTCTATGACTTTGACGCTATGAAACTGGCAGCTGGTTTGGATAAACAGCAGCGTTGACAGTTTAGTTGATCTCCTTCTGGGATATGTAACCTTGCTGGTAAATCTCGAGGTTCTTCTGCTCATTGAGCCCGTCCCACACACGGGGATGATGAATAGTCTGTCCCCAGTTTGACTGAGTAGATGAGTTTCCACTTCAGCAGGTAATTGTATCCCGCATTACGCTGGTTTCTCTGTGATATCGGTGTCCTTGTATCTTCCCAGGATGAACGATTGGTTCAAATAAAATCCACGCAGACGCAAGTCCCGTTGTCCATGTTGTGAACGTGTTTTTATGCTTCCTGATATACCCATAGGTTTTGGATGTCGCTGGTCAGGACAACATACGTTGTTCTTTCTGATTCGCTGCTGACTCGCTGCACGAGAGACATGGATTTGATCCCAGTCTCGTGTGACTGTGTGCAGTTTGCACATTCTCTCTTTGATTGTGTGAGTTTCCTCCCACAGTCTGAAGGTGTGCGGGTTACTGGCATCAGCCATGGGAAATGAAAGGGAACGGAATAGATATGGCGTGTGGGTCTGCAAGGATGTGCGTCGGAGAGATGGTGTCGACTGGAAGGGCCGAATGGCCTGCTTTCCCACACGGTCGTCATTCTCGGATTAAGGGTCAGCTATGTTGTTCAGGTCCTGGAGTCACAAGTAGGCAGGATTGGGTAATGATGGTAGCTTCCCCTGCAGAAGGGACATGCATGATTGGGATTGCAGGAAATTAAAGGCATGTTCTCTGTTCCTGAGGTCAGGCTTTCATTTCAGGTTTTATTCATCGAACTTTAACATTACCAGTTCCGTGTGTGAGTGCCCAAGGATGACTAGTTTATTATATAACCACAACACCACCTTCTCCAGGTTGCAGTATTTATTGGGAACAAGAAGCTGATTCTCAGTTGATCCGAACAAAAGCAGATGCCAATATCAAAAACACTGACCCAAACAGGAAAATTAAATTTCGAACCTTGCCACCCCAAAGTTAAAGTCTCCACACGCTTTAGATGCGCCAATCGGCTGTCTCAGCAACATGTACTGTTTATGGTCATAATATTGTAAATGGGGGCAATTATTCCCTTCCGCCCCGCTTTTGACCAGGAGATGTCCCAACCTCAGAAATACACGCGCCTCTCTCCCGTCATTCCATCCCAGTTTACAATTGGATTTCCGTGAATGATTCAAAGTGAAAGTGTATGTTTGATTGTGCAATGCTCAGTCAAATGGGACGAGGGATGGAAACGAGAGTTAGGGAGAGTGCGAGGGAGAGACATCTTCGAGAACTTTTGGGTTGAGATACTGATACATGAAACGCAGAAACATCAGAGAACAAAATTAGATGGAAAACAGATCATCACCTCAGAAAATATTATCATGTAAAAATTATTAATTTCTGACCGTGTTTCACCAAAAGTAAAACTTTGAATGAACTGACCGCCATGATGTCGATTCGAGCCGAGGTCGCTGCAATCACAACGCAGAATATGAACTCCAGTTTCTCTGATTCCGGGTCTGGAACTGGGATGATGTGTGATTGCCTGCAGCAGTTGGTACTGCCTTGTGTGGGCACAACGATGGAGTAGCCGATGTTCAACTATAATACTTTTGAAGCATACGTTTCAACAATGTTCTGCACTCTCCCAAGAGTTTGGAGAGTTTCATTAATCCCATTCTCCAGTACTCTCATTCATGGAACCTCCACAGTATCTGGGGACGCTGAAGTTAAAGATTCGATTCATTCTGCTTTCCCACATGCCTGTCGCCAAGTCTTGATATCGTACATTCTGCCTGACATTTCCTCTGCTACCATACTGGTTGTAGTTTACAAGTGTGGCCTGTGGTATGCTGTAACCGTTTAGTAGTCCATATTCTGCGTTGTGATTGCAGCGATCTCGGCTCGAATCGACATCATGGCGGTTATAATAAAGAGTTCTTGGCTAATTGTTATATTCTTGGAAGTGGAGAAGTGCAGAGCGATCTCGGTGCCCATGTACCTCAAATTCGGAAGGTTAACACCCACGCTGACAGGTTTGTTTGCAAGGAGTGCGGTGTGTTAGTTTTTCTTGGGAGAGTGATTCAGTTTCAGAGTGAAATTGTCACTTTGCAGCTCCAGAAATTAACTGGTGTGGCCGCACTCATAGAGTTGCGTGCATTTCTGGTCGCCACATTATACGATGCATGTGAAAGCGTTTGAAAGGGTGCAGAGGACATTTTATAGGATGTTGCCTTCTCTGGAGAGATGGTCTTCCGAGGAAAGGTTGAGGGACTTCAGGCGGTTTTTGATAGAAACAAGAAGTTTGAGGGGTGAATTTAGAGAGACATAGAAGATGATCAGAGGTTGCCATAAGGTGGACAGTGAAGGTATTTTTCTTCAAATGGTAATTTTGGCACAAGGGCATATCGATGTAAATTGAGGGTGATAGATACCGAGGTAGGTTCCTTTATCAGTGAGTAGTAAGGGTGCTGAACGCCTTGCCTTCAACACTCGTCGACTCAACAACTTTCAGGGCAATGAAATGGTCATTGTATAAACTTGCGGATTATGATGGTAAAATACTAGTCAGATTGGTATCACAGGTCGATGCAACGTTAGGGCGAAAATGAACTTTATTGCGGTGTAATATTTGGTGTTTGAACTGTTCTACAGCTTGAAGTTGCAATCATCTCTGGTCACTATCAGTAAAACCAATACCTGGCGAGAACCGAATGTGCAACTTTGGCACCTTACGCACTTCCAGTCTGTCGTGCAATTACATCAAACTGACGAATTGCACCACTGGAGCTGCCGTGTACTGATGACCAATGGCTCCTGATCTTACCACTGGGCCCCTCAAACCAATTACTCCTTTTTTGCTGAAGATCTGAAATGAAACACAGCGCAGAGGAGGTTATATTGATGATGGATCATCGATTATGGAGCATCAGGTTCAGGAAAATGAATAGTAAAATGTGGTGAAAATAGGCATAATTGAATTTTGTGTTCGTTTACCGTGGCTTCCTGCGTTGATCACAGGTAATGTTATGTCGCTGCTGTGCTGGGATTTTCCTTCTATCGGTATCAATTCGTCAGAGAATTCGATTCACTGGTACTTCACCAGCATCCTTTGGAATGTTCATACGGCACAATGACCCACACTGTACACAACGTCAACAATCTTCTGCATTACTACATCCAAGGGCATGTGGCATAGTTTTTTTATAAATAGTGAAAAATTAATCATGTTATGCAAGGGCAAATTGAATTTTAGTTTAATTAGTAAAGTCGCAAGAATCCAGATTAAGTTTCAAAATGTCAGAAAGTCACGTTCATTACCTTGGCCAGAATCCTAGCCCAGCAAGAGGGAAATCTGTCCCTCAATTCCCAGCGTCCATGTAATCGCTTGCTCCATGTGTCCACTTGGAAACCTATATGAAGGAATGTTCAGCCTGACAGAGAACTTGTGAGAATCCTACACTGTCTGACCTAAAGCTGAAACAGGAGCTATCTATTCCAGCTTGGAGGGTAGCGAAGTGGAGGTGAGACAGAAAATAATAATTGGTGTAGATTCACATTGTTCTCATTGTGATTGTTTAAAAACCTGGGCCAGAAAAGACTCAAGCAGAAAGGAGCAGAAGAAGGCCATTCTTAACACCGCTCCTGCCCAGTCACGCCATTCTGTGCCATCATAGCTCACACAGCACTTTTATGTCTTTTTCCAGCGTATCCATATCATCGTGTTGCCAAGTGGCTAACACATATTTATCGATCTCTACAATAAATAGACAGTGAAGTTATTCATCGCTGTGAGGAAAATGTTGCATTTCGAGACAGTTGTGTTTCTGCATGAATGTTATAGGTTTTGCAGATGAGCAGCCGAGTCTGGTCTGAACACCTTTCAAACCATAAGCTAAAACTCGACTCTGATGAGATTTGCATCCACAACTTTTGAATGGCAGTCTTAAGAAAGGCGTAGAAATACAACGTGCTTTCCATTGCACCACAGAGTCGCGGCCTCACACAGTTTTCACCACAAAAGTTTGCCTTGGAAAGATTTCGTTCGGGACACCCATCTCACGTCTGTCTGACCTCGTCACAATTTCCAGTATCTGCTCCTTATCCACGTGTGCTCTGGATCTGCCAAAATGTCTGAACAAAATCAGCAGCTCTTGTCCATCTATGATGAGAAAGGACAGTGAACGCTTCGAGTCCAATGATTCGTGTTCGCACCTGATGGGATGTATGGGTGGGTGAAAAATGTGGAAGGGGGCGGACAGGATCCAAAATGATTGAACTCTATGTTGGGTCCTGAAATCTGCATGGTCTCTCAGTAGAAAATGAGTTGCCCGATCTTCCAGCTTGCACTGTGCCTTGAAGAAGAACTCCTGCCGACCAGAGACTGGGATGATGGCTTGGGTACACAATGCAATCTTAAAGTGGCAGGACACTGGAAGACTGGGGTAATTTTTGTTGATTCTGGACAGAACTTAAGTGATCTCAGCTTTTTCACCGACTCTGTTTTCCTCTCTCCATTGTAGAGAGATCACATTCTCAGCAGGAACTACAGTTTTCTGGATTGAATGAAGTGCAGACAAATCACTGGAAGATGTGTCTGGAAGTTTCCACAGTGAGGAGAGACATCGGAAAATAGCAGGAAAGGTATCTTACAACATAGAACGTTACAGTGGAGTACAGGCACTTCGGCCCTCGATGTTGCACCGACCTGTGAAAATAATGTGATGTCCATTGCAATGGAAAATTAACATTTCTTTTGAAACCAATAAAAACACAGGGAAACAAAAAAAGTAAGGGCTTGACTTTGCAGAGGGCAAGTGTTGCTGACAGAAAGAAAATCTATGAATATTTAAACCGAACTATTAGCAGACACACAAGGCCAGCAAACTACCATATCAACAGCCAAGGAATTAGAAAAAAATAACTCCATATCTGGAAAGGAACTCGAATGTGTCAGGCCACTGACCTTGAAGTGTTGATAAGAAGAAGCGAATTATACTTTAAAGGGAATATGTAAAAGCTATCAGGCGCCCATTACATGAGGCGTCTTGCCAATGTATTACTAGGGACAAGGGAAACCAGAATTTGATGGAACTCCACGGGCTACATGCTGAAAACTTTCTGGCACAAGAGAAGGAAAAACGGAAGTTAAAGATGGAAAAGCATTACACTTAAAGCTCAGCTTACTATGATGCAAATGGTCGCCCAGCCGCTGGAAGGAGGTGCTGCGTGAAAAGAAGGGCTGGCAGAGGTAAATCTGGTGGGTGCTTTGTTTGCAGAGCAATGGACCACTGAGTGAGGCAGTGCACGCCCAGACAGCCTCAATCGGCTCTGGAGGCTGGGCAGCAGGGTGACTAATGGAGGAAGGCTGAGGTGGAGATGGGCAGCCCCCAAAGTTACAGGTAAGCCTCTTTGCTTTATGCTTGGCAACGAATACTCGCTTATGCTCATCTCTACTGCTAACCTCATGGGCACTGAAACATGTCCCACCTCTATACTGTGCACTGAGTTTGCGAAGCGTGAAGTATATTTTCAGTACAACGATGATGCATATGAGTCAACGCTTACATCTATGTTTTATGTGGAAGGTGCTCCTCTTACTTTTTTGGAAGATACAAGGGCAACATATTCAGTTCATAAATCAAGGCAGTTCAGAGAGTCGACGCAAATAAAGATGAACGGAAGCTTCCTGAACTTAATGGGCGCATCAGGAGCCGTGACACGAGAGAGATTTACCTCACCCCTATTGTGCAAAACCAGTAATGGGGAAATATTCCAATTCTCATTTCTGTTATCGGAATTCTGTACTTTAAATCTGATGTCTCGGGATCTCATAGTGAGACTGGGGTCCGATTTGCGCAGTACCCCGACGGGCTTGCAGGTAATACAAGAAGAAGATTTAACAGTGCAGGCTGGAAAATATGAATCACGACCCCTGATGCATGTCAGAGAGCGATAGATTCCGTGAGCGATTCACTCACCCAGGAAGCAAGTAGCCATATTATCCCATTAACACCGATTTTCTTGCTGGAGATATGCTGCACTGCACAGCACACATACACCGCGATGGTCCTGACAAATCAGAAGAGAAGGATTGGTTCAGGAGATTGGTTAAACCAGATCAATTGTTATTGTGTGAATTTTATTGGAATGATCACAGATGTGCTGTCACTTTAAACTTTTTAAAGTATCTGTGATGGTAAATAGACCCTGTTTTTTTTATGTGGAAGGCTCTTTTCCTCACAGATCATTGGCGAAGGCATCCAACGACAGGTGTCAGAATTTGGGACCATGGGTACGACAGGCGCATAAAACGAAAGATTGTATCTTCAGGGTCGGTGTGGGTATCTGCGCAGTTATAAGGACGTATAGGAAGAAACTAAATTGGCTAACTCAAGCAGACAGGGCAGTCCAGGTAATCCCCGGCAGGAGTGTCGTCTGGCGTTTACCTATGGTAGATGTCTCGGACCCAAGATTAAGAAGGGTCCCAACTGATTTCAGGACAAAAGGCAAACATGATGTGGGGCTCAAACGAATCCTTAAGAATAACCCCGAAGTATGAGTATCGTCCTTGCAAAGCAAAAGAGCCGTTAAAACCCGAGACTATGCGAGGAATTACTCCAAGTCTTTGACTCTCTCTTATAGGCTGGAGTGATAATCCCCCGTGAATAATCACTGGTGAGAACACCCATTTTTTTCGTTCAAAAAGGCAAATATTCCAGGTGAATCGGGGGAATGGAGGTTTGTTCATGACCTGCAGGTTATCAAGAACACTGTTGTTCTGCACACCCCAAATTTTCCCAATCCCTATATTATATTGGCTAAATTTCCACCGGACGAAAATGACTCTCTATTGTGGAGTTAGCAAATGCCTTGTTTTGTGTACCGTTACACGCCGACAGTCAATTCTGGTTCACTTTTCCATTCAAAGGCAAATGGTATACAAGATTACTGTGAGTCCCCACCATAATTAACGAGGCTCTACACAGGAGTCTGGAGACTCTTGTTTTAACCGGGGGGTGGGGGTGGGGGGGTTAGCGCTTCTGCAGTGTGTAAACGAATGCTTAATTGCAGCATCAACAGAGAAACAATGTGAGAAAGATAGGCTTGCGATGCTCTGCCATCTAGTCTCGCAAAACTACAACTTATGGAACAACAGTTGAAGTTCTTAGGTCACTTAATATCTGAACAAGGAAAGGCCATTGGTCAAGACAGAGTTCAAGCAAACCAGCCAAATTCAAAGCCTCACATGAAGAAACAATGGTTATCCTTTTTGGTCATGTGATCCTACTTCGAATGTTTAATCTGCATTACGCAAACCTTAACGTGCCTAAAAGTGACATAGTTCATGGTTCAGGTTTGCAGAGCTAGAGTCCGTTGCAGTGACCCCTGAGGCCTAGAGTGCCTTTGTTGAATTGAAATGGCACTCCAAACTACACCAACACTGGGATTCCAAATCCAAACAAGCCTTTTGGACAAACAGTGGATGAGAAGCGTGCCTGCATGACATTTGTGCTGATGCTGAATTATGTGTGGAAAATTGAGGCCAGTAGCTTATTTTTCACCTCAACTTAGATCCTGTAACGGCAGGATTGCATAAATGCCTCCGTGTCGTGCCTGCATTTGAAAAGGCTGTTGTATCTTCCAGGGTCATGGTCGGCTTTGTAGAATTAAACCGACTGGTCCCACATCCAGTATCCTGACTGCTTTTTGAGCAAAACACAGCACACATGTCAGCTGCACGTTGGCTCACATACAATGTTATGGTATTAGAGAAGCCTAACATGACAATAAAGCGTTGTAACGTCCTTCATGCTGCTTGTCTTCTCCCCACAGAAGGAGAGGGAGACCCACATGATTGTGTCGCTGTAATTAATGACATTTGAAGCCCGAGACCAGTCGTGTAGGATTCACCAATTTAGAATCTGGATACGGGGTTTTTTTGTGGATAGGTCAGCATTCAGAAGCAAAGAGATAGGCCAGTGTCTGGTATGTTGTAGCAACTACCCACGAGGTAGTCAAAGCGGGATCACTTCCTTCTCATCTGTCAGCGCAAGCAGCAGAGCTGATTGCCTTGATTGAGGCATGTAAATTGGCCGAAGGAAGAACAGTGAATATTTACATCGACAGCAGATATGCATTCGGGGTTGTACATCACTTTGGATCCCTGTGGAAAAACAAGGGCTTCTTGACCTCCACTGGAAAGCCAATCACATAATATGGCCTGATCTCTGACCTCCTGAAAGCAGTCCGATTGCCTAAATCAATCACTGTATGTACATGTGAAGCCCACAGGAAAAATTATGATTCAATTTCTCAAGGCAATGGAAATGTAGACTGAGCGGCAAGGACGGCAGTCAATCAGGCGCCAAGTGATATGTTTGGCATGTGTATGTCAAATATTTGTAATCCAAAGCAGACTTATGAGAGTTACAGTCTCAGGCCACAAAGAAGGAGAAGCGTGCATGGACAAGGGCAGGGTGCAGAATGAGGGAATGGGTGTGGTGTGGCCACAGTGGGAAACCCTGTCTACCATGATCTTTATTCCCTTTCTATGCCAAAGTAACACACGGTAAGGACCATGTACCAAAAGTGGGGATGTACGACAGTATTCGTAATAGAACAGAAAAAAAAGCAGTTTCACTCCAATTATAGGATTTCTATGATGCCATTGCCGGTTGCCGAAAATCAACGAATGGTGACAGCAGACAATGAGAGCCATTATCTCATTGGATGCGTTATTACTACAACATTGTCCTGCAAGTCTGCAGTGTCTCCTGCGTCTCTTCATTATTCCCAAAAAACTTGAAAAGACGGATGGAGAATAATAGTAGAAGAGATAGACAAATCCTTGTCGAACAGAGTAAAAAGAACACTGCGTTGAATTAGCAGGATAGAACATAGACTAATGGGTCCACATCAGGTGGTAGGGCTTGGGAGCACGAAATAATAACGGTCTGAGCTCAAACACAAGAAGCATGCTGAGCCGTCACTTTCGCGATGTTGGATAAACAATACGGCTTTTACAAGAAGTTTAAACAATGAACTTTCAATGTACAGAACATTTGACAGCATGTGACACCGTTAACGTCTGGTTATTACCACATGCTTTAACTGACGAAACCACAAACACGGTTCTTCAAATCAATAAGGGCATTTAATGAAGTGTTTGATCACAGTTAATCGGACTACCTTTCTTTAATAAAGCTGCTCCATGAGAATTTATATCAACGTCCGCTTGTGCAGGAAAGAAGTTCACAGCTGGTGACTGTCCACTGAAAATGTACAGGAAGAGGCAATCTCTTCTTGCTTTGATTTCAAACTGATGCCTTCACCTCTTGAACCTGAGTGGATAAACAGTATGTGTTCATCCTCTCGGGGCCGATTTACCGCCTGAATATGCACAGAGGGAAACTCATACCAAGAGACCAGGTTAATTGTGGTGAATTTTCCAGGAGTGGTGTGTGAGTTGGTGTTAACAGTGGGCAATAAGGGCTAAACCATTAGCACTGACATTGATCCTTGTACCAACAGCTCCTCACTCACTTTCTGCCTCATTCATCTCAGTCATCATTGACTTTCAGTTTATCCTACTTTCCCTTCGAAACTTTACTTTTGTTCCCGACCACTTTCGGATGTCCACTTGGAAACCGCAGTTTTTTCAAAAGAAATTCTGGAGAATTCACTTCACTCTTTGGGATAGGCTTCACTGCCCAACCATAATTACTCAAGAGATTGAGATGGTAAGTTACTTCACTTCGTCCTCGAAGTGCTCAACACAGTGATACAGCCATGATGTCGATAGGGAGGGAGTTCCAAGAATTAGACATAGCGACATTGAATGAAAAGCGAGATAGGTTCAGCTCAGAAAGACGAGATCCTTAGAGGGGATTTGCAGTGACAATGTATTCGGTGTCTGTTCTGCCATGGCTGCCAGAGGATGTGGTGGAGGCTCGTACAATTGTAACATTTAAGAGTCATTTGAAACTATATATGAGTCGGAAGGGTTTGGAGGGATATGGGCCGTGTGCTGGCAAGAGGGACCAAATTGGGTTTGGATTTCCGGTCAGCATGGACAGGTTTGAACGAAGGATCTGTTTCCCTGCAGTACATCTCTATGAATGTATGATTCCAGTTGGATGCAATCAATCACTGGTTTCCTTCTGGCAGAACCGGGTCTGTGCTCTCTGTTGAAGCAGAAAATAGATTTCATTCCCGGTAGCCACAAGAAGAGAAATAAATCTTCATTTCCTGACTTGGAATTTTATCCAGGCCTGGGCGATTCAAACCCAGACTCTGAAGCATGGACTCCACTGAAGTTTACAATAACCCTTTCGACCTAACCTGTACAAACTCCTGTGCCTATCGTTCTTTGTCCCCACATTTTGAAGCACCGGTCCTTGCCGTGGGTGGTGAAGCAGCTAACTACTGCCTCGCAGATAAACCGTGGGGTCATAGCCCCGATCGATCTGTCATGCAGCGGGGATTGCATTGCTCAGAACAGACGTGTTTGCTGTGTGGGACTGAAATTGAGCTCGATCACACACAGATACGGTGTAACAGCTGCCAGCAGATGTGGAGACGGTTGCGACAGTTTCATTCGCACTCTGGGAAAAAGACTGGATCCTAAAATCAGGAGAGAGAAGTGTCACAGATAGAAGGCTGAAAATTGGTTTGGGAACGATATGAGTCATGACCGAATGGCGGGCAGACCAGATGGGCTGAAAGCTCTAACTGTCCTCCGATGCCTTCTGGTCTCTGACCGTCCAGGATCTAAGGAAATAGAAACAGAGTTAATCGTGCATTTCGAAGTCCTCCTCTCATAACTCGGCGAGGTGAGAGATGGAACAGTTCTGGTACTAAATTTTGAGACTGGGAGAATGTTTGGAGACGGAGTAATAAAAGAGACACTGAGTATAAAGTTGAGAGTCAGGAGATATTCAATAAAATAGGTAGACGGAAATGGACATGGAGTAATAAGTGTCACTGGTCTTGAAGACTTAACTCGGGTTTTCCATTCCAAGATTCTACCAGACCTGCTGAGATTTTCCTGCAATTTCTTTTGTTGGTACTGAAACAGAAGGGAAAAGTCTGATCCTGGACCAATCAGCTATGTCCGCTCTGTGGACGTTTGAATTCTCTATTCGAACAAATCACTTCTGACCCACACAGAAACCTCACTATACTGCATCACCCCCACCCCTGTTACTGACAATAAGCTGTTCATTACGTAAACACATGTGGGTACACAACAGCATCATTTACCGAGTGAACTGGGAAAATTTCAGGGAGAGTTCCATTCGGTTTCCATCTGGGCATTCTCATTCAGTTAATTCTATTGCAGCACCATTTGACATGCAGCTATCACTGTCATGTGGCCATTCGCATTCGACGTCTCTGGACATTTTGGTTGGGGCACGTTTGGAATGGAACCTCACGTTTTGGAAGGGACATCGTTTATAGCATATTCAGCTGAACTGATAACCTTGTCTCTTGCACCTGCAGTACAGTGGAGACAGTTTTCACTCAGAAACCAAGAGATGATCAAAACGGAGGAAAGAATGTGTGAACAAAACCTGCCTCAGCGAGCGAATTCGCTCTTGCAACATTAATGGAGAGCGGCAAACCTATTAACAAACAACAGCGCCCTGCGTGGGTCTCGAACCCACACCATTGAGATAAAAGGTCTCAAGCTCTACCGACTGAGCGTACCAGGACAGGATTGGTGTTGGTTAATTTATTATTTCATACTGAGTTTAATTCAGCTGACATGGCAATTTTCAAAAATCTCGTTCACTCCTCCCCATTGCAAATAACATTATCCAAGTCTTTCAATTCTCAGATTTATTCCTTCAGACCATTACAATCCATTTAGGCCTTGCCCCGGGATTTTCGATTCTCTGTTAATATTTTCATATTTTGACCCTGATCCTTAGGTCACCGAAGTGATTCCCAGACACTCTGGCAGACTGCAAATCATCGGGAAAATACCTCAGGAAACCAAATCATTTCTGATTAGAGTGGAAGGAATACCATCTGCTGAAGATACAGAGTCCTCACAATCAAAACTTTCTTTGTTCTACCTGCCTACAAAGTTTACCACTTCTAATATTCGTGAAAGGAATTCTGATCATAAAATGTTTTAAAAGCAGAAGCAATCTTCTGAAGACATTTCCAATTTGAATTAGAATGTTTTACCCTTTCACACGGTAACAGCCATTCCTGAGGAAGGAGTTTCCATGAGCTGTGTCCCAGGGCTGGGCAGGAAGCCGCTGATTGAAACTGCAGTGGCCCCTTTCTGTTGGCCGCAGGGGCTTGTAGAGAGTGGGGTCACATTTTGCTGCACGTGACTGTCTCACTCATTGCGGACTCAGGGTCAATCATGGATGGGTTCTCGTGGTTGTATTGTCAGAACATGGTCGATCTCAATACTTGATGTGAAATATTTGAAGCTCTGTGCTCTTTTTGGGCTTGGACAACCAACATTTCAGCCAAATGCTCTGACCATTTCAGACACAGCAACTGGCAGCAAAATTGTGCTTGTACCCATCCAAACGCACAGTGATCGAGAGGATGTGGACAGCAGTAGTTCTCATTATTTTAAGAATCAGTTGCTCATGTTCCCGTGTTTATCGCAGAGAGGGTGAGAGACCCGAGGAGTAACAAACACACCCATAAAGCAATATCAGGACCTTTGTAGCTCCGTCATAAAAAGCTGCCTGCAGTGGTTCTATTGCAAAGTTGGGTTTCAAACCCACGACGCAGTAGAGACTGGATCCTAAACGCAGCACATTAAACCTCTCTGGATTAATGGTGCTGGAAGAGCACAGCAGTTCAGGCAGCATCCGACGAGCAGTAAACTCGACGTTTCAGGCAAAAGCCCTTCATCAGGAATACAGGGTTTCGCCAGAAACGTCGATTTTACTGCTCCTCGGATGCTGCCTGTACTGCTGCGCTCTTCAGCACCACTAATCCTGAATCTGGTCTCCAGCATCTGCATTCATTGCTTTTACCTACATTAAACCACTCGGCGACGCTCCCTGACGATAACTAAGCGCCAAACCTGTCAAGACTAATGTGTCAGCATCGCTTCACTTCAGGCAATTACCCCTGGCACTTTCTATATATACCTTAGCATAATTAAAAAAACATATTTACAACGATTTGAAAGGTTTGCACGATGTGGACATTATTGAGAAGCTGAATATTCTTCGACAGTTTTCCCCGGAGCTTCAGGCCTGAGGGATGTTCTTGGAAAAGTTTACAAAATCATGAGGTAGACGAACAGAGAACATAGTCAATCTACACTTTTTCAGAAGTCACATGAGTTTACAGTGAGATAGCATAGGTTTAATGTGAGAGCCATACAATTTGAAAGGGACGTGAGCGACACTTGTTTTTAATACAGACATTTTTGTGCGTGTGGAATAAAGTGCACTCACAACACTTCAAAGGCATCTAAATGGGTATGCAGACAGGAATTGTTCGGAGAGATAAGGGACAAATATTGGCAAATATGTTTAGATTAGTTACGGTCATCTGTTCAACAGGTGCAAGGTGGATAGGAAGGTTTGCTTCCATGCTCGGTAATTCTGTGACACTCCAGTACCTGACAACAGTTTGAATAGACCACTTGCAAAAACGCATGCTGTGTATTACTAAGTTAGCGTGTTTGAATTTTATTTTTTTCTTGAAACGAAATGTTTTGAAATGACACAGAGAGGAATGTTTTCCAGACATTTACAGAGAATGACCATTCTCCTTGATACATTCCCAAGTTCTCCATCAAATAATTTCGTTGACTAAAAAAAAAACCTCACAAATCGTGTTATCCCCTTAACTCTCCAGTGAATCCAAAAACTGACAGCTCTTAACGTGGACCAGGTGCAAAACTCAAAAGGCAGATTCATTATCAGACACGCAAACTCAATACTTCTGTCTGTGGGGCAGTGCGAGACGTGTATATCAAGAACTGCTGACACAAATAACACCGAAGCAATTCCAAACGGAGCTTCCCGACATTCTGGAGATTTAGTGCATTGCCAAGTAACATAAAGTGCTCAAGTAACATTAAACAAAACAGAAAAATGTACCATGCAAAGTGAATATTACCAATTATATTCTCGATTAAATTAGGTCAACAATGCGCTGGTGCCCCCATCTGATCGAGCGAGCCAATCTCCAGCCTCCCTCACCAGGACAGTAATGAAGGAAATGAGAGAAATATAACAAAGTTTCACGTTGCAATTGCCCACCTTTTAGCCACAACAACAAAAAACGAGGGAGCAGATTCAGTGCAGGATCTGGCTTCACAACAGCGGTGAAATAACGACGTCCACTCACTTTCAGGGATAACTGTGAACAACTCACATTGTCCAGAATATGAATACACAGCGCAGGCTGTTTAGTTCCCATATTCTGCTGCTGCCCCGACATTCATACGATAATGTACCTTTCAAAGAGAGCGTTTGTAGCTGTGGAATGACAGAGGCAGCTGTTTCCCCTCGCTTGTGTGGCCCTTGCCGTTTGTTGGGACTGCTGGACTGACGCCCACACAATTTCTTTGCCAAGAACCAATATCCACCCACCTTCATTCGCAAATGCATGGCATACAACGTTCGCAACGTGGATTTGCTATGAGGTAATTTTTAAATCATGCTTCCCTGTGTTAAAAACAAATTCTGGAAAACGATATCCAGATTCCTCCGAACACTCGGACATATAACAGCAAAGAAACCGAGGGCCTCACTCAGACAACAACTCACGAGAAAAAAAGGCCCAATACCCCATCATGTGCAGTTCAAACGTGGTTGACGAGATTCCACGCATGGACTGCACGAAACACGACATAGGAGAAAGAGGCTGACAACTAGAGAGATGCGTTCACAATTTCATCTGGACTGTAAAAACACCTTGGACAGCTGTTCCTTGCAGTTATGCACAGAATATTGAATGTCTCTGATTCCAGGGCTTGGAATTCGGATGATATGACAGTCTGCAGCACTGGGTACTTCCTTATGTGAGGTAACTCCTGATGGAACACAAGTCACACTCTATTGCTCATTGAGAAATACATCCAAAATAGGAGCTTAGAGCAGCATTTCTGTTGTCCTTCTGGTGCTGTCCCTGACATGCCCTGTGGCACTGCACTGATTCTGTGTTTCCTGAGGGTTCGGCACATGGTTCCACGATCGTTTTATACGCAGAAATCTGCATTTTCGCTTCAATAACGGGTGTATGAAGCGTACGTCCACCATTCTCCATTCTATTTTTCTCTTGTTATGCACAACTGCAATACAGTAAAAGATCAATTGATATTGAAAGCTGATATACAGAGGCGTGTGAAATACCGAAGTTTTAATGACATTTATGCAATGGTTAGAGAATTACCTTGATTCAGGAAATAAGGATGTAAAGTCTGTTTGGCTGGAGTTGAGGAACAGTGAGGAATGGACTCACAAGCATGTGTAGCTTACAAGCCCACTCGCGGTAAGCACAAAGCGAAATAAATCGTACAAGGTGGAAAAATGCGTGTGAGTGACAAAAGTGGCAATAGTCATGCGTGATCTTAACTTCCCATCTAAAACTCTCGGTTCCATTGTAAAAACGTTTGGAGAACCAAAATCAAAAAAAATCCCACATGTCCCATAAAACATCACGAGGGATATCTTGGTAATTGATTACTCTACTGGTGACTTAATTGTCTTATTTTCTTGGAAACCATCTCTTTAATTGTGAGCATCAGAAAAGGCTTTGTTTTGCCAGCAAGAAATAAATATGTGATTAAGCATTGTTCGTTTCATGTATAAGAACACTGAGACTCCTCTGCACCGCACTTCTTTGGCGTTTCGATCGATTTGAACAGTAGTGTGTCTTTTGATTCTTCCCAACAAAGTATATGACCTCGCATTCCCTACATGAAACTGCATCTGCCAAGAATACTCTAATTGTTGGAGGGAATCCTGAGGAACAGAATGTACATGTATTTGGAAAGGCAAGGACTGATTCGGGATTGTTAACATGGCTTTGTGCGTGGGAAATCATGTCTCCCAAACTTGATTGAGTTTTTTGAAGAAGTAACAAAGAAGATTGATGAGGGCAGAGTAGTAAATGTGATCCATATGGTCTTCAGTAAGGCGTTCAATAATGTTCCCCATGGGAGACTGATTGGCAAGGTTAGATCTCATGTAACAGCAGTGGACCTAACACCAACCCTTGTGTTACGGCGCCAGGACCTGAACACCAAGAAGAACATGTTCCATCAACTAAAGCACTGTTTTCTATTGGCAAGCCAATTACTGATCAAAGCAGGAATCTCTCCCATAATTCCATTCCTCCACATTTTGTCTAATAGCCTATTGTGGGGAAATTTATCGAACAACTTGCTGAAACCCATATACACCACATCAACCGGGTTACTGTCATCTACCTGTTTGGTCACTTTGTCCAAAAAGTCAACGAGATTCGTTAGGCAAGGCCTAACCATCAAAAAACTGTGCTGACTGTCCCTGATCAGATTATTCTTTTCGAGATGGTCATAAATCCTATCTATAATAAGCTTTTCCAACACCTTACCAACAACTGCAGTGAATTCACTGGTCTGTAATTACCAGGGTTGTCTCTACGAAACTTTTTGCACAAGAGAACAACATATGCTATGCTCCATTCCACGGGCTCTATTCCTGTAGACAACGATGATTTGACGATCAATTCCAAAGGCTCATCAATCTCTTCACTTGCTTCCCAGAAGGTTCCTAGGGCAGATCCCATCCGGCCCAGGGGACTTGTCTGTTTTCACAATCTTCAGTATTTCTATAACCTAATCCTTGTGAACCTCAATCTCTACTACACTAGACGCAAGTATCTCTGTATCTTCCTCGCCAACATTTTCATTTTCTATAGCGAACACTGTCGAAAAATATTAATTTATTGCTTCCCCTATCTCCTCTGACTCCACACAAAACTTCCCACTATTATCCTTGATTGTCCCAAATTTAACTCTCGTCATTCTTAGAGATAATGCTTTAAACACAGAACATTTCTGATGAAGAACTCAAGTTTCCCAAGTCGAATCAAATTACCGGTCTGGTTTGCAAGATAAGCTTTCTGAACTTCGAGTAGAAATTGTTCCAGCAGGAAAGCATTCATAACGTACGTCAGCAGGACACGAACCTACGTGGGTAAACCCCAAAGGACTTCTAATCATTCATCTCAACCACGCGGCCATGACTACAGACAAAGCTGCAATGTTGAGCAGTGACCAAATCAGCCGTGATCTCATTGAAAGCTGCCGCTGACGAGTTAAATGTTTCCATCTCCATTCATACCTTTGCTGTCATTTGTAAGGTGCGAGACACCAATGTAAAAGAAGAAAAGCACAAAGTTAGGAAAAGATATTTGCAGCAAAATTGATTCAAAATTATTTATTGAAAGGAAAATCACACTTGGCAATTTGCTAGATCTCTTTGCGAACATGACCAGCAGAGGTAATCAAGGGAGCTATTGATCTGAGTATTCTTGGACATGAAACAAACAAAGGTTAATGACATATTCATTTCTTTTTTTAGCGAACGAAATGGTCTTTCCTGATGGTTACAATGAAAGAGATGGTTCCCAATAAAAGACAGAGATTAAGTCGCTTGTAGATATACTTCAATGTGATACGATTCACTTTCAGCCCCTAATTACCCCAGAGATGGAAGGGGTGAGTTACTTTTCTTCACTCTTCAACTCCACAGCATGGAGGTACAGACATGAAACCGCTAGAGATGGAGTTCTTGAATTGGGAACCAGCGACACTGAAGGAACTCGGCAAAAGTGAGGACTGCAGATGCTGGAAACCTGATTTTAGATCAGAAAATGCTGGAAAAGCACAGCAGCATCCGAGGAGCAGGAAAGTCGATGTTTCTGTTGCCAGTCTTTCTGCGTTCCGCAAACAATTTTTTTTTTGGCTCAGATTTCCAGCAACTGCAGCTATTTGTATTATGTTAACATTCATAATGTTTTGGACAAAACCAATGACCCGCTAGCATCGGGAAATCGGCAGAAGTACTGGGACACCGACATGTTAGCTCAACAATACAACCATTCCATGAGCGGGAATACGATCCGGGCCACGGTTCTGAGAGTATGGAATCCTCACAAGTAAATAACAAGACAAGGCGATAGATATTATCGTATTTGGTGTAAATAAAACACCCTTTATGAACATTTTCGTTGCAGATTATTTTCAACTTGTCTTCGTAGATTTACAATGTGGGAAAAGGCCATTCCGCCTGTGTGCATTGTGGCTAATCGGAGAGCCATCTATTCCAGTCGCAGTTTCCAACTTTGGCCCAAAGTCTCGTGTGTTCTAATGTTCCCAGGGCAAATGTCAATGACTTTATCCTGTGTTCTTAAATGTCACAATAATGGGGCAGATGTCTGACACTTGCACAACGACTTGTAACTCTTATGACCAACTCATGCTCATTTTCACCCACAAAGGGAGACACACAGAAAGATACCCCCAAAACGACAGAGGTCTCCGTTGTGGTGAGCTGGAGTTTGAAATGGACAATAGGACAAATGCAAGCTCGCAATGTGGATGCACAGAAGCGACGTCCCCGCAGGACTTCACATGGGAGCGTCAACGTGGGGCAGCATTAAAGTCAGACACTCCCCTCGAGCCAGGTTGGATTCGAACCTACAACCTTCTGATCCGAAGTCAGACACGTTATCCATTACGCCACTGGCCCAAGAAACACACTCACCACTGGCAGAATGTCGATACGTAATGCCATGGACTTTCACGGAATCAGAATTAAAAAGGTGAACAAGCAGCGAAGATAATCACCAACACTGCTTCACTTCGAAGTTTCCAATTTGTGAAGCAGTGCCTTTCACTGGCAAAGGAGTAACATTTGTCCTCAGCTGCCTGCTTCAGGGTCGCCTCCTTCTCTGCTGGAAGTGTCCATCGTTTTATTCACAGTCCCGACGCGATTTCATGATCCACTCCAGTGAAAACGTGTCATGGTGTCGTCCAAGCAAGACCCTGCCGGAACTCAGCGAGAGACATCTGGTCATTTCGAGCTCAGGATGTGGAATTAGACGAGCTGCGTGACACCTTTTATTGGCACCGCCACTTCACTGCAAATTAGCGGCTCAAAACGAGCCATTGTTAGCATCAGCTTGATTTGTACCTTCCTGCAGTACATTTGCTAAACAACATCAGATAGATCCCATCCGGCCCAGCTGACTTATCTATTTTCACACTCTGCAGTAATTCTAATATCTCTTCCTTGTGAACCTCAATCTCTTCTAGTCTAGACGCAAGTATCTCTGTATCTTCCTCGCCAACATTTTCATTATCTATAGCGAACTCTGTCGAAAAATATTTATTTAGTGCTTCCTCCACCTCCACTGACTCCACACACGACTTCCCACTATTATCCTTGATTGTCCCAAATTTTACTCTCGTCATTCTTTTATTCCTGACATACCTATGGAAAACCTTAGCATTAACCCTGATCCTATCTGCATCAGCTTCTCATGTCTCCTCCTGGCTCTTCTCAGCTCTCTTTTTGGGTCTTTCCTGATATCGTTGGAACCCTCGAGCGCTCTAACTGAGTATTCACGTTTTGTCCTAACATAAGACTTCTTGTTCTTCTTGACCAGGGATTCCACTTCCTTAGTAAACGACGGCTCACGCGTTCTATATCTTCCTCCCTGCCTGACAGGTACATACTTATCTAGGACACACAGGAGCTTTTCCTTGAATACGCTCCACATTTTTAATGTGCTCACCCCCTACAGTTTCCTACCCCACTCTGCACTTCCTAAATCTTTCCTCATTGCATCGTGATTTCCCTTCCACCAGCTGAAACTCTTGCTCCGTGGAGTACACCTATCCCTTTCCATCACGAATGTAAACCTGAGAGAATTGTGATCGCTGTCTCCAAAGTGCTCACCTACTTCCAAATCTAAAACCTGGCCAGGCTCGTTACCCAGTACTAAATCCAAAGTGGCTTCTTCCCTTGAAGGCATGTCTACATACTGTGTCAGGAAGCCCTCTCGCACACACTGGACAAAAACTGACCCATCTATTGTACTCGTGCTGTAGTGATCTCAGTCAATATTTGGATATTGTCTTGAGTGTTCCAGAGTTTTTCATTGTCCCACAGTCCAGATGAAGTTTGTAATCCTCAGGTACGAGAGCGAGAATTCTTTCAATATCTTAGATCAGTTCCTGTGCCGAGAACATCAGAGTCAATGTCCCTTCCTCTACTCGGACTGACAATTTACAGTTCTTCAATCTCCTATGATTCCATTTCTCAAAGAGTTTCTCAAGATTTCAAAGCTGGAGCCTAAATTATATGGTTTGCTTCCTAAACATTTTTCCAACTGCCAACTGACAATATTTTCACAGTATATCTTCACAATCCTCTGGCTTGCACCATGTGCAGGGATGAGAAGTCCCGTTTGGTGGAGAGAGTTCCTAGGCTGGTGAGTTTCACTTTGGAACAAAGATGGTTAAGTGGCAATTTCCTGCGCTTGTTTGTAATGATGGGAGAGGGAACGGTGGGGAATGAGCACTCTGACGAGCAGGCGGAAGTGTTGCCAATGACCAGAGTCAGAGAACAGAGGACAAGGGATGAAAGGAATCTAATGAAAAGCAGCACTTCTGCTCAGGGCGTTCAATAACAACTGCAGAAACCCGATGTGTCGAGCAGTGGATCTGGAAAGAGAAACAGAGATAATGTTTTAAACGTGGAGCATTTCTGATGAAGAACTCGAGTTTCGCGAGCCTAATCAAATTCCAGGCCCGGTTTGAGAAGCAGGCCTTCTGAACTTTGAATTGTTCCAGCAAGAAAGCACTCATAACAGAGTCAGCAGGATTCGAACCTATTTTGGGAAACCCCAGTGGATTTCTGATCCAACGCCTTAACCACTCGGCCATGACTACAGACCGCACAGCGTTGTTGAGCATTGACCAAATCAGCCGAGGTAATCAAGGGAGCTATTGATCTGAGTATTCTTGGAGATGAAACAAACAAAGTTTAATGACATATTCATTTCTTTTTCTGGCAAAGGAACCGATCTTTCCAGATGCTCACAATGACAGAGATTTTTCCCAATTAAGGAGGCAAATAAGTCCCATCTCACGCTGACACCATCGTGAGCGCTGCTGTTTCACAATGCCACAGAGTCAGGGTCAATTCCCGCCTCAAGCAACTTAATGTGTGGAGTTTGCACGTTCTCCCTGTGGCTGCGTGCGCTTGCTCTGTACCGGTTAGTTGAAATGGCCGTGTTAAACTGACGGGGTTAAAGGAGAGGAATGCATTTGGGCTCGGGCGGGTCGGTGTGGAGTTGCTGGGCCGAAGGACCTGTTTGCACATTGTAAGTATTCTAATCTACAGTAATCAATGACCAAGGTACGGCGCACGTTGTTAGATGGGGCATATATAACTATTCAATTGTTTTTCTTCAAAGTTTCTTTCCAATTCAATCGGGAGAGGAAGAAGGGAAATGAATGTCTCCCATAATTCTTGCCTTCTTTTATCATTCACAGGCGGTATTTTTTCCTGTACTTTTTTTTACACTGTGGGTACTGTTAGTGTCCTTATAAGCCACAGCGGCTGGTTTCCTCTTTCCTCAATGTTCCTCATCTCTACCCAAACACACTTTCCATCCTTATCTCCTGAATCAAAGTAATCTCTAACCATTGCATAATTGCCACGGAAACTGGGCTTTTCACACGCCTGTGTATGTCATTTCCCAATATTAATTGATCGTTTACTGTGTTGCAATTGCGCACGAGAATAGGAAAATAAAATAGAGGCCGGTGGTCCTAGGTTTCAAACACACGTAATTGCAGCTAAAACGCAGGTTACTGCACACAATGCGATCACGGAAGCATGCACCGAACCGTCAGGAAGCACACAATCAGTACAATGATGGATGTCATGTCAGGAACAGGACCAGAAACACAACAGAAATACATCTCTTAGGTACTATTTTGGACGTATTTTTCAATGATCTATCGTGTTTTACATATGTTCCATTGGGAGTTACCTCACACAAGGAAGTAAGCAGTGCTGCAGATAGTCATATAATCCGAGTTCCAAGTCCCGGAGTCAGAGACACTCAGTGCCCTGTGTGTACCTACAAGGAACAGCTATGCATGGGGTTTACAGGGTAACTGAATTGCATGAATGCAGCTCGATCGTCGTCTGTCTGCTTCTCTGCTGTAGTTTTCTGTGCAGTCCCTGCGTGTAATCTTGTCAACTACGTATGTCCGGCACAAGATGGGCATTGGTCACTTGTCTCTGAGAGAGGCTGTTGGTTTATGTGTTGTCATAATTCCGAGTGTAAGGAGGAATCTGGCTGTCAGTTCCCAGAAACTTACTTTAATAAATGGAAGCGTGCTTTTTAACTTGCCGCGTGGCATGTACTCGTTGCAAAGTTCGTGCACTGCGAATCACGTTTCGGGACTATCCAATTTTGGCAAAGAATTTGTGTGGCAGTCACGAGTTGCCACGACCAGCTATCCCTAGTAGCAATACGGACAAATGGCAAGAACTACAAATTCGATTAGAGCAGCACACGTTTAATCTGATAGGGCAAACAGAAGGCAGCCAGAAGATTTCTGGGTGTACGGCAATCGCCCAAGGTACATTTTCATATGAAAGTCTGTGCATCAGTAGAATCTGGGACCCAAGTAGTCAATGTTGGTTATTCATATTCCAGACAACTTGCGTTGTTCCCCGTTTACTGTGAAAGTGGATAGACATAGTTATTTCACCGTTATTTCGAAAGAAGATCCTGCATTGAATCTGTTCGCCGTTCTTTGATGCTGTGGCGAAAAGGTGGGCAATCACGATGTGAAACGTTGCTATACTTTCATTTCCTTCATTACTGTCTTGGTGAGGGAGAAAGGTGATTTGCTCTCTCGATCAGAATGGGGCACCGGCGCATTGATGGCCTAATTTAGTCACGGATATACTTGGAAATGTTCACATTTAATGGTTCGTTGTTGTGTTTTGTTTTATGATACTTGAGCACTTTCTGGGGCTTGGCAATACACTAAATCTCCAGTAGGTTTGGAATTGCCTCGCTGTTATTTGTGCGAGCAGTTCATGTCAGAGACGACTCACAGTGCCTCACAGACAGCACTTAAGCTTCGGTGTGTCTGATCATGGTTCTGCCTTTTCAGTTTTGATTCTGGTCCACGATAAGAGCTGTCAGTTTTTGGATTCGCTGGAGAGCAAATTTGGTAATGCGATATGTGAGGTATTTTTCTTCAGCCAAAATCTTTGATGGCAAACTTGGGAAAGTGTCAAGAAGAATGGTCATTGGCAGCAAATATCCGGAAGACCTTCATCTCTGGATCGGCTGGGCTCATCCACCCTCCAAACAAAATAACCAAACTCGCTGGCTGAGTAACAAACATCATGCGTTTTTTTTTGCAAATGGTGTATTCAAACTGTTGCCAGTGGCTGGAGCATCTCAGACTTGTCGAGCATGGAAACAAATCCCGCTATCCAACTTGCCCTTGCTGAATAGATAACCGAAATTAATCCATACATTTCTGCCAATATTTGTGCCTTATCTCTCCGAGGTCTTCCTGTCTATGCATCAATTCAGATGTCTTTGAAATGTTGTGAGTGCACCAGACTGCCACTAAATGTGACAATTCATTCCACACACACAAAACGTCTGTGTGAAAATAATGTGTCCCTCACATCCCTTTTAAATTTTTCCTCTCTCACATTAAACGTTTGCTATGTAGATTTGAACTCGCGTGTCTTGTGAAGCAGTGCTCCCTGACTATTTACTCTGTCTGTCTTCCTCATGATTTTATAAGATTCTGTGAGGCCATATCTAAGCACTGAAGCTCCTGGGAATCTGACGAAGCCTATTAAGTTTCGTTCTCATGTCCAAGCAGTGCAAACCTTGCAAATCCTTGTAAAGGTTTTCTAAACTTACACTTGCAAGAAGTGTGTCCAGCTGCAGCACTTGTTTAATCGCGTGGCCACTCTGGAGCTGCGGGTGGACTCACTGTGAAGTGTCAGCAATTCTGGAGAGTTATGTTGCCTCCCAGGTGCTCAGGCCAGGGATGTCGCCCATCGGCTGAAGAGCATTCGAAAAGGGGATCGTGAACAGCCAGTTGTCTTGGTGCATACAGGCACCAACGAAAAAAAACGAGATGAGGACGTGCAGGGAGAATTCAAGGAGCTAGGAGAGAAATTAAAGAGGAGGACATCAAAGGTCGTAATCTCGGAATTACTGCCGGTGCCATGTGACTGCCAGCGCAGAAATGATTTAAAAAATGGAACGGTGAACACGTGAGTTGAGGAATGGTGCTGCAGGGCGGGTTTCAGATTTGTTGGATTTTGTGACCAGTTCTGGGGAATGTGGGACTATAAGAAAACTGACGATCTACATCTGAACCAGACAGGAACGTATGTCCTTTCGGGAGTTTTTGCTACTGCTATTGGGGAGCTTTTATACTAATGTGTCAGGGGGCTGGGAACCACAAGATTAAACAGGTCGGTAGTGAGGTGGAAACTGGAAACGCTAAGAATCTGGAAGCTAGCATTAAAATGGGAAGAGTAGGCAGAGAGCAGATGAATGCAAAAGAACTGGTGGCCTGAAATGCATCTACTTTAATGCGTGGAGTATAGACAGATGAATTTAGGGCTTAGATTGGTGCCTGGGAATATGACGTTATTGCGATTACAGAGATTTAGTTGATGGAAGGGCATGGTTGGCAACCAAATGTTCTAGGATACAGACGCTTCAGACGGTACAGGGAGGGAAGTAAAAGGGGAAGGAGTTGCATTGCTGGTCAGGGATGATATCATGGCTGTGCGAAAGGAGGACACCATATAGGGCTTGGGTCGTGAGATGGAGCAGTGAAATAAGAAGGGTGAGGTTAGATTTTGGGGGCTGTATTACAGTGAGCGTGAGGTGTAAGAAAAAATAGTTAAACAGATCATGGAAAGACGTAAGGCAATAATTTAGTGTTGATTGGAGATTTCCGTTTTCCCAACATTGATCCGGATACTCTTAGCGTCAGAGGTCTGGATGGGATACCATTTGTAAGAAGCCTCCAGGTGAGTTTTCTGGAGCGGTATATCAATAGTCCGACGAGGGAATATGTCATATTGGAACTGATATTGGGAATAAACCAGGGCTGGCGATAGCAGTTGCCGTGGGTGATTTCTTTGGGAAGTGTCCAATATTCTGTAAGCGTTAGAATACTCATTGACAAAGATGAGAGTTGTCCTGAGGAAAGAGTACTAAACTGGGCCAAAGCTAATTATATCAAAATTATGCAGGAGGTCGGAAATGTGGATTGGACACAGCTATTTGTAGGAAAGTCCACAGTTCATATGTGTCAGGCTTTCAAAGCTAGTTTAAATATAGTGCAGGATAGGCATGTGCCGCTGAAGGCAAAGGATTTGAAAGGCAATATTCGTGAACTGTTGATGACAGGACAATTGTACGACTCGCCAAGAGGAAAAGGGAAGCATACATAACGCCTCGGCAGCTAACAACATAATGGTCCCTGGAGGAACATGAGAAGAGTAGGACAAGTATTAAACGAGGATTCAAGGGGGTTAAAAGGGGTCATGAAACAACTTCACGCTAGCACAATTAAGGAGAATCCTAAAGCCTTTTATTCATATATAAAAAGCAAGCGGGTAACCAGAGAAAGGATTGGTCCACTAAAGGAAAATTAAGGAAGGCTGTATGTCGAATCTGAGAGAGTTAATATGGTTCTGAATGATTATTTTGCATCAGTGCTCACTGAGGAGAGGAACATGATGAATGTTGAGTCTAGAGTAAGACATTTGATTAGTCTGGATCATGTTGACAAACGTAGGGAAGCTGTGTTGTGCAGGCTAGGAGTAATTAATGTGGACAAATCCCAGGAACGGATGGGATCTATTCCTGGTTCCTGAGTGATGTGAGAGAGGAAATAGCTGGGGCCCTGACAGATATCTTCGCGGCTTCCTTCAGCACAGGTAAGGTTCTGGCCGACTGGAACGTTGCTCATATTGTCCCCTGTACAGGAAGGGTAGTAGGGATATTCCAGATAACTACAGAACAATGGGCCTAACATCAGTGTTGGGAAAGTTTCTGGAGAAGGTACTGAGGCATAGGATCTATTCATACTTAGAAAATAATGTGCATATCAGTGAGAGGCATAGAGTTTTTCTGGGAAGTGCCCAAGTTGATAGATGAAGGAAAGGCTGTTGATGTCATTTACATCCACTTCAGTAAGGAGTGAGATAAGGCTCCCCATGGTAACCAAATACAGAACGTAAAGTAACATGGTGTGCAGGGTGTTGTAGACAGGTGGATAAAGAACTAGTTGAGCAACGGGAGACAGAGAGTGGCAGTAGAATGGAGTTTCTGGAAATGGAGAAAGATGACCAGTAGTGCTCCACAGGAGTCAGTGTTGTAGCCACTGTTGTTTGTGATATACTTAAATGATCTGGAAGAGAGCACTGTTGCAATGATCAGAAAGTTTGCAGATGACACGAAGATTTCTGGACGAGCAGAAATAATAAGAGACTGTTAAAGAATACAGGAGGATATAGATATACTGGAAAGTTGGGCGGAGAAGTGGCAGCTGGAGTTCAAAACAGATAAATGTGAGGTGACGCATTTCGGTCAGTCTAATTCTAGATGGGGTTATACAATGAACAGAAGAGGTTTGGGGGAAAAAAAGTTGATGGACAGAGAGATCTGTGAGTGCAGGTCCATTATACACTGAAGTTTGCTGCACAGGTGGATAGAGTAGTCAAGCAGGCATATAGTATGCTTGGCTTCATTGGATAGGGTATTGAATAAAATGGCTGGCAAGCCATGTTAAAGTTGAACAATACATTGGTCTGGCCACACTTAGAATACTGTGTAATTTTCTGGTCGCCACATTACCAAAAGTATGTGGACGCTTTGGAGAGGGCCTGTAAAAGGTTTAAGCGGATGTTGCCTCGTATGGAAGGTGCAATCTAGGAAGAGAGGTTGAGTAGGTTAGGTTTGTTTTCATTAGAAAAAAGGAGTTTGAGGGAGACCTTTTTGAGGTTTACAAAATCATGAAAGGGTACAGACAGGGTAGATAGAGAAAAGTTTTATTTCCCAGGTTGAAGGATTAAATACCGATAGGTCACGCTTTCAAGGTGAGACGTGAAAAGTTTAAGAGGGATACACGCAGCAACTACTTGACACAGCGGGTGGTGGGTGTCTGGAACACGTTCCCAGCAGAGACGGGAGAGGTAATCACGGTAGATTCATTTAAGAGGCGTCTGGACTGATGCATGAGTAGGTGGGGAGCAGAGGGATACAGATGCTTAGGAATTGGGTGACAGCTTCAAACAGTAGATTTGGATCAGCTCAGGCTTGAATGGATGTAGGGCCTGTTCCTTGTCTGTACATTCTTTTTGGTCTTTCTTCTTAAATTACGCCTATTTCATTACAACATTTGTGAAGTCGAAGTGCCTGAAGTGAATCCATGCTGAAACACTAGTCATAACAAATCTGAGTGTTGGCTTTTGTGTGGTAGCGTGGTCGAGCAGTCTAATGTGCTGGATTTTAAGCTTCAGTTTCTACCGAATCGTGGCTTCAAATACCAGCATTGTAAGTGAATAAGTGTGTGAGAGAACTGCGCATGTGTGGGTACCTTTTAATTTGAGTGTTTGCAGCTCCTCTGTATGGTTACCCTCTCGGTGATAAACTTAGCCACTGCACTGTCTCTGAAAACAACGCAAGTTCCTGCTGTCCGACATATCCTCATATCCCGTCGATAACTTTGCTTTTGGATATCTGCGTTGCCAGTTTCTGTATCTCAAATGGTCAGCGCAGTTGGCTGAATTGTTGGTGGTTCGACCCCACCCAGGGAATAAGCCTCAAATATTTCAGCACAAGCATTTACCCCGACCATGTATTCACATTATAACCGGGAAATCTCATCCATGATTCACCCCAAGTCCGCAGGGAGCGAGACGGTTACACGCAGCAGAATACGACATCACTTTCTCCAAGCTCCCGATGCAAACAGAAAGCGGCCACTGCAGCTTCAATCAGCGGCTTTCTGCCAAGCCATGGGAAACAACTCGTGGAAACTGCTCCCTTAGTAACAGCTCTTTCCGTTTGAAAGGAGCAAAACTTTCATTTTAAATTGGAAAGGGCTTCAGGACATTTGAATGTTGCTCCAGTTCTTCGAACGGGTTATAAATAAAACTCCTGACTTGAAAATAAGAAGTGGTAAAGGTTTTAGGTAGAAAGAACAAAGAAAGTGTTGATTCAGACGACTCTGTCTCGTCAGCAGATGGGTATTGCCCAAAACTGTAAACGGAAATCATTGGGTTTCCTTAGGTAACTTCCCGACTGATTTACTGTCTGCCAGAGAGATTGGAAATCACATCAGCGACATAAAGGTGAGGGTAAAAATATGAAGATATTAAGGTTGAAGCTTACATTCCGGGATAAGTGCAGAATAGATTGTAATGCTTTGAAGGAATAACTGAAGTGGAAGGTGTGAATGATATTTTTGTGATTAGGAGGAATGAACTGGATCCTAACAAATTGCTGATGAATTATGCTCGCAATGTAATAGCAAACTAATCCACAGCGCACCGTGCTTGGTTAGCTCAGTCGGTGCAGTGTGAGATGCTTAATCTGAGGGTGGTGGACGCAAGCCTCACAATGGGCGCTTTCACTGCTTCATACAATTCCGGCTCTTCATTCCACATGCAGTATTCTTGCTGCTTTCATTGACACATCTGTCCGCCTGCTTTTGATCACACGTTGGTTTCTGAGTGAACACAGTTTCCATTTTACTGGTGGCGCCAGAGACAACTTTATCAGTGCAGCCGAAAATACAATGAATGGTGTCCGTTTGAAAATGTGAGGTTCCAAACCAACCGTGCACCACCCAAAGTGTTCAAAGGCATGGAAAGCGAATGGCCACTTGCGAGGGGTCTGACAGAGACGGATCAATGTTACATGGGCCCTGAACCAATTTTAAGTGATTCAGATTATTCTGATGGAAACCGAAGGGTACTCTCCCTCAACGTTTTGCAATTGTTCTTCTTGTGTTTAACGTAATGAACTGTATATTGTCAGTAACGAGAGTGGAGGTGCGGCAGGATCGTGAGCTTTCAGTGTGGGACATAGACACAGTAAGTCAAATATCCCCAGAGCACGGGAGAGCTGTTTGGTCCGGGATCACTGCCATCTTCTGTTTCTAAACCAACAAATAAAATTACAGGAAACTCTCAGCAGGTCTGGTAGCATCTTGGAAATATAAATCGATTTAAGACTTCGGGACTAGTGGCACTTCTTTTCCATGTCCATCTCCACCTGCTTTTGCACACTTTTCATTTTTATTGAATGTCTCCTGACTTCCAACTTTATATTCAGCTTCTCTTTTATTACTTCCTCTCCAACCATTTTCCCAGTCTCCAATTTTGTATCAGACCTGTTCCATCTTTCACATTGCCCAGGACTTTGAACTGAACAAATAACTCTGTTTCTATTTCCTTAGCTAGCAGATGGCCAGTGAGTGGAAGGCAGTGTTGTTCCGAAAACTCATCCATGGTTCTCCCCGAGTCCACAGGGAGCAAAACGGTTACACGCAGCAGAATACGACACCATGTTCTCCAATTCCCACGATGTAACTGAAAGCGGCCACTGCAGCTTCAATCAGGGCTTCCTGCCAAACCCTGGGACTCAGCTCGTGGAAACTCCTTTCTCATTAACTGCTCTTCCCGTGGGAAAGGAACAAAACTTCCATTTTAAATTGGAAACGGCTTCAGGAGATTGGAAGGTTGTTCCTGTTCTTGGAACGTTTTATAAACAAAACTCCTGTGTTGAAAATAAGAAGTGGTAAACGTTTTAGGCGGGAAGAACAAAGAAAATGTTGATTGAGAGGACTCTGTCTCGTCAGCAGATGGGAAATTCCCAATACTGTGAACAGAAATGATTGGGTTTCCAAAGGTAATTTTCCGACTGATTTACTGTCTGCCAGAGTGACTGGAAATCACTTCGTATGAAAATATTCGGGTTGAATCTTTAATGCTGGGACAAGTTTTAAATAGATTGTAATGTTTTGAAGAAATAACAGAAATGAAAGATGTGAATTATGTTCTTTGTGATTGGGAGGAATGAGCTGGATCTTTGTAAATTGCTGTGCCAGGTGAATTGTGCTCAGAATGAAATAGCAAACTAATTCGTCGTGTGCCAAGCATGGATATCTCAGTTCGATGAATTGTGAGGTGTTTAATCAGAGAGCAGTGCGTCCAAGCCCCATAATAGTCGTTTTCACTGTTTAATAGAGTCCCAGCTCTTCGTTCCACATGTAGAATTGCAAACCAACGCTGGTGGGGCATTCTTGTTGCTTTCGTTGACACATATGTCCTCCTGCTTTGATCACATGTCGGTTTCTGAGTGAAAACTGTGTGTACTTTACTGGAACCACCAGCGACAACTTTATCAGTGCAGCTGCAAATACTATGAATGATGTCAATTTCCAAACGTGAGATTCCACGACATCCGTGCACCAACCAAAGTGTTCAAAGGCACAGAACGCGAAAGGCCATTTGTTAGTGGTCTGACAGAGACGGCGTAATGTCTCATGGGTCCTGAACAACAATTAACTGATTCAGAATGTGCTGATGGAACGGAACGGAGCTCTCCCTGAACGTTTTGCAATTGTTCTTGATGTGTGCTCATGTACGTTTATGTAATGAACAGTTTATTGCCAGTAACGAGGGTGGGGGTGGCGAAGGATTCTGAGGCTTCAGTGTGGGACAAACGTGATCTGATCGAACGGGTAAGTCAAATATTCCTAGAACATGGGAGAGCTGATTGGTCCAGGATCACTCCCATCTTCTGTTTCAGAATCAACAAATGAAATTGCTGGAAACTCTCAGCAGGTCCGGTCGCATCTTTGTTTGCAAACAGAATGAGATTTCGGGACTGATAAACTTATTTTTCCATCTCCATGTCCCTCTGCCTTTCTACAACCTTCCTTTTAATTGAATTTGTCCTGATTTCAAACTTTATATTCAGCTTCACATTTATTGCTTCCTCTCCAAACAATTTCCCAGTCTCTAAAATTGTATCATGCTTGTTCTATCTCTCACTTTGCCCAGGACTTCCAACTGAACAAATAAATCTGTTTCTATTTCCTTAGATACCAGATGGTCAGAGATTGGAAGACATAGGAGGACGGTTAGCGCTTTCAGAATATCCAGTCAGCTCCGCCATTCGATCTTGGCTAATATCGTTCTTAACCCCATTCTCCAGTCCTCTCCCTGAACACTTACTCCCCAGTTTTAGGATCCAGCCTTTTTCCTAGAGTGGGTCCTAATCCGTCCCAAAACCCTCCACATTTGTTGACAGCTGTTACACCGTGTCTACGTGTAATCAATCTCAGTTTCAGTGATTCTCGGCAAACACGAACTGTTCTGAACAGCTCGATCGGGTCTCTGGCCCCACTGTGATCCTGTGGTGGAGCAGTAATCATCTTCATCTCCTACGGAAAGGATCCACGCTTCAAAAAAAAAAAATGGACAGAAAGAAAGATAGGCTTGTGTGTTAAGATATGTGGAGGTAATTGCTTTCTGACCGGGTCAGTAAACCTTACTCTGTATATTCCCGCACATTCTAGCTGTTGTGGTGAAAGGGAATATCAGTCCAATTAATTGCCATCTACGCTTTTATTCGATGTGTATTCTTCCTTGTTCTGAATGTGCAGGGATGTTTCCAGCACTGATGGTCACCATTTCTAAGAGTGCATGCCGCGAGCCCTGATATTTTCTGGAGAGTAGCCATATCAGTTTGTGCGAAAATGTCCCAGTACAAAGCTTAGAAGAAACATTGTTGTTCCCTCTTTACGGATGACAGTCTTTCATATCATGATCGATGGGGCTTTATTGCATACTCATCAGCAAGCCTTGTTTTGAATTTATTCACCCAATACGACTGTAGCGGTGGAAAGAATATAACTCTGAATACCTGCTGCGTGAATTTCATTTTCAAATTTCTATTCGCAGTGGTCCTTCATATGTGGCGATGTTTATATCACTGCTGGCCATCCTGTTTAAGAGTGCAGTTACATATGTTCCTCTGTCTTGGCGCTGCAGGGAAAATTGTCTGCGCCTTTTCAGCCAATATTTCCTGGATATTTCAAAATGGTATTCTTTATTTTTTCATTCATGTCCACTTTAAGGACACAGTTACCGGGTACTGATCCTTTCTGTAACAACAGTACCGCATTTACTTTACATGCAAAGGTGTCCCGTATCTGAAACAAGGAGAGCATTCATTTCCTTCGATCACAGGATACACTGGATTCATGATGTTAGTCTCTGTCAAATGCATCCGAAAATGTGCTCTGAAAGCTTCATTTGAACGCTGTCTGGCGTTTCTCAACGTGTGTCAACCAAAACCAGAAATCCTCAATCATAGTTTGGAGCAGTTCACATATTCGAGTTTCGAAGCAGCAGACACGGATACAGTTCATTCACAATGAAAATATTGACAGGCACAGATGAACTATCGACTCTTGCTCTCTTACTGTTACTAATATTACCGTGTGGCCTGAAGTCTAAGCCATGTTGTAACTGAAAATGAGGAAATCACAGACAGGCTGCCGAATGACAGTATGTATTTTGTTTTCTTGTTCTCACAGAGTTCCAGGAAAGTATGACAGCTAGGGAGAGGAATGCAAGTCACGTGCAGCTCTAGTGAAACACCTTTTGTCTGATTCAGTCATCAACAAGAAACGTGAATGTGACTAAAGCGGGAAACCTTTTCACAATCGAACAAAGCACAATCACGAACAGTGACCACCTCTTTCACATCTCAGATCGCCTTTGACCTTCCCTGAATATGTCTAGGAACTAATTTTTGCACACCTCAAAGTGAGAACTGTTTGATTTACCGACAATAAATGAGTCACATGTCCTTGATTCCCACATAGGTTTCTAACTCAGCTTGCAGCCAGGTGGCAGTTGCTCATGGCTCTGCTGGGTAATGCACTATTATGGAGAAATAAAATGAAAGTTGAAACTCTTATTGGCTCTGGGTTTCGAATACTCTTGCTACGTGTTCTGCCATTCTCGGATTCCAGTGCTAAACCAGTTTTTCAGTGCATCTGAGCAGCAGGAGAGTCGGCGTTTCTGGCAGGAGCAGAATTCATCATCTCCAGTGATCACTTTATCTGAGGAGAGAGAATGAACAAAGTTTCACACAGCGACTAATCGGAATTGCATTCCGTTTCAGCATGGCAGCAGATATGGGCTAGCAAATTCAAAGCCAGATTTGCTGATGAGAACAACAAGCACGACCACTCAGATAGAGCAATTCCTTCCCATCGGTTTTTTCTGCAGAACTGGTACAGTTGCTGTGAGTATGCTGCAGGGTATAATCAGGTACATGATCTTGGGTTTCCGGTTTTGGCCTGTGTGCTCGCGTGGCTGAGCAAGCTGAGACTCTGATTTCAGATTCCACTCCTCAAGAAGGCTTGTGTTTGTATCCCTGCGCGGCCACGTGTGCTAATGGATTAAGCTGGCAACGTTTTGCAGTATTAAAGTTGCACACCTGGCTGTGTTAAAGTTGAACAGAAAAAGTAGGCATTTCTTCGAACCCAGCTGTGATGTGGCACAGCAGAAAACAACCAACATGTCAGTGCCCACGCTGGTTTCCCCTTCTGCTGCAGTTGTCACTTTCCCCTCCAGCTCGAAAGGCCACCAGCATAATATGTGACTCAAAAACAGGCTGCGCCAATCTTTCATATTCCAGACAATTTGCATTTTTCACAGTTTCTCTGAAAGTGAATGGACATATTTATTTCCCTGTTGATGTGAAATTAGGTTCTACATTGAATCTGCTCGCAGTTTTCTTTTGTTGTTGCGAAAAGGAGGGAAATTGTTATATGAAACTTGGTTACTTTTCCCTAATTTCCTTAATTTCTGTCCTGATGAGAGAGGCTGGTGATTGGTCCTCTCGATCCGGTGGAGACATCAGCCCAATTGTTAACCTCATCTAATCGAGACTGTAGTTGGTAATCTTCACTTTCCATGGTTCATTATTAGTCAGTTCTGATTCATGTTACTTGGGCACTTTCCTGGAAGTATTGGTGCTCTAAGGCGCCAGTATGTTGAAAGCACCATTTGGAATTGCCTCGCTGCAATTTGTGTGAGCAGCTCATGACCCAGACGACTCGCTCTGCCTCACAGACAGCATTCATGAGTCCGTGCGTCTGAAAATATGTTCTCTTTGTCAGTTCTGCTTTTGTTCATGAGTTGTCAGTTTTTGGTTTCGCTGGAGACACACACAGACAAAGACCCACACGCACACATATATTTTGTGTGATGAATTTTTTTGGTACTTTCAGAGTTACATTGCACTTTGGTCAGAAACTACATACATTCATGTAGAACTCTGAGCTCAAAAACTGCATGAAATTATGTTATCTCACTTTTTGGATTGGAATCAATCTAAATATCAGGTCATAGACAGAGAACACAGGGGCTAACACCTTCAACATATTGTCTAGCTATTACCATTGTTAATAGCTAACCCGAGAATGCAATTTTTTAAAAAAGGGTTTTGTGATTTACACATAGAATACAGTGATATTTTCACTTCTTTCAACAGATGAAAGGCTTAACAGACAATCAATTCTTCAACGTACAATTTCAGTTACATCACACTACAAATTTTTGCTATAAATTCTGTGTTACGATCGAGCCCTCCACAAACACCTAATGAAGGAGCATCGCTCCGAAAGCTAGTGTGCTTCCAATTAAACCTGTTGGACTATAACCTGGTATTGTGTGATTTTTGACTTGGTACACCCCAGTCCAACACCGGCATCTCCGAATCACAATTTATTCCCGACAGCTTGCAAGTGTTCCCTTAGAAACTGCAGCTTTTGGAAACGTATTACTGGGACAAAGTCATTGCTCAATGTGATGGAATGCACCGTCAATCCCTAATTACTCGAGAGATTGAGATTTTCAGTTACTCCGCAGAACTCTGGATGTCCTCAGTAGCGGGGTAGAGGCATGATGCCATGAGGCAAGGATTTAGAAGTACTGACATTGAAGAAGCAGCGAAATATTTTCGACTGGGAAACGTGAAAACCTTGGAGGGGTAATTGCGGTGATAGCTTTCACTTATATTTGCTGCCATTGTCCTTCCAGACAGATGCTGATCGATGACTGAATTGTTCTGGCAGGATCCGTGTGTGTGTTCTGGGTGCAATCAGGATTTAGTTTTCCTTCGGATAATTCACAAGAAGAGAATTAAATCTTCATTTCCTGACTGGGAATGAAAGCCTGTTCTGGGTAATGCAAACTCAGACCCGTATGCAGGGATGTCCATTGATACTGCAGTAGCCTTTGGGACCTGAACAAACTCTAGTGCCTGCTCTTCACGTCATAATCGTCTTCGTCAGTGTTTCTCTCTCCAAGTTTCCAAGTCGGTTCATATTATCACCCTTGGTTTCAATGTGAAGAAGGCAATGCTGTGATAATCTGATGTTGTTCAGCAGATATACTGCAGCAAGTTAAGTAAAGACTGATGCTAACACGAGCTCGTTTTGAGCTGCGCTGATGTGTTGGCAGCAAGAAAGGCAACGTTCAACTCGCCTCATTCCGGATGACGGGCTCGAAATGCCCAGTGGTTTCTCTCTGAATTAGTTCAGGCTCTGGAAGGTAAAAAACTTCAATTATGAAAGTACAGTGAAAAGAAATGTTTCACAGAGTGGGGCATTCCAAGTGAAACAGTGACGGTGATTATGTTCGCTGATTTTTCACCTTGTGAATGCTGTTTCCCTGATGTGGATGATTACATTACCTATAGACAAACTGTCACAGCCAGACCTGGTCTTTGGGTCAGTGACGGAATTGGTAACACGTCGAATTAGGGGATTGTCGGTACACATTTAAAATCACGAGGATGCAGCGTGCTCGTCCATTCCTGTTGTCTGTCAGGAACAGAAGGGTTTGGGTTTTCGAATTTACAGTTTCTTTCGTCCAATTCAAATTCTAGCTCAGATCAACGTCTTCATTGCCTGTAGAACTGGCTTTGGTTTAACCAAAAGCTGCCTTTTGGAGGTTGAACTTGCATGTTGGAGCGGACATCTGAAGTGAAGCACAAGGAGCTGGTCAAATCCTGAGAACTCTGCCACTCTCGGGGAATGTGTCTGTGTGTCTCTTTCTGTGGGAGACACGACGTGGGTAATAACACAGTGTTGACGATGTCAAACTTCAATCCCATTGTTGTGTCATCTAAGATTCAAGCGAGAACCTCACTACTATTTGCACTGGAAACATAAGAACACATAAGGTTATGGGCCAAAGCTGGAAACTGGGAATAGAATCGATGAATGTCTTTTAACCAGACTGCACCATGAGCCAAATGGGATTTTCAATTCTGCAAAACTTGAAGACGAGTAGAAACCAATCTGCAGTGAAACTGATCAGAAATGAAATGGCAAATCCATTTAATTGAGAATAAGTGCAAGAGCGTCTGTCTTCATTCCATGTAATCTCGTAGTTAGGATTTGGAACTCTAACCACAATAGTGTTGGTTCTATTCTCAGACAGGGAATGCATGTTTTATTGTGCAAATATATCGTGGTACCAGTATTTCTTACCACTGGTCCGAGCCTGGTAATGCTTGGTTTTGTGCCAGGTTATCAAAAACAAAAAGATACAGGTTTTGGAAATATGAACTAAAAACGAGAATTGATCGAGAAACCTGTTACACCTGGCAACATCTGTGGAGAGAAACAGTTTTTTATTCTTAAGATGGACAGAAAACAGGATGGTTATAGATTTTTAGATTATACTGTTGGGAAAATGATAATCTTACCTGTCGAACCAGGATATTTATCAAAATCACTCTTGAGCTTACAAACATCGAATTTACAATCTTAAAAGGACTTAATCAGCTGTCATGCTACTTTCATTTTCCTGAGCTGGTGGAAGGCTATGTTTTAATGGCTACATTTCCTTTTAGTTTCCGTTATTTAGCAGTCACGCCGAATGGAGAATTGTTTCTTTCAGTGTCTGCCTCAATATGGGTCTTTGTTTTTTCTATATTTGTCTCTGTATCTTCCTGGGACTTTTTCACATTCTCCGACTCTCTGGCTGTCCATATCCCTCATTTCCCATTTCTGCTCTTGAAAAGCCTGACATTCAGAGACAGTTTGAGATTCGAACTGCTGAGAGGCTTTCTGACGCCTGGCTGGAGTCGGTCGAAGTAGTCTCACATTCTCTGGATAATGCGTCTGTCACTTCGATCTGAGGCAAGGAGACATTTCTTCCTCAAAATCTAAAGACCCTTGGAAGTAAAAGTTGATTTCCTTATCCAACAGAGAAAGAAAGTAATTACATGATAGCTGAAGAAGAACAACGATGCATTTACTGTTGGTGTACAACGAATGAATGGTGACAGCAGAGAATGAGGGTGATCATGTTGTGGTGTCAGTGCCATTACCACAACATTTCCCGGGAATGCTGCAGTGTCTCCTGCCTCACCACTTAATTTCCACAAAACTGGGAGTGAAGGAATGAGAAGAAGAGGATGAGAAGCAGAAGTGCTTGTGGAACTGCAGGAAGAATCTTCAGGTTAAAATAGTAGTTAAAAAGAGCAACATACACTACTGGATTTAAACCAGGAAAATGAAGCCGGATCGCGAAATCAGAATGTACAGCAATTCAAAAAGGACACTGAGTTTCTCGATCAGCAACACAATACTTGAGAGAAATACCGAGCTTTCAATACAATGAGCAGGCACCAGTGAGATGGGAGCTGCTTTCACCAGCTAGCCATGGCGCCACGTTCAAAGCCAGATTTCTCGTCCATATGTGCAATGCCTGAACCACTTGATCACAGGAATTCGAAAACGCGTTTTCTGTATTAATGTTGCTCAGTATGAATGGCAATAAAACTCTGCTTGTGCAAAAACAGGCATTTCAATGCTGAGCATGCCCCACTAAAAAGGCACAGAAAAAGACAGTATCCTCTTGCATTGGCATCTAACAGATATTTTCGTCTGTTTAAACTGACAGAATAAAGAGGATGTGCTCATCTCCTCTCGCGTCCCATAAACCACGTTAATACACATGCAGGGATTTTCAAACCAAGATGAACAGGCTCATTGTTTTGAATTGACAGCGGTGGTGTGTGAGTCATTGCGAACAGTGAGCAATAAATGCTGAACCAATAGCACTGACACTGAGCCTTGCACCATCAGCTCCACACTCACATCTTGTGTTATGTCTCCTAGGAATCAGTGCATTTGACTTTAATTATTCTACCCTGCACCTCTCCTCAAGTTATTCCCGACCGCTTGCAGTGTCGAATTAGAACATGCAATTGTTAGAAATGCATTTCTGGGACACAGTTGTCTTTCAATGAGATAAGATTCACTGCCCATCCCTAATTATCCCAAAGATGTAGGGGACGAGTTACTTTTGTTAACTCCATAAATCCTCAGTATGGAGATACTGACAAGAAACCGCTAGAGATGGAGTTCCTGGATTGCGGAAAGCAGACCGACCCTAAACTGCTAACGTAATTCACCCAGGGAAGAGCAGATGGACCCCACTCTGTCAATGTAACTCAACCAGTGGACAGAAGTCTGACATCACACGATCAATGTAACTCAACGAGGAATATATGGCCTGACCGCACTCTGTTAATGTAACTCACCCAGGGAAGAGTAGACTGACGCCACTCTGTCAATGTTAGTCATCCAGGGAAGAGCAGACTGACCCAACACTTTATATGTAACTCCCCCAGCAAATGGCAGACTGACACCACTCAGTCAGTAAAATTTACCCAAGAAAGAGCAGACTGATGGCACTCTGTCAACGTAACTCACTCAGAGAAGAGCAGGCTGTACCCATTCTGTCTCTGTCACTCATCCAGGAAAGAGCCGGCTGATCTGATTCTGTCAATGAAACACAAGCAGGGAGACGTGCCTGACCCCACTCTGTCAAAGTAACTCATTCAGAGAAGAGAAGACCTATTCCATTCTGTCTATGTGAATCATCCAGCGAAGACCGTAATGAACCCATACTTGCTGTTAAACTCAGACAGAGAAGAGCTGACTCTCACGATTCTGAGAAAGTAACACGCCCGTGGAGGAGCAGACTGACACCACTCTCTTAACGTAGGTCACCCAGGGAAAAACAGACTGAGTGCACTCTGTGATATTACTCACTCAGAAAGGAGCAGACTGACCCCATTCTGTTAATATGACTCTCCCAGGGAAGAGCAGATGAAGCCCAATCTGTCAATGTGACTCAACCAGGGAAGAGCACTCTGACCTCACGCGATCACTTTAACACAACTAGGAAATTGCAGACTGACGCCACTCTGTCAATGCAACTCACCCAGGGAAGTGCAGACTGATCCCACACTGTCCAAATAACTCACTCCGTGAACAGCAGACTGACGCCACTCTGACAATGTATCTCGCACAGGAAAGAGTAGACTGATGCCACTCTGTCAATGTAACTCACTGAGGGAAGAGCAAACTGACGCCACTCAGTCATGTTACTCACTGAGGGAAGGGCAGACTGACCCCACACTCTCAGTGTAACTCAGCAGACTGATTCCACATGGTCAATATAAGTCATTCACTGAAGAGCAGTCTGATCCCACTCTATAAATGTAATTCACTCAGGGAAGAGCAGACTGATCCCATTCTGTCTATGGCACTCACCCAATGAATGAACACTAACCCCACTCTACCAATGTAACTCGCCAGAGAAGAGCAGACGGAAGCCAGACTGTCAACATAAATTATCGAGGGAAGAGAATACTGACCCCGCTCTTTCTGTTTCACTCAGGCAGGGAAAAGCAGACTATCACCACTCTGTGAAAGAAATTCTCCCAGGGAAGGGCAGACTGACCCGACTGTATCTGCGTGACTGACAAAGGTAAGAGTAACTAACCCAACTCTGTCAATGACTCTCCCTCACGGAAGAATACCCTGACCCCTCTCTGTCCATGTAGCTCACCCAGGAAACAGCAGACTAACCCCACTGTGTCTATTTATGTTCACAAAAATCCTCTGAAGTACGTCCTATCCAGACACTCTCCACATCACTGTCTCTGTAACCGTGTGCATTCAATGGCGAATTCAAATAACATGCATATGTTTAGAATGTGGCAGCAAACCAGAGCTACCACACAGAAATTGGGCGAATGTGCAAACTTCCATCAGGCAGTCACCTAAGCCTGGAATGGAAACCAAACCCGACAGCAGTCGTGATTATAAAATGGCAGAACAGAAACCCAGCAAAAAGAATTGCGTCCCTGTGTGTTGCAACGATTCTGAGTATTAATTAAGCAACTCTCACTGGAGTTAATTTCCATTTTCATCACTGCCAACCTTCTTCAAAACAGAGCACGCACTTGCTTTTTTCAGACTTCTGATATTCCGCTTTCATCCCACTTTTTACCTAATCATATTTCTGACTTTACAAACTACGTCATAACAGGTTGACAACTGCAGACTGAGCTTTGTTCCGTTCTCCACTGATGTTGAGAGTAGTAATACAACATATTCGAGTAGGACTTGATGCGCTTGCGGGTGGTGTATTCGCGTCATTATGGCTTTTCTTTTCGTTTTCAGTCTACGATTTTGAGTTCATTGCGCAGACTTCTGAAGAAGACTTTTTGGAGTCGAAATGGTAACTGTGTTTTCTCTCCGAAGACAGACGTAGCTTTATTTCTGTTCTCTTATAAATTGATCTTCTTCTGATCTTTGCAAGCGAAATAGGGTGCATTACTATTGCTCGGTTTTAATTTCAAAATCAAGAGAAACATGAAGGAGACAATATCAAAGAACACAAAGTACTGAGTTGTTAAGATAATTTTTGCAGTAATTGTGGACATGAAAGTCAAATTAAGATAACGGTTCAAGAACATTTAGTCTGGAAGTGGTGTGTGACTTTAATTCCAAATATATGTTTCCATTCTTCCAGTACATCTTTTTGACTCCAAGAAAACATTGATTGTTTTCTGCATTCACTTTGTTTCGCGATATCTGTCTTCTGGTCGACCAAGGGACAATTGAATTTGCGTCTGCATTGAATAAGATTTCGCTCTTTCTTTGGAGAAGCAAACCTGTGCATTATGTACCACTTATCATGCTGATGGCTAAGAAGTTCAAAATGACTTACGGTTTATGGAGCGTGAGCAAGAATGAAGTGATCCACATATGAACAGATGTCACCACGCCCTATTCCTACATCGGGCCTGAACTGTCCATTGGCAGAGTCTGCAGAAAGGAAATGTCTAAGGGAACTCGTCCTTTGTTCAGTTTGATTTGATACCAATGGTGGTGCTGTTTTGAGGCAGAAATGTGTCAACATCTCTGACGTTAGAGTCAAAATTTAAGTCACATCTACTCCATGGAGTGTCTTCTCATATCGGAACATGCTGAGATGAAAACATCTAGCTCTGATCGCAAAGGTTTTTACATTAAACTGGGAGTATGTTTAACTAAGCAATTCAGACAGCCAAGATGAATAATTGGCATTTGGTTCTTCAAGCTGAGCTCTCCACACCAACTGCTCCAACGAAGGCCGTGGATAAGATCCCCATCGATTATTTTGGTCAATTTTAGCCTCAACAACAACCTATTGTTCTGAACAATGCTACACCACAAGCAGAGGGCTAAGTCTGATTTTCATCGTGAATTTTCAAATTCAGTTCTTAATGCACAATTTCTTACGAATGTGGACAGCAGAAGTCCGTTAACATTCCATTTCTAATATTTCCAGAAAATTCTACTCCGCTGATATCGCCTTACCTTATCACACCTCAAGGCAGGAACCTGGATCAGTCGAGTTCCTTTCCACACATGGAGTTGCTTTTTCTAATTCATTGACTGCTGATATAATAGATTATTGGCCTTGAGAGTCAGCTGTAAATTAGGTTGAACTTCTCAGCTTGACTTTCAACTGATCCTAAAAAAAACTCATCACCTGCAGGTAAATGTATTGCATCGCTTCTTGTTTTGCTTAATTCCCACCCCCACCCCCCCACAACCCCGAACATTCAAATTTCACGAGAGTTCGACAAATGTTTTGAAACTGATTCGTGTTGGAAGTTGGTGGCTTTTTGTGTCTTGACATATACTTTATTCAATTAGACGTCTTGAAATTAATTCGGATTCTTCACAGTTGAAAATTTACTTTTGATTGAATGCAAAACTCAAGCTCCACGAAATCCAAATTCTGCAAAGGAATAAATTAATTTTAACAGATTCAACGCTGCGAGCAGGATTCGAACCTGTGCAGGGAGACCCCTTTAGATTTCAAATGCAAAGCCTTCACCTCTCAGCCATCACAGCTGCAGCAAATTTGCCAATTTTCATAGTAAAAGAACTAAATTCATGAAATACGTAATTTGTTTGAACAACAAATTGTCAAGACCCAAAGATTTCGCCAAATCCTTTGCAGAGACCCAGACGAACGTTACCTTTGCAGATTGTCAGGCTTTCACCGCAAACTAGATTCTGACATAGCTGGAGTTGTGGGAATGATTCTTCGTTGAATTATAGAGTCACGGATGTATCCCACACGAAGAGAGGATCATTGTCTCACTGTGTCCGATCGATTTTGACTCAATTGCTCATCATCTGGTGCCAAAGTTGTGTTTTAATATTCATCGAAATATGGTATTAGAAATATTCATACTAAGTCCATAAACACCAGCAACATTCGGAAAAAAAAAATCGGAATTAGAAAGAATGCAGAACCAATTTACAGGAATGGATCCAACAACTAATCCGTATGTTCTGACAAATGGGAATGAACTTGTGAGCACAAAAGAGGAAGATTGACCGAAGAGTTGAAATCGTTTTGACGGAATTATTTGCAAAGTTTTTGTGGTTGTTCTAGAGTCATCAAGTCTTTGAACAATACAACACAAAAAGTGGCCCTTCTTTCCAATTTGACATGGTGGGCAGTTATCCTAAATTATTAGGTCCCATTTGCCAACATTTGGCCCACATCCCTCTCAACCTTGTTACTCATATATCCATCCAGAAGCCATTAAATGTTACAGTTGTACCAGTCTCCAACAATTTTTCTGGCAGCTCATTCTGGACACGACTGAAAAAGTTGCCCCTGACGTCCCTTTGAAATGCTTACGCACTAATCTTAAACCGATGTTTTCTAAATTTTGACTTCCTCACCAGCAGGAAAACACCTTGACGAGTTAACCTATCCATGTCCCGCATGATTTAATAAGTAGCAACGATTTGACTTTATCATACTTGTCAGGAGGGAAATGTGTGGAGATTATTTGTCGAAGGTTTGAAGTAAAAAGTCTGATGTAGAGATTTTTAAATTGCATCTTGGAGAAGTTTTTAATAAGTCATTGAAATCTAGTAGCAGTTGTAGAAGTCTGTTGTGAAAGCTGCAGAACGGTTTCAGGGCACGAGAACGAAACATTATTTCCAATGTATTGTGGCTCAGTTCGACCGCACTTGGACGACAGTATGAGGAATTATAATCCTCAATTTAGGAAAGATACTAATCCATATGAGGAATACCACGAATGGTGATTAGCCTTGATATCATGGATGAACGTTAGTCCTGTGAATTGAAATTGGGCAAATCCGGTCTTCTTTTAACAGTTTCAACACAAGAGAGGTAATCTCATTGATAGTTGCAAAATATTTGAAGAGATAATCAGGGTGGTGCAATTAAATTTTGTTCCCTCATTGGTGAATCTAGAAGCAGGAGAGGACAATTTTAAAATGAAGCAGTGTGATTTATGACCAGGATGAGAACCATTGATTTTTGTCTTAGCCTTGAGAAGTCTCGTTATTCAGCACTACAGAGAGCCTGGGATATTTTGTCTTTGAATGCATCACTATCAGTCTGACCCGCCAACACTTACTGCATCACTGTAGACTTGACCTCTCACACTTACCGCCTTAATATCAGCGTGAACCCCTCAAACTTACTGCATCACTATCCATCTGGCGCCCTTACATTTACTGTGCCACTTTCACTTCGAGACCCTCATTTTGACTGCATCACTATCAGCCTGACTGCCAAACACTTACTTTGTCACTATCAGTCACGCCCTTACACTTCCTATGTTACTATTACCCTGACTCCTTACACTTACTGTGTCACTATCAGCCTGACTCCATCACGCTTATTATGTAAGTACCAGACTGACGCCTCACACTCACCGTGTCACTACAGCACTGCTTCCTCAAACTTACTATATCACTATCACCTTGACCCTCTCACATTTACTGCGCCACAATCACACTGACCACCTCACACCTACTGCTTCACTATGAGCTTCAACACTCACACTAACAGCGTCACTAACAGCCTGACCCCCTCATGCTCACTGCGTTGGTATCTCTCTGATCCCCTCAGAATTACTGCGTCACAATCACTCTGACCCCCTCATACTTAATGCATAACTATCCCTCTGGCACCCTCATACTTCCTGCATCACTCACACCCTGACACATGTGCACCTACCGCATCCCTATCAGCCAAACCCCACTTACTAACGGCGTCACTCTCTCTATTACCTGCTCACACTTAATGCGTAACCATCACCTTGACACTCTCTCACTTAGTGCATCAATATCAGCCTGACCCCCTCACGCTTACTGCATCACGACCAGCCTGATCCCTTCAAATGTACTGTGTCGCTATCAGACTGACCCACTCATATTTACAGCATCACTATCACCTTGACCCCCCAAACTTCGTGCGTCCAGATCACACTGAACCTTTCACTCTTCTTGCGTCACCTTCAGCCAGACCCTGCATACTATCACTCTGACCTCCTCAAACTTGGTGCATCACTATAACTCTATCCCACTCACACCGTGTGTGTCACTATCACCCTGACAACTCATACTCACTGCACCACTATTATCCTGACTCCATCACAATTAGTATATCGTTATCGGCCTGACCTCTTACACTTACAGTGTCACTCTCAACTTGTCCCCTCACATTTCCTGTGTCACTCTGAATCTGACACCCTCAAAGTGTCTGCGTCACTGTCACCTTGAACACGTCACACTTACTGCATGGGTATCTACCCGAAACCTCACGCTTATTGCATCACTATCGTCCTGAGTGGCTCACACTGACTGCGTCACTAGCACACCAACACTCTCACCCTTACTGCGTCACTATCGGCCTGACACCTCACACGTACTGCATCACTATTAGCCTGACCCGCTCACACGTTTTGCGTCACTACTACCCTGCCCCACTCACAATTGCTGTGTCGCCATTAGTCTGAGCCCCTCACTATCACGCTGAGAAAGCTCACAATTACAGCATCACTACCAACCCGACCCCCTCACACTTTCTCAGTCATTATCACCCTGACCCTCTCACACGTAATGCATCACTGTCACACTGAGACACTCACATTTTCTGCGTTGTTATCAGCCGGACCCGCCGGCACACAGCGTCACTATCAACCTGGCCCCTCACACTTGCATGCCTCAATATCAGCATGAACCCCTCACAATTACTGCATCACTGACCATCTGCCATCCTCACACTTACTGCACAAGTTTCACCTTGATATCCTCATTTTTACTGGGTCACTATTAGCCTGACAACCACGCACATATTGTGTCACTATCGGTGACGCCCTCGCACTTCCTATGTTCATATCACCCTCACTTCTAAAACCTACTGCATCACTATCAGCCTGACTCCATCACACTTTTTGTGTCAGTTTCAGACTGACGCCTCACGCTTACGATGTTACTAAAACTCTGCCCCATCACACTGACTGCGTCACTATCAGCCTGACCCCTCAGACGTACTGCGTCGATTTCACCCTGACCCACTCACACTTTTTGTATCAGTTTCAGTCTGACGCCTCGCACTTACTGTATAACTAAAACTCTCCCCCCTCACACTGACTGTGTCACTCTCAGCCTGACCCCTTCATACTGACTGCGTCAATATCAGTCTGACCCCTCAGACTTACTGCGTCACTCTCACTCTGATCCTCTCTCATTTACTGCGTTACTCTCACCCTGACCTCCTCACATTTACTGCGTCACGATCACCCTGACCCACTCACACAGTCTTTGCCATTTTCACCTTGCCGGCCTTATTTTTATTGCGTCCCCATCAGCCTAACCGCCACACACTTATCGCGTCATTTTCAGTCACGCCTTCACACTTCCCATGTTACTATCACCCTGAATCCTTACACTTATTGTGTCACTATCAGGCTGACCCCTCACACTTACTGTGTCAGTATCAGCCTGACTCCATCACATTTATTGTGTCAGTATCAGACTGACGCCTCACACTTACTGCTTCACTATCAGACTGACCCCTCACACTTACCGCATCACTAACAGCCTGACACCTCACACTTACCGCGTCACTATTCCCCTAACACCTCACTTTTATTGGCCACTATCAGCCTGACGCTCTCAAATTACTGTGTCACTACCAGCCTGAATGCACACACTTACTCCCTCACTATCACCCTGACTGTCTCACACTCACTGCGTCAGTCTCTGCCTGAACCCATCACACTTACTACGTCACTATCACCCTGTCCGCTCCCACGTTATGCGTCAGGATCAGCCTGACACAGTAACACTTACTGCATCACTATCAGCCTGAACTCCTTCCAAATACTGCGTCACTATCAGCCTGACCACTCACTCTTACTGCGTCACTGTCACACTGACCCCTCACACGAAGTGCTTCGCTATCACCCTGACCACCTCATACTTACTGCGTCACTATTGGTCTGATCCCTCAGACTTACTGCATCACTATCACTCTGACCCCCCTCACTGCGTAACTATCGGCCTGATCCACTCACACAGTCTGTGTCACTACCACGCTGACACCTCACCCTCATTGTGTCACTATCATCCTCACTCCATCACACTTATTGAGTCACTGTCAACCTGATCCCCTGTAATGGAAAATGATCATTTTTTGTGAAATCTGTGAAAGCATGGTTGAATCAAAGAAGTATGGACCTAACTTTGCAAAAAGACAGAAAAAATGTAAAGTTCAACCTAATTTTCAGCTGACTCTCAAGGCCAATAATCTAATATATCAGCAGTCAATGAATTAGAAAAAGCAATTCCATGTGTGGAAAGGAATTCGACTGATCCAGGTTCCTGGCTTGAGGTGTGATAAGGCAAGGCGATATATAGTATAAAGGGAATATGTGAAAACCGTCAGGCGCCCATTTTATGAGGCGTCTTGCAAATGTGTCGGGTCCATTCTGCAAATTTCAAAAATAAACTTTTTCTTTGCTCTTGGCAGCATTTGCGTCGAGTCGATTGAAATTCCACGTGAGTAAACTCGTGGGCTCGCCTGGGACCCTGCGACTGTGTAAGATTTTGAAGATTCCCAGGAGGTGTACGCAGCACTGCCTTGAAGGTCTTTCACTTCAGCTCGAGCGCTGAATTGGCCCCTTTGAGTGAGAGGACTGGGGATAAGTGGATAGCCACAGTGTCGCGTTCCGAATCGAATAGGGTCAGGGTAAGAGTTGTGGCTAAAGTAATCCGACATAGAGACTCGTTCGGAGAGAATAGACGAACCAGGAAGAGGGACCAGTGAACTCTCGTGCAGTATTCGAGTAAAACTCAAGGGAAAGGATTGCCGTTTCTCGCGAGTTTAAGAACCAGCAAGATTAACAGTGGTTTGAGACTTGGAGCCACCGTGGGCAGCGTTGGAGTCACCAAATCTGTACCGGATACGTGGGTTCTTGGTTTGTGAAAACCAAGGCAATGAGGTGGTCGCGCCCAATGAGAGGGGACCTCTGGAGGTAAAAGCAAGTTATATTGGCAAAGTGAAGACTATGGTATCATGAGAGCGAGAGAGAGATAGACAGATAGACAGACAGAGAAACAGTCAGAGAGAGATGAACACTTTTCCAATATCCATGAAAATCGGCTCCAGCAAGAGCGAACAAAAAGAGGGTCGACAGACAACTCGGAATGGTCAAGAAAAATACAATATATGTTCAATAATTATGGCCCAGTTACTGTAAAGCAGTTAAAATGTAAATCAAGGAATGTGTTTTTCTGGAGGAATGAGGTTTTAGGAATATTCAGTTGCAAATGCTGAGGTCACCGTTGGAGGAGAGAGAGAAGGAGAAACGGAAGGGTAAAATAGAACCTGTGAATTGGAGTGCTTATCACATGTTGAAGGCTGAGCCTGATTTCAGGGAAAGAAAATCTCGAAATAAAGATAGATCAAGTACATGTACAAACACCAGCGCATATGCACACACACATGGAAAACAACCGAATGAAGCTGGACAGTGTCTTAAGACTGGATCAGATCCTGACCTTAATGGGTGCCCTCGAATCGCTACAGCCCCCTTACAAGATCCACTTCACGAAGATTCCAAGTTAACGGTCGCCGCCTCAGGGTCTGCTGAATCACCAATAGCATATTGTACCCACAATCAATTGAAGCAAGAATCCCTAAAGAAGGCGAGACAATATCCCAGTACCTTAAGCGCCTCACGAAAGTCGATAACATCTATTGTGGACTGATCGCACCCAAGGACATAACGATGGTAGAGATCCCACCGTATGAGGCACACCTGAAGAGCAGCTTCATCAATGGAATGAAGTACGAAACAACAAAATAGGTAATAATATACGTGTATTACCTGCGACATGGGAAAGTTGAATTAGATAGAACCGGGGTACATGCTGAAAAACTACTGGCTCAAGAGAACCATAATCGGATATTAAAGATGGAACAGCAATCACATGAACCTCAGCTTATTATGATGCAAATGGTCGTTCAGCCATTGGAAGGAGGAACTGCGGGAAAAGAGAGAGGCACAGGTGGAGTTCGCAAAAGAGGAAGGGATCGTGGAAGTGCGTTTGCAGAGATAGATCTGGCTGGTGCTTTGTTTGCAGAGCAATGGACCACTGGTCAAGAGAGTGCCCGCACAGACAGCCTCAAGCGGTCCTGGAGGCTGGACAGTATGGTGACTGACAGGGACGACTGAGGTTGAGGTGGGCAGGCCACAAGGTACAGGTAAACCGCTTTCCTTTATACTTGGAATCGAAGAACGCCTAATGCTAATCACTTCTACTAACCTAACGGGCACTGAGATGTATCCCAACTCTATATTGAACATTGAGATTGCGAAGTGTGGATAATATGTTCAATATAACAATGATGCATATATGTCGATGTCTACCTCTATGTTATATGTGGAAGGTACACCAGTTACCTTTTTGGTAGATACATAGCCAGCATATTCACTCCTCAAATCAAGACAGTTCAGAGAGTTGACGCCAATAAAGATGAGTGGAATGTTCCTGAACTCAAAGAAGGCATCAGGCGTCGTGATATGAGAGAGTTTTACCGCACCCATATTGTGTGAAATCAGTAATGTGTATCCATTCTAATTCTCAATTCTGTTACCGGAATTCTGTCCTTTACATTTGATGGCTTAGGATCTCATAGTGAGACTGGGGTTGTGTTTGCTCAGTACTCCGACAGGCATGCAGGTAATTCAAAGGGAAGATTCACAAGTGTAAACTGTAAAATACAACCCACCACCCCTGGTGTATGTCTATGAGTGGCTATTCAGCCAGAGAGCAAAGGGTTCAGTGAGCAATTCACTCGCCCTGGAAGCAGATAACCATGTTAATCCTATTAACACCGATTTTCTTTGCGGGAATATGCTGCACTGCACAGCACACATACACCACGATAGACCTGAGGAACCATAAGAGAAGTATTGGTTCAGGAGATTGGTTAAATCAGGTCAGTTGTTATTGTGCGAATTTTATTGAAGAGATGACAGATGTGCAGTCAGTGTGAATTTATGTAAAGTACCTGCGACGGCAAGTAAACTCTATATTCTTGATGTGGAAGGCTATGCTCCTCGTGTGTCACTGGCGAAGGTGTCCAGTGACTGGTGGCAGGATTTGGGGCCATGGGGATGAAAGGCATAAAGAACGAAATGTTGGGTGTTCTGGGACGATGTGGGTATGTGGTTCAATGCAGATGTGTGGACATATAGGAAGAAATTAATTTGTCTAATTCAGGCAATAGAACAGTCGAGGTAACCCCCTCTAGCCCTGAAGAGCCTAGAAGGCTGGCCTGGCGTTTTGCTAAGATAAACTTCTCAGACCCAAGATTAATAACGGTCCCTACTAAATTATGGGTAAAAGGCAATCATGATGTGGGGCATATACGAGGTTGTGAACCAATATGAGTAACCACGAAGTCGGAGTATCGTCCTTGCAGAGCACAATACTCGTTAAAACCCGAGGCCATGGACGTAGTTACTCCAGTCTTTCAGTCCTTCCCAAAGGCTAGAGAGATAATCCCCTGTGTAAACTCACCGGTGAGAACTCCCATTTTTCTGATCAAAAAGGCAAAAATTCCAAGTGAACCGGAGGAATGGAGGTTTGTTCAAGACCTGCAGGCAGTCAATAACAGTGTTGTCCCGCGCGCATCAAATGTTCCCAAACCCTATACTGTATTAGTTCAATTTCCACCGGACAGTAAATGGTTCCCTGCTGTGGATTTAGTACATACATTCTTTAGTGTAATGGTGCATCCAGCTAGTCAATTCTGGTTCACTTTTTCATTCAAAGGGAAATCTTTCACACGACTTTGTCAATGTTACTGTGAGTCACCCGCCATATATAATGAGGCTCTATGCAGGAGTCTAGAGACTCTTGTTTTAACCCCTGGGTCTGCGCTTCTGCAATCTGTAGACGATTGCTAAATATAAGCATCGACAGAGGAACAATTTGAGAAGGATTCCCTTGCGTTGCACGAGGGAAGGGCACAAAGCCAGTCTCGCAAAGCTTCAATTTATGCAACAGGTGAAGTTCTTCAGTCACTTAACATCTGAACAAGGGAAGATCATTGGTCAAGACAGAGTACAAGTAATTCAGCAAATTCCAAGGCCTCACACGAGGAAACAATTGCTCTTCTTTTTGAGCATACGCTCCTAATGAAGAACGTTTATCCCACATTACACAAATCTTGAGGCGCCCTGAAGTGACATGGCCCATGGAAAAGGGTAGCAGAACCAAGGTCCATTGCAATGGATCCCAGCGGCCGAGTTGAATTGAAAAAGACGTTTCAAAGTACACCTCCACTGGGGATTCCGAATCCAAACAAGTCTTCTGTCAAATGGTAGATGAAAAACATGGCTGCATGACATCTGTGTTGTTGCAGGATCATGGGGGAAAATTCAGGCTGGCAGCTTATTTTTCGTCTATGCTTGACCTCGTAGTGGCAGGATTGCGTAAATGCCTGCGAGCTGTGGTTGCTATATAATCGGCTATGGCGACTTAACCAAACTGATCGCACATGCAGTATCCTTACTGCATTCTGAGCAAAAGACAGCACATACGTTGGCAGCACGTTGACTCAGATATAATACTGTGTTCTTGGAGAAGCCTAACATTGCAATAAAATGATGTAACGTCCTTAATGCTGATAATCCTCTCACTAGAGAAGGAGACGGAGACCCACATGATTGTATCGCTGTAATTAATGGAATGTGCTGCCTAGACAAGACTTGCAGAATTCACCACTTCAGAATCCAAATATGGCGGTTTTTTTTGTGGATGGGTCAGCATTCAGGAGCAAGGAGATAGGCCAGAATTGTATTGGGGATGCTGTAGTAACTACCCATGAGGTATTCAAAGCGGGATCACTCCCTTCTCAACTGTCAGCGCAAGCAGCGGAGCTGGTTGTATTGACTGAGGTATGTAAATTGGCTAAGGGAAAGACAGCGAATATTTAACCGATAGCAGGTACGCATTCGGAGTTGCACATGATGTTAGAACCCTATGAAAATACAGGGACTTCTTGACCTTCACTGGAAAGCCCATCACACACCGTGATCAGCTTTCTAGCCTCTTGGAAGCGGTCCTAATGCCTAAATCAATCAACGTGTTTAAATATGATGCCCACACGAAAAATAACGATTCCATTTCTCAAGAAAATGCAAGGGCAGACTCAGCGGCAAGGACGGCAGCCCAGCAGCCGGTAAATGATCAGTTTGACATGTGTATGACAAAAATCCTTACCCCAACAGCAGACGTATGGGAGTCACAGTCGAAGTCCAGGCTTGAAGACACGTTTCAGTGGGAAAAAGCAGAGTGCAGTTTGAGGTACGGGGTATGGTGTGGCCCCAATGTTAAACCTTTTCTACCACGATCATTATTTCCATTGTATGCCAAACTGACACAAAGTAAGGAGCATGTGTCAAAAGAGGGGATATATGACAGCATTTCAGCACAGTGGTTCACTGAGGGATTTACTCATTATTTCCAGAAATATTGTGAACATGCGATATCTGTGCCACAATAATGTGGGGAGTGGAATACAGATGAGTCATGTAGCACTTCCGAAACCCCAAAAACAATTTGAACATTTACAAATGGATTTTACCGAACTTACACCCTGCGAAGGAAAAAGGTATTGTCTAGTAATAGTTGATATGTTTTCCAAATGGGTGCAAGCGTTCTCCACAGCAAAACAAAATGCCAGTGCCATAACCAAAGCTTTCCTAACTGAAATAATTTCGAGATGGAGCATCCCTGAGAGGCATAGTAGTCCCAAGGTTTGTGAAGGTTTATAGCTCCGGTTGAGGTTTAGGGTGTAGGTTTGCTCGCTGAGCAGTAGGTTTGATATCCATACGTTTCATTACCTGGCTAGGTAACATCATCAGTGGCGACCTCCAAGTGAAGTGAAGTGAAGATGTTGTCTCCTGCTTTCTATTTATATGTTTGTTATGGATGGGGTTCCTGGGGTTTGGGGTGATATCATTTCCTATTCGTTTTCTGAGGGGTTGACAGATGGTAAATCGATCTATGTGTTTGTTTATGGCGTTGTGGTTGGAGTGCGAGGCCTCTCGGAATTCTCTGGTGTGTCCGCATATACAGCAAACTGACAAACACTGACCAAATACTTAACTACACCAGCAACCATCCCGACACGCAAAAAGGAAGCTGTATCAGAACACTATTCCAACGATCCACTACACATTTCAGCACAGACGAACTTCGGAAAAGAGAGGAGAACCACCTATAAAACGTATTTAAGAAGAATGGATACATAAAAAAATACAGTCCACAGATTCCTCAGGAACAAACCATGACAAGTAGACCTAACACAGCCAGAAACCCTATCGACCTTTCCATACATCAATTAAGTCTCAGAAGGGGCAGTTAGACTATTAAGACCCCTTGGAATCCCACCAACAGTCTCAAACAAAACTAACAAATTTAAACGACCCAGTCCAACCCATGGACAAAACCAACGTCATATACAAAATTCCATGCAAGGACTGCCACAAACACTACGTAGGACAAACAGGAAGAAAGTTAGCCACCAGGATACAGAACACCAGCTAGCCACAAAAAGACACGACCCTCTCTCCCTCGTAGCCTTCACACGGATGAAATTTAAACACCATTTCGACTGGGACAACACATATATCCTGGGACAGGCTAAGCAAAGATATGCCAGAGAATTCCTTGAGGCCTAGCACTCCAACCACAACGCCATAAAAAGACATATCTAGATAGCATCTATCAACCCCTCAGAAAACGAACAGGAAATGGCATCACCACAAACCCCAGGAACCCCATCCTGGACAAACATATATCTAGAAAGCAGGAGACAACAGCTTCTCTTCACTTGGCGTTCATCACTGATGATGTTACCTAGAACATAGAACATAGAAAAATACAGGGCAGTAGAGGCCCTTTGGCCCTCGATGTTGCGCCGATCCAAGCCCACTTACCCTACACTAGCCCACTAACCTCCATGTGCCTGGTAATGAAACGTCTAGATATCAAACCTACAGCTCAGCGAGCAAACCTACACTCTCGGCATAGTAGTGACAGTGGGACACCATTTGTCCATAATGCCCTACAGCAGATTAGTGAGTATTTGGGAATAAACATGGGATAACACTGTGCCTACCACCAAACGAGCGGTAGGGCAGCGGAAAGAGAAAATTCTACCTTAAAAAATATATTGAGAAAATGCTGTGTGGTACTAGGGATTACATGGACAAAGGCACTTCCAATTGTGCTAATGTGTATGAGATCTAGGAGGAGATGGAGAGCTAACCTTAGCCCGTTTGAAATATTGTTTGGTAGACCGCCAAACACAGGAATTGTCCCGAGACGTAAGGCAAGCCAGATAACAGGCCACTGTGAGGATGAGATGTTGTGTTACTGCATGAAACTTTCGACACTTCTGTGCCAAATACTGATCAAGTGAAGACAGCACTACCCCAATCAGCAGAAGGGAAGATGTACGATCTATAACCTGGAGCCCGAATAGTGGCGAAAGACTTCAGGAGGGAAAACAGGAAGGCGAAGATGTGGCTGGGACCGTTTCAAGTACGCCTTACAGCACAGATAGCTGTTAAGGTCGCCGGAACAGCCACGTGGATACACGCCAGCCATTGCATACTTGCAGCTGGGACTGAGAAGACATCGCACAACACCAAAACCAATTTAGAGCAAGGATTTATTAGAAGACTGAAGCAAATGTGGGGCTGCCACAGTTCACACTGTTGGCAAGCGCCCTGGTAGGGCTATTCATCAGGGCACGGGCGTCTGGGACGCAGCAGCTGACGGTAATCTTAACTGATAGGAAGAAGAGGATCTTTACATGCGACCCATAGCCGTTCAGTAACAAGGACGACTATAAATTGGATAATTAAGATTTATGCAGGGATCCATGCCGCGCTGGTGACTGTCATTTAGTAGTAGCCACCACGGCAAAAGGGGCACCTGACATGGGAAATAGATATTCGATGATCAAAGTAAGACTCAGAAGAGCAATGAGGGAGTCTCGTGGTGTGGAATAGATAGATCCTTCTCCGACATCTGTAGACAGTTGAATATAGTGGTGCAGTCGCCCCACCCCCGCCCTCCGAGATGCAGTGCAGAATGTACTACAGACGATAGGAGCAGTGGGGCATGGCAACCAATCAAACCAGATCATGGACCTAAACCCAAGCCGGGCAAAGGGCATTAATGACACATCCAAACCTGAAGGGAGACGGTCGTGGCGAGAGAGCGAATTTAAAGCAGGAGGGGAATTTGCTTGCTGGATATAAATGGCGTAAATGCGACGCCAGTATTTTGGGAGCTGCGAAAGGCCATTGCTAGATGTGAAGGAAAGAGAGCATGTGCTTTGGTCATAAGACAAAACGAGAGATTAGACGTTGGCTACACTTGTTGGATATGTTTGCACAGTCCAAAGGTAGACTGACCAGCAAATTACTGAGATCCTGGCGAGAAATGCCAGCTGTCTGCTTCCACGGGAGGCGACTAGCCTGACCATGATAGTGGGGGGCAATTTGGGCAAATCTTGTGTCACCACCCGAACTCCAGGCTAACTACAGCCCCAAGCCTGACACGCTACCGTCCACAGCATTCCAGATAGTGGATTGCAGGGGAGAAACGTGTATTTGCGCCAATCGGGGGAGTCTCCTTTTGGGTATCTCCCAGTGTACCTTGATGCTGTACTTGAACAATGACTCCTGTACAGCAACACACACAAATGATACGACCATAAACATTGCTTGTTCCTTTATCAATGGTCAGACAATGAGCGGCATGGTGGCAAAATGGTTAGCATTGCTGCCTCACGGCGCCAGAGACCCCGGTTTAATTCCCGCCTCAGGCGACAGACAGTGTGTGGTTTGCACATTCTCTCTGTCATTGCATGAGATTCCTTCCAGTCACCAGATGTGCAGGTCGGGTGAATGGGCCATGCTAAATTGCCCTTAGTGTTAGGTGTTAGGTAAATGTATGGGTGGGTTGCGCTTCCGCTGGTGTGTGTGGACTTGTTGGGCGGAAAAGCCTGTTTCCACACTGTAAGCAATCTAATCTAATCAGGATGGCAGGTTAATATGGGCAGGTCGCGAGAAAGGTTACCACCACTCCCCTGGGGAGAAAGGGGTGCTGCTACACTGCGATACTGTCCACCAACACAACAGTGTTCGCCCTAAAAGGCAGCAATTGCCGAACTCGAAGGGGCATCCCTCTGCATTGAAATGGGTACACACTCGCAGAACATCCTCGCATATGGTGTATTCGCAAATGAGACGGAGGAAGGCCTAGCACTCATTAACATGGAGTTAATGGCGGTTAGGAAGCAGTGACACAAAATCGATTCGTACTGGACATCCTGACAGCCGAGAGAGGGGGCGTCTGCAAAACGTTAGGTACCTCGTGTAGTATTAATGTTCCTGATGAGTCCCAAAATATTACTGGTTTAATAAATGTTATGAAAGCAGCTAAATGACCGCCTCCACGAGCAGATGACTCCTCCTCCCGATGGCTCACGTCCCTTATGGAGGATGGGGGTAATGGACCCGTATCGTTCTACTAGTTGTAGGACTGGTCTTACTCATACTGCTTTGAATAAGACCCTAGTGGTGTACCTGCTTACACCACTTGCTTATAAATGCAGTAGGCTCCGAAATGTTAAACTATCAGTGGCCCCAAAGAAGGAAGATCCGATTGCTTGTCCACACCCCACAACGACGTTGACGAATGTGCCGTGTGAAGATGGGCTGTGTATCGGGCAAACCAGGGAAATGGAAAAACCACCACAAAGCTTTGTTACAGTTAGGTGGTGTCTGCGGAAATGCCTGGTGTTCATAAATTCTTTTTGATATATAGCTATCTGGCTTTTTATTTGGTTGTTGTCCTTGTTGTAAAATGACAAAAATTTGGAAAATGCAATGGAAAATTAACAAAATTAACATTTACTGTGAAATCTGTCAGCGAATGTTTTGCAAAATTTAATACTTCGTTGAAATATGCAAATACTTTGCTGAATTCTGCGTCGAGGAGTCAGCATGTCTTTGTGGAACTTTGCAAACATTTCACCTGGCCTTGCGAGCAGCCGAGTTCAGAAAAAAAGCTTCGGAAAACATAAAGACAATTATGTCCAAGGCATGGGAATGAGAAAATATGAGCTCTAATGTTTCCTAACACTTGTCCTTGAGCATGTGATAAGAATAGTATAACACGAATATGTGAATTTTGTTCGCAGCCCTTACATAGGGCACTTTTGCCAAGTATATTGGCCGCTCTGCATGCAGAGGTTGAAAAATAAAGCCTTTCCTTTGCTCTTGCTAGAAGTTGATTCGAGTCGATTAAATTTCCACGACAGGTGTCAGGGTGTCAGGCAGTGGGAGAATTGTTGGGTATCAGTAAATGGGAGAATTGTTGCACAGTGACATTACATTGGAAAATTAGTACAAATTGCCTATTCATTAAAGACCTTTAGCAGAACACCTCTAAATGGAAGAACAGGGGCAGGGAATCATTGAGAAGGAACAATTTTGCAAGCAGCATTAAAGTCGAGATTCGAGTCCGCCCACCAAGAAATGAAAACAAAAACTTTGGAGCAGGGAAGCCAATACGTGGAGGAAGTGTATCAGGAAACAACGCAATGGGACAATTGACGCAGGGCATCAATAATGGTGGAGTTGGTGCCGATGTGACAAAAGTAGAGAATTGGTGGAAGACGTGGGAGAACTGGTGTTGAATAATATTAAATGTGGTGGAGGTGCAGTTGCTGATGAAAAGAAGAAATTCTTGCAGGATTCGAAATTGCGAGAGTGATGCACGGAAGTGAAGCTGTATTTGGGACAATTGTTGCACGAACCACAAAATGGAAAAATTGCACAGTGGAACCTTAACAGCGAATTGAGGTATGGCACCACTATCTCAGAGAGTCAGAGTGGCGTTCCCCAGACTGGGAGAAGTTGGTTTGGATATCCATGAACATGAGCATTGTTTCAGGGCAATATTGAATTCGAGAATTGGTGTGGGGTGCTTAAAGCATGCAGAGTTGGAACAGAGCATAGTTAAATGGGAGAACACAGGCAGGAATCAGTAAGGCGGAGAAATGTTGGAAAGTGCAGGAAAGTGGCCATTCGATGCAGGGCGCCAATAATGAAAATAGCTTTGAGCAGTGCACCATTATGTGGAAGATGTATGTCAGGAAACAGCAAAACAGGAGAGTTGGGGCAAGGCAATACTCAGTGGGAGAGTTTCTTCAGTTCATGACCAAAGGGTGGATTAGTGCAGAATTTGTCAATTTGAGAATGTGATGCAGTAAACGCCAAAATTGGAGATTTACAGCAGTGGACCACGACATGGGAGAATCATTGCAGCTACATAGTTAATGGAGGAAGTGGGGCGGAGTGGACCTAAATTAGATATTTGGTTGAAGTCACCATTAAAATGTAGAATTAGAGTAGGGCACTCCTAAATGCGAGATTTGAACTCGGGCATCAGAAAATGACAGAATCATACTGGGATATGAGGAAATGGCAGAATTAGTATCGATATATGAAAAAGCAGGAGAATTCAGTGTCGGAGTATGAGGAAATGGGAGAATAAGTATAGGGGTATGAGTAAATGGAGCTGCAACAAGATCTCACGGCTCTTAAACTCAATTCCCCTGTTAATGAAAGCCAAAAACACCATATGCTTTCTTAACAACCCTGTCCACCTGGGTGGAAAGTTTAAGGGATCTATGTACCTGCACACCAAGATCCCGCTGCTCCTCCACACTGCAAAGAATGCTGCCTTTAGTCCTGTACTCAACTTTCAAGTTCGATCTTCCAAAATGCATCACCTCGCATTTATCCAGTTTGAATTCCATCTACCACCTCTCAGCCCATCTCTGCATCCTGGCAATGTCGTGCTTCAGCCTGCAACAGTCCTGTATACTGTCAATGATACCTCCAACCTTTGTGTCCTCTGCAAACTTGCTAACCCATCCTTCAATCTGCTCATCCAAGTCATTAATGAAAATTACAACGAGTAGAGGCCCAAGAACAGAGCCCGTGGAACATCATTCACTAGTGACTTCCAGCCCGAATATTTTCGTTCCACAACCACTCGCTGTCTTCTGTCAACCAGCCAATTCTATATCCAGACAGCTAAATTTCCCTGTATCCCATTCCTCCTGACATTCTGAACGATCCTACCATGGGGAATCTTATCAAATGCCTTGCTGAAGTCCAGATACACAACATCCACCACTCGACCCTCATAAACGTTTCGAGTAACATCCTCAAAGAACTCAATAAGATTTGTGAGGCATCACCTGCCCCTCACAAAGCCGTGCTGACTGCATTTAATCAAGCCATGCTCTTCCAGATGGTCATAAATCCTATCCCTCAGAATCCTTTCTAACATCTTGTAGACGACAGACGTGAGACTGACTGGTCTGTAATTGCTGGGGATTTCCCTATTTCCTTTCTTGAAGTGAGGAATTACATTTGCCTCCCTCCAGTCCTCAGGTACGAATCCAGTGGAGAGCGAGAACGCAAAGATCTTTGCAAGTGGCGAAGCAATCACATTTTCGCTTCCCAAAGCAGCCGAGGACAAATCTGGTCTGGCCCTGGCGAGTTGTCAGTCTTCATATTTGTCAAAGTTTTCAGCACATCAGCTTTCTCAATCTCTATCCGTTCCAGCATGCACACCTGCTCCTCAATGGTTTCATTCACTACAAAGTCTTTTTCGTTCGTAAAGACAGAAGCAAAAATCTCATTTAGAGCTTTCTCTACCTCCTCAGACTCTATCCACCAGTTCCCTAAGCTATCCCTTATCAGCCATACTCTTTCTTTGATCATTCTCTTATTTCTCACATTTGTGCAAATGCCTTTAGATTCTCCCTACTCCTTCCTGCCAAGCCTTTTTCCTGCCCCCTCCTGGCTCTCCTCAGACCATTTTTGAGCTCCTTCCTCGCCTGCCTGTAATCGTCTAGAGCTGAGCAAAACCCTTGCTTCCTCCACCTTATGTAATTTGCCTTCTTTCCTTTGATGAGAAGCTCCTCCGCTCTCGTCATCCAAGCTTCCTTTATCTTACCCCTTCTTGCCTGACTCAAAGGAACACACTTATGCATCACTCGCAACAACTGTTCCTTAAACAGTCTCCACATATCTTTCGTGCCATTTCCATGGAACAATTGCTCCCGGTCCATGCTTCGCAACACAGTATGATAGTATCATAGTTTCCTTTTCCACAATTAAATATCCTTCCATTGTGCCTGCTTCTCTCCTTCTCCATAGCTATGTAGAAGATGAGGCAGTTGTGGTCACTCTCACCAAAATGGTCTCCCACCGCAAGATATGACACCTGCCCCAGCTCATTGCTGAGCACCAAATCCAAAATTATCTCTCCCCTCGTCGGCCTGTCAACGTACTGAGTTCGGAAACCCTCTTGAACACACCTTACAAAAACAGCTCCTTCCAAATCATCTGCTGGAAGGAGGTTCCAATCAATATTGGGAAAGTTACTCACCCATTACAACTACCCTATTCCATTCACACTTTTCCAAAATCTGCCGACCTATGCCTTCTTCAATCACCCTGCTTCTATTGGGGGGCCTGTAATTAACCCCTAGTGAGGTGATTGCTGCCTTACTGTTCCTAATTTCCACCCATAATGACACAGTAGGCAGACCTTCCTCGATAATGTTAACTTCTGTAGCTGTGAAACCCACTCTGATTAGCAGTGCTACACCCCCTCCTCTTTTTACCTCCTCCCTATTCTTTTTTAAATGTTCTAAACCCTGGAACATCCAGCAACCATTCCTGCCCCAAGAAACCCATGTCTCTGTTATGGCCACAACATCATAGCTCTAAGCTCATCACTTTTATTTACATTTCCCCAGTATTACCGAGCACAGTGACTCCGTTTTGGGGGAGGGGGCGAGGATGGGGAATTGTGTCTCAGTGGTAAGCATGGTTGTTTCACAGTTCCAGGGACCCGGATTGGTGGACAGGAGGAGGGGGAGGTTTCATAGTGTCTCAGTGGTTAGCACGGCTGTCTCTCAATATCAGGGACCCAGTTTTTGGGGAGGGAGAGGGGGCATGGTGTCTCAGTGGTTAGCACGGCTGTCTCACAGTACCAGGGACCCGGTTTGTGGGGGAGGGGGGTGCATGATGTCTCTGTACCAGGGACCTGGTTTTCGAGGAGGGGGTCCTGGTGTCTCAGTGGTTATCATGGCTGTCCAACAGTACCAAGGACCCGGTTTGGGGGGAGGGGGAAGGGGGCTTTGTGTCTTAGTGCTTAGCACGGCTGTCTCACAATATTAGGGATCTGGTCTGGGGGGGATGGGGAGGGGGTATTGTGTATTAGTGGTTAGCACGGCTGTCTCACAGTACCTGGGACCCGGTTTGTGGGGGAGGGGGAGGGGGGCATGGTGTCTCAGCGGTTAACACGGCTGTCTCACAGTACCAGGGAGCTGGTTTGGTGGGAGGGGGAGGGGACATAGAGTCTCAGTGGTAAGCACGGCTGTCTCACAGTACCAGGGACCCGGTTGGAGGGATGGGGATGGGGAATTGGGACATGGTGTCTTAGTGGTTAACACGGCTGTCTCAAAGTACCAGGGAATCGGTTTGGGGGGAGGGGAAGTGGGAATGGTGTCTCAGAGGTGAGCACGGCTGTCTCGCAGTACCAGGAACCCGGTTTGAGGAGAGGGGAGGGGGGCATGGTGTCTCGGGGTGAGCACGGCTGTATAACAGTACTAGGAACCAGGTTTGAGGGGAGGGTAGGGGAGCTGGTGTCTCAGTGGTTAGCACGGCTGTCCCACAGTACCAGGGACCCGGTTTGGGGAGAGGGGGAAGGGGGCTTGGTGTCTCAGTGCTTAGCACGGCTGTCTCATAGTACTAGGGACCTGGTTTGGGGGGAGGCAGAGGCCGTGCATGGTGTCTCAGTGGTTAGTACGGCTGTCTCACAGTCCCAGAGACCCGGTTTTGGGGGGAGGGGGAGCGGGGCATGGTGTCTCATTGGTTAGTACGGCTGTTTCACAGTACCAGGGACCCGTTTTCGAGGGGATAGGGAGGGGGTCATGTTGTCTCAGTGATTATCATGGCTGTCTCACAGCACCAGGGACACGGTTTGGGGGGGATGGGGAGGGGGCCATGGTGTCTCAGTGGCTAGCACGGCTGTCTCACAGTACCAGGGACCCGTTTGTGGAGGTGGAGTGGGGCATGATGTCTCAGTGATTAGCACTGCTGTCTCACAGTACCAGGGACCTGGTCTTGGGGCAGGTGGAGGAGGACATGGTGTCTCAGTGGTTAGCACTGCTGTCTCACAGTACCAGCGACCCCGTTTGGGGGGGAGGGGGAGAGGGACATGATATCTCAGTGGTTAGCACAGCTGTCTCACTGTACCTGGGACCCGGTTTGTGGGGAGAGGGAGGGGGGCTGGTGTCTCACTGTCTTTGACATCTTCCACAACCTTTCTCCAAACATCTTAAAATTATGCTCACCTCGTGACAACCATTTCTGCCCTGGGAAGAAGAATCTGGCTATTTACTCTGTTTGTAACTCTCACCATCTTTTTCAGCTCTATCAAGTTACGTCTCATCCTTCTTTTCTCCAATGAGAAAAGCCATAGCTCCCTCAACCTTTCTTCATAAGACAAGCCCTCTAGTCCAGGCAGCATTCTGGTAAATCTCCTCTGCACTCGCTCTAAAGCTTCCACATCCTTTCTATAATGAGGCGAACAGAACATTTCAAATGTGGTGTCACCAGAGCTTTACAGACCTGCAGCATAATCTTGCGGCTCTTCAACTCAGTCTACCTGCTAATTAAAACCAACACACCATACGCCTTCTTAACAACCCTATCAACTTAGGTGGCAAATGAGAGACCTGCAGACATGGACTCCAAGATTCGTTTGTTCCTCCACACTGCTACGAATCCTACATTTGACCAAGAAATCTGCATTCAACTTCGACTTCCAAAATGAATCCCTTCACAAAATAGGAAATTGGAACAGAATTAGGCCATTTAGCCCCTTGGATCTGCTGTGCCGTTTGATCACAGTAAAGATGTTTCTCAGCCACATTCTCCTGCCTTCACCAACTGACCATTGATTCCCTTAGTCATGAAAAACATACTTATCCCTATCTTAAAGAAAACTCGGTGTCTGTGTGCAGGAATGTGCATGTGTTTGTGTGTAAGTGTCCATATCGGTATGTATGTGTGTTGTGTGTTTAATGTGTCTATGTATGTTTGTGTGCATCTGTGTGAAATGATGGCTCTGTGATTTTGGGGGTAAATTCATTGAAATTGAGATAAACCCTTACTCCCCTCTTCCACCTCTCCGTCTGTCCCTGTTAAGTTTACAGTCATACAATGCCACCCTCTGCTGGTCTCCCCATGCCACTGCACAAGTGTCAGTTTTTTTTATCTATCAGAGTCCATCAAATATTGTGAATCTCTCACATTGCACGGCTGTTTGGTTTTGCAAATATCTCTGGATGCACAGAACAGTTTTGTCTGATACCTAGATATATTACCATCACCACTGGGTCAGTTTCAGGACTTTTCAAACATTTCTCACTTACACCTTGTAGGAGTGAATTATAAAATATTTCAATTTAAATAACATGTAATAAATTCATCGCATCACCTTACAGATGACTTGGTCAGAGTTGTTTGGATGCAGTTTCAGGGGAAATATTTTTTAAGGTGTACACTCTGTGTAAGGAATAATCTTCAAAGGCAAATCACTTTCACATTGCAGAGAGAGTACATACATTACTCAGGAGCATTCGCCACTCTGAGTGTCCTCAGTACAATTATGATCCTCCCTATAACCAACTGTGTGTGTGTGTGCATGTGCAGATGGTGCTGTCAGTTTGGATGCTGCTATGATCTACCTCCCTCTCCCCACTTCCTAGACTGAATCCTTTATGGTTTTCTCCCTCCACTGCCATCAATGCAGTAGAATGTGAAGGACAGCAGAGGCGGACATTGCATAACTTTAAATACCACAGAGGCTGGCAGATCCGCTGTGCACACGGATACGCACAGAGACACACAGATACACAAAGATGTGCATATAGTTACACAGGCACACATAGAAATTGGTGCAGTCACACAAATACTAAAGCACACAGAGAGAAATGCCAATACACTGATGCACGTGCACACGCAGATATACAGACATCAGTACAGACACACCACAAACACTGACACATTGACTTTTATACAGACATGCAGAATCTGCCAGTATTTATTTTTCGCGTGGTGTCTTCCTCAATATTTTACTCGATCGTGTGGTGTGTGCCAAAATTTCTGTTGATCCCTTGGGATTCCTCTGCATTCTCATTATAGCTTCTACACCTTTCCTATAACAAGGCGACCAGAACTGAACACAATGTTCTAAGTGTGCTGTTACGACACAGCAATGAACCCATTTGTGAATTAAACCAAACACCCAGAAAAGCTAACCTTGCCTTATAATCTGTTAAAGCACCCACCCTCCTCCTCTAACCAAAAACAAAGTACCTGTGACACAGCTTGGAAAGTTAACGAGTTTTTTTGTTCCTTTTTTTTTCAACAGTCTCTTTGGGAATTTAGACCAGTGGGAATGGAGGTGAGGGCAATTGAATGTTCCTCCTGCACAATGTGGGAGGTGAGGGTCACCACCAATGTCCCTGCTGACGACATCTGCTGTAAGTGCACCTGACTCCAGCTCCTTGAAAACCGCGTTAGGGCATTGGAGCTGGAGCTGCGAGAACTTCGGATCATTCCGGAGGCAGAGGGGGTTATTGAGAGGAGTTACAGGGAGGTAATCACTCCTCAGGTACTAGAAAAAGGTAAATGGGTTTCAATCAGGGGACAGAAAGGGAACCGGCAGGCAGTGCAGGGATCCCCTGTGGCCATTCACCTCAACAATAAATATACCATTTTGGATACTATAGGGGGGACTTACCAGGGGAAAGCAGGGGGGTAGAGGGATCTGGCACAGAGTCTGTCCCTGCTGCTCAGAAGGGAAAGGGGAAGAGGAGCAGAGCAGTAGTCACTGGGGACTCCATAGTTTGGGGGACAGATAGGAGGGTCTGTGGGGACGAGAGAGACTCACGGTTGGTGTGTTGCCTCCCAGGTGCCAGAGTTCGTGATGTCACTGATCGTGTTTTGGGGATCCTTAAGGGGGAGAGGGAGCAGTCCCAAGTCGTGGTCCACATAGGCACCAACGACATAGGTAGGAAGAGAGATGGGGATTAAAGGCAGAAATTCAGGGAGTTAGGGTGGAAGCTTAGAGCGAGGACGAACATAGTTATTGTCTCTGGTTTCTTGCCCGTGCCACGTGCTAGTGAGGCAAGGAATAGGGAGAGAGAGAAGGTGAACACGTGGCTGCAGGGATTGTGCAGGAGGGAGGGTTTTGGATTCTTGGATAACTGGGGCTCTTTCTGGGGTAGATGGGCCCTCTTCAAGCAGGATTGGCTTCGTCAGAACTAGAGGGGTACCAATATCTTGGGTGGGGGTAGTGGAATTCGCTAAGGCTATTGGGGTGGGTTTAAACTAATCCAGCAGGCGGATGGGAACCAAAATTGTGGTTCAAGCACAGAAAGGGTTGAGAGGAGGGAGGTCTAAAATCAAGTTTCAGGGACGCAAGATGGCACCGGCAAGCAAGAAGTTGGTTTGAAGTGTGTCCACTTCAACGCCAGGACCATCCGGAATAAGATGTGTGAATTTGCAGCATGGGTTGGTACCTGGGACTTCAATGTTGTGGCCATTTTGGAGACATGGTTAGAGCAGTGACAGGAATGGTTGTTGCAGGTTCCAGGATTTAGATGTTTCAGTAAGAACAGAGAAGATGGTAAAAGAGGGGGAGATGTTACATTGTTGGTCAAGGACAGTATTGCAGTTGCAGAAAGGATGTTTGAGGACTCGTCAACTGAGGTGGTATGGGCTGAAGTTAGAAACAGGAAAGGAGAGGTCACCCCGTTGGGAGTTTTCTATCGGCCTCCGAATAGTTCCAGATATGTAGAGGAAAGGATAGCAAAGATGATTCTCGATAGGAGTGACAGAGACAGGGTAGATGTAATGGGGAACTTCAAATTTTGAAATATTGAACGGGAACACTATAGTGCTTTGTCAGATTTTGTCCAGTGTGTGCAGGAGGGCTTCCTGACACAGTATATAGACAAGCCAACAAGGGGCGAAGCCACATTAGTTTTGATACTGGGTAATGAGCCTGGTCAGGTGTTAGACTTGGAAGTAGGTGAGCACTTTGGTGATAGCAATCGCAATTCTGTTACGTTTACTTTATTGATAGAAAGGGATAGGTGTATATCACTGGGTAAGAGTTACAGCTGGGGGAAAGGCAATTACGATGCCATTAGGCAAGATTTAGGAGGCATATGATGGGGAAGGAAACTGCTGGGGTAGGGGACATTAGAAATGTGGAGCTTATTCAAGGAAAAGCTACTGTGTGTCCTTGATATGTATATACCTGTCAGGCAGGGAGGAAGCTGTAGAGTGCGGGAGCGGGAGCGAATGAAGTGAAATCTCTGGTCAAGAGGAAGACGGTGACTTATGTTAGGATGGGATGTGAAGGCTCAGTTAGGGCCCTTGAGGGTTACAAGGTAGCCAGGAAAGACCTAAAGAGAGAGCTTTGGAAGGCTTTGCCTGCAACAGTAGTAGATTCACCAACTTAAAGCACATGTAAGTCGTCATTGGATAAGCATATGGGCGTACATGGAATAGTGTAAGTTAGATCGGCTTCAGATTGGTATGACACGATGGCACAACATCGAGGGCTGAAGGGCCTGTACTGCGCTGCAGTGTTCTATGTTCTATGTTCCCCTACCTCCTCCGACTCCTGGCGCAAGTTCCCTCCACTATCCTGATGAGCCCTACCCTCACTAAAGCAATCATCTTGTTCCTCACAAAAGTATAGAACATCTTACGTTTTACTTTAATCATACTCACCAAGTCTTTTTCATGCCCGCTTCTCGCTCTCCTGAGATTATTCTTCACTTCCTTCCTGACTACCTTGTAACCCTCTAGAGCCATGTCTGATCCTTGCCAACTTAACCCGAAGTCATTTTCCTCCTTCCTCTTGAGATATTCTGCATCCATTGATACAATGGATATATGGAGCTGCAAATGGATTGGAGCTGCACATCCCGTCACTTCCAGCATGGGCTGCAGGTTTCCCCCACTGGGCAGTGATCTAACACAGTGTTACTGAACAATGCACTGGGGCAGTGTACACAGTCCTACATGCTGGTAGGGTAACCGCTCTTGGTTTTCAGATCCATGCCCTGGGGTGGTGTACACAGTTCTACATGCTGGGAAGGTAAATGCTCCTGGTTTACATGACAATTCCCTGCTGTTCACTGCATAGCTCCCAGTGCTGGAGAGGCAGTTCATGGACTGGTGTGGTCTGCACAGATTGCTGTGTTGTATTGAGCAGTACACTAGCCTGGTCTGAACACTGCTACATGCTGCACAGATATATCATCTGAATTATGGTGTCTGATTCTGTGACATGGATTTCAGCTGATTTGTCACCACGTTTACTTTATATTCATATTTTTGTTTTTGGACCTGAGAAAGTACTACTCATCCAGTTAATCCCATTTGTCTGAGAAAAGCCATGTTTACTGAACTTGTCGATCAAGTAATCATCCCATTATAATATGAATATCCGTCCTTCTGTACCTGAACCTGGTCGTTGGTGCTCATGTCCCTCGAATCCCGGGGAAATCATTATGAAGCTCAGAAACAATGTGCAAAACGTATGGCTCGTGGTCTCCTGTACATCCCGGCTGTGGGTCACATTTGGATCCCTCGTGTATCGAGAGCAGGCATTGTGAAGCTCAGAAACAATGAAATCGTATGTGTCAGACTTCTGTTCACTTCCGGTGTGTTCCATGTGGTGCTCCATGGACAGGGTTGTGTGTGTGCTGGACTGTTGTTCACTTTCCGGTCTGTCCCATGTGGTACCCCATGGCCAGTGGTGTATGTGTTTGGCTGCTGTTCGCTTCCTGGTGTGCACCATGTGGTACTCCATTGACAGGGGTGTATGTGTTTGACTGTTGCTCACTTCCCGGTGTGCCCCATGCACTGCTCCATGGGCAGGGGTGTGTGTGTTTGTCTGCTGTTCACTTCCCGGTGTGCCCCGTGTGGTGCTCCATGTTGGACAGGGGTTCCGGCAGCTTTAGACACGCCTTTGAACCTTGGACTGTGCGTGTCCACTGAACCCCTGTGCTTGTCCCTCTCAGATGATTGTGTAGTCAGTCACACGAGGAAACCTCTCGAGTATAATTGTAAAAGAGTCGGCATCTAACTTGTAGTTGAGGGGCTTCTGACTGACTCCTGTTTTTGAAACATTAGTGGAGGTTAATGGATGGTTTGCTAGAGGTTGTGCTGTGACCCGCCTCAGAAATTCAGGGAGACCTGAGGATTTGGTAACCCAACTCGGGATGGAGCATCGGGACTGTAGTTACAAAACTTGCGTCTGTAAGATGAACAACAAATGGAGCAGAGGCTGCACAGAGAGGAAGATCTGAAACCACAGAGTGAGTGTGTTGGGGAGAGGGATGTGCTGTATCCACACCAGGTTTTCCAGGAACAGCTTCCCAAGTTACATTTAACTCAGGAGCCGAGTGTGCGCTGGTCAAAGAGTGGTGTCACTTCCTTCAACACGATCTGCATCTTCACACCAGGAGGAGGACGGTGCTGCCAGGGTCACTGTTTCACTCAGCTTCTATGATCCCCAACTTTCCAGGCAGGAGTGGTTGACAGATCCATCATCTCCCAGTATGCCGACGTCAACATCACCATTTGGAGACAGAGGATATATATGGTGGTTGAGAGCAATGGGGTCCCTGGGAACATCAGGGAGATGTAGCAACACTTCCCGTGTCTGATCGGGTCAGAATGAACCCTCCAGTATACACTGCATCACTAAGTCCTGTAGTATTTTTCCGTTTCAGTGACATTCTACCTACCATTCTTCCTAAAGAAAATGACAGACTATATATTATCTTTAATCCCATTTGCTAAACATTTATCCATTGACTTCACCTGTCAATATCCAATTACAGACTCTCCACCTTCCCTCGATAATTTAGTTTCCTGTTTATCTCAGTTTAATCGGCATGCATAGTTACAGTACATTTGTTCCACTCCTCCTGATCATTGATACAGATTGTAAAGAGCTGTGGACCCAGCACTGGTCACTGTGTGACTCCACTGGTGACGTTCTGTGAAACTGAGTAAGGCTGATTTATCCGGAGTGCCTGCTTCCTGTCTGATAACCAGTCCTCCCCCATTTATATGTAACACATTCAAAGGGCTGAATAAGAACGAGAAACATCAGTTCGGCAATCCAGCCCCTCAGGCCTGTTCCGACATTGAATACAATCATAGCTGATGTCATTGCAGCCTCAGTTCCACGTTCCTGTCCGCTCTCCATATTCCTTCAAATACTCAATATCCCAGCACCTACTGCACTCTGGAGCAGTAAATTACACAGATTCCCAACCCTGTGACAGAAGTATGTTCTCCTCAGCCCTGTTTCATTTCTCCCCCACCTCATCCTAAAACTATGGTTTTAGGGTCATTCGAGATTGTCTCACATGAGGAAATATCAACTTCACATCTACATTGTAAATCACCTTTAACATCGTCCAGACATCCAACATCTCATCTCATTTTGCTATACTCCAGGCAGTGTTGGCCTGAACTGCTCAATCTCTCTTCAGAGGGCAATCTCCTCATCTCTGGAGTAAATCGAGGAAACCACTTCTGAATGGCCTCCATGGCAAATACATCCCACCTCCACTCAGGACACCAAAACTGCACACAGTACTCAGTTGCCATCTCACACCTCCCTCCCTTTATAATCCACTTTTTTAGAAATAAATGCCAAAGTTGTATTTGCCTTTCTCATTATCTGCTCTACCTACACCAGAGTATTCTGTAGTATGGACGCGGACAGCAAGATCCCTCTGTACCTAATCATTCTGAAGTCTCTCTCCATTTGGATAATAATTTGCCATTCTGCTGCACTGATCCAAACAGATACACTCATACTTTTCGTTGTTCAGTTTCTTCTATCAAATGTTGCCCCAACCTATCCATATACATTTTCTAACTTTCTTGCATCTTCATTGCAATTTCTCACCTGAGTTAGTGTCATCTGTTAATTTGGTTATAACATGTTCTATCCTCTCAACTATTTTAGACTATAGATTGTAAATAGTTGGGGCCTGTGGACCAAGACATATGGTTTCCTCAAAGTTGAATTTTGCCAACAGAAAATGACCCATATTTTTCCATCTCACTGCATTGTGTTGCCTCACCAAGCCTCTAACAAAGCTGATAAATTACTTTTAATCGTAAACAATCTTATTCTGCAGATTAATCATTTGTGCAGAGCTAATCAATGCCTTCTGGAAGTCAAAATATTTCATCTCTAAGATCCCCATGATCAAAATCATGTTGATCCTGATAGATTGTGGTTTGACTTTTCAAATTTCTTGTCTTTAATTCCTGAATAATCGATTTTAACAATATTTCTTAAATTTCAACAGTTTTCTCACTACTATATATTCCATCACGAAGGTGATAATTCTAAATTCTTCCCTCTCTATGATCTTTTTGTTCGCTCCAATCCTGTATAATTGGCACATGGCGTGAAATGACCTGCTCTGATTGCTCTGTAAGAGGTCGGAGTCGCTGAATGGACTAATTCTTTTCCTTGTGCACAAACTCGATGGGCTGATGTCTTTCTGGTGTTCCACATCACCATCTCGATGGTCTGCCTGTCCTCCTCCTGTTGATGCGTAAGAGCCGTGAGGGCTTATGTGATCTTCCTGTTGCTGTGTAACAGTTTGAGGGGCTGAAAAAGACTTCTCATATTCCTCCATCACAGGCTGGAGATACTGAACGGTCTCTCCTGCATCCCTGATATAGGACTGAGGGAATGATTGGCCTTCTTCTGTTCCCATACACAAGACACGTGAGGTAAACGTCTTCCTCCTTTCCCATAAGAAATCTTATAGTTTGCATCCTTCTCCAATTCCCGTGCAACAGGCTCGAACGGACTGAATATCCTCCTGGTATCCCAGTGCACCAATCTCCAGTCCCTGTGTGACCTCTTCCAGTTCCTATGTTACAGACATGATGAGGCTGAATAGACTGATCCTATTGCTGTATAACAGGGTACTGGTGCTGCATGGCCTACTCTGGGCCCAGTGTTATCGATTCGAGGAGCTGACTGGCCTCCTCCTGTAACGGTATATCAGGCTCCAGGGTCTGAATAGCCTCTTCCTGTACTGGTGTCACAGGGTCAATGTCCTTCGAGACACTACCTCCGAATAAATGACAGAAGGTGCTGAACGAGAGAGTGCCCGTACTCTGAAGCACTCTCGTCTCCATATCTGACTTACAGAGATGAACCATTAATATAGACTTTTTCTGTATAAAGTCCTGAAGCTGAAATTAACAAAAGAGGTCCCTCCCAGATACCTCATATTCCTGGCTCAGCTGCTCAAAATTCATCATGACCTCCCCGTCAAAAAATTCTCCCAAACAGGAAACTCATCTAGACTCCCAGAGCCTAAAGCCAGAATTCATCAATCCCGGCTGGAATCCTACAAATCCTACAATGGGAGTGAAAGCCAAAGTTTTTGTTTTGTAAAGTGCTCTCAACTTGACCCATCATTCTCCATGCTTTCACTGTGTTAAGGACAATCGGTTTCTACAATTCTCCATAACAGTCCTCACATTATCCATGAACAACAGATTAATGAGGGGACGTTTTGCCTGGAAGGCCTGGATGTCGAGCCAAATTGACCATGGGTCCTGACAAGCCTAATCAGCCACATCGGATAGCAAGGAACTTTGTTGGTATTTCTTATAGTCTGGAAAATCGACACGCCCCCCCCATTCACTGTGGAAGCTGCAATTTGCCCAGCTTAATAAGAGGCCGTCTGTGATGACAGATGAGAGATCAAAGCCAACTGTTAAGCCTCCACAGTGCCTGTCTGCGCAGCGTCAAAGGGAGCATTGGCATGGGGTATCATAAACAAGGAAGGACATTCATTGTAACCAGAGCTAACCCAAACAAGATATTGAAAGATTCTGTCTTATCTTCTCTAGCAACTGCACGAAGTTAGCTTTATGTAATTGATCAAAGGCTTGGATGATAAAAATACCTAAACCTCCTTGTGACTATCTGGAAGGGAATCAGATTCCACCCCAACAAGGATGGCCTCCGATTTCATAAAATTGATTTTATACCCTGAGAAAGATCCAAATAAATTAATCATTCATATTAAACAGGACACAGATATCATTGGGTTTGTTCGAAAGAGAGGAACGCCATCTGCTTAAAGGGTGGTCCTCTTTCACAATGGAGAAAGTGAGGACTGCAGATGCTGGAGATCAGAGCTGAAAGTATGTTGCTGGAAAAGCGCAACAGGTCAGGCAGCATCCAAGGAGCAGGAGAATCGACGTTTCAGGCATGAGCTCTTCTCCTGCTCCTTGGATGCTGCCTGACCTGCTGGGTTTTTCCAGCAATACATTTTCAGCTCTTTCACAATGGACCTTCAAAGCCAGCATTTTCGACAAAATGTTAAAGTCCACATTTAATAATGATATAGACATATACAAAGTGCAATCCTCTGGGACTTTCCCTCTCTTGAGAATAAGGTAAATATTTTCTTCATTCAGAGAAGATGGGAGGCAGTCCTGACTGTACAAATAATTGTACAACACCAACATTGGCCCAGCCAGCATGTCTATGAACTCCTTCTAAATCTCACTCCGAAAATCCATCTGGGCCGGGGGCTTTACCACTCTGGAGCTGCCTCACTGTCTCCTGCATCTCTCGGATTGTCGGAGGGGAAATGTAAAGAGAAGCCTGCTCTGAACTTACACCTGGGAGGTCCATGGTCTTAATAAAGGACTCCATCATCGCCAATCACTCCTCCCAGCCCGCTGACAGGAACAACCCAGAGTAAAACTTCCTGAAGTCTGCATTTTTTTTGGGATCGTGGGTGATAATAGCAGCAATCTTCTTTCTAGCCAATATGCCTAATATCTACTTGATTGTCACCATGCTCGAATAACTTCTCTTTCACAAAGGAAATCTCTCTCTGTGTTGTCTGGGCGAGTGCGGCATTCAGAGCAGTCCGGAGGGCTGTAATCTGCTGCGATTAAGTTACAGACGGTCTGACAAAATATGGTGTCTCAGCTCACTTCAGCCGAGCCTCAAGCATACGCTGCTAATCTCTCTTCTGCCGCTTCTGAGTCACCGAGTAGGAAATAATCAAACCCCTTGGCTGTCTCCCAGAGCACCGTCGGATTACTGGTCGTACACAAAATAATGTTCCAAAAACATTCAAGTTCCCCCGAAAAATACTCAATGAATTTGCTATTCTTCAGGAGGAAAGGATCCACGTGCCAGTGCCGTGAGCCTGTCCCATCGCCACCATCCTTGATCTCCATGTACACTGCCACATGATCAGAAATGGCTACGTTCCCAATTCTACAGGACAGCACTGAATTTAAAAAGTCCAATGGGGCATACAACATGTCAATCCTAGTAGAGCATTTATGTGGGTTAGAAAAAAAGGTGAAGTCCCCATCTTCAGGGTGAAGTCATCTTACACATCCACCAACCCAGCTACCTGTTCAGGTCCACCAGCTGCCTGGGTGGCGGGGAAATACCCGCGAGACCCCTCGACATCCTATCCACCTCGGGGTCTATACGTCAATGAAAGTCTCCCCTTAATTGTATGACCTTGTGAGCGCATCTAAGTGAAATTTGAGGGGGGTGTGCTGGGGGCAATATTATTCAAGGTCCAGTATTCCTCTCGATATATTAAAGCTTTAAGGATCAGAGACCACCCACATTCATTCTTAATTTGGTCAAACAACTGAAGTAGAAGGTTCTTATGAATGAGCATAGCTACTCCTCTAGTTGTTGAATTAAAGGATAAAAATCACCCCTCTGAACTGTCCCTGCTGGAACGTTAAATGCTCCTTATCGGTGAGATGTGTTTTCTGCAGCAAGGCGACATCAGCCATTTCATTTTCTTCTATATTTTTTCTTTTAATCGATGAATGGCTCCCTTTAACATTCCAGGTGCACCATTTAAATGAGCGGTTAGCCGTAACCATCCGAAGCAGCCCATGACCCACTGGGAGAAGAACCCCATTTATAGCGCGCTGAGTGAAAGCTGTAAACAGTTCGGATAAACGTGAAAATATAACGACAAGAACAACCAAATCAAAACCTCTAACAACTACTTCTACAATGAACCAACATGGAACACAAATAAGCGGAGACTTTCCCCCTTGCCCACAGGGGACGCTCATACCACCACTAATCCCCCATGGCTCCTCCGAGCTGAAGCCGCTCCCAACCAAGACAAAACAAAGTTAAAAAACGTTACACGGGTCTTACAACAAGAAAATTCAAAGTGGGCATTCAACCCCGTCCCATCCATACCTTCACCCGAGGCAGTCCTGGTGAAACAAAATGTAACCACCCCACCTCCCCAACCCCCTTTCCTATTCCATACGAAGAGAGAGAAACGAAAAGCAAATGATCGAAAAAAACAAAGGATAATGGGACGGGAGGAAGAAAGGAGGAGAGAGAAAAAGGAAAAATGGGACCTCCACATACTGAAAAAAAACCCAAAATGAGGTAAACCAGGAAAACCCCAGAGAAAACGAAGGGAACACATTTGTCCATATTATTTGAACCAGCCAGTCTATTTTAATGTGTACAGGAAGTCCGTTGCCTTTTCTAGTGAGTGAAAATTAAACACAGACCCTCCATGGCTGAAACGTAATGTTGCTTGATATCTTACCAAGTACAGTATATTCAAATCCCTCAGCCTCCTTTTTGCCTTACCAAAGGCTTGCCTCTTGCGGATCACAGCCGTAGAAAGGTCTTAGATCCTTTGCAGATCAGAGCCTATGGATCCTTCCGCAGAGCTCGAGAAGCTTCCAGCACCTGTTTTTCTATAACATGCTGGAGTTGCACAGATTGCATGCAGTGTGGATGAGATTATATTTGTGTTCTGTACTGTTTCAAAGAATAAGAGGTGATGTGAGGGAAACTTAGAAAATTCACCCACAGCAGACTAACTAATACAACGGCATGGAGAAGTGCAGCAGGCAAAGTTAGGAGGAACCCAAGGTGTTCTACAAAAACATCATACTGAAGATAATAACCAGGGAAAAATTAGGACCCATTTCGAAACCAAGGGGGTAATCAGTATGTGAAACTGGGGAACATTGATAGACTGTGACATGAGAGCTTCACATCTATTTTAGTTAGGTTAAGGAAGATGCAGGTACAGAATTCAAGAAGATGGACTGGGAAGCTCTCGAACAGTTTGATATAAGATGCAAGTTGGGATTGATGGTTTTGGATGATGTAAAGTACAGATGAGTTGTATCGCAGGATTCAGTTGGAGACAAGAGAGAAAATGTCCTGACCTAAATGTTTCAGTTGAATCCGACCACACAAGGGAGGTGCTAGATGAGTGGAGAACAGCTATGTGGTCCCAAGTTACTGAGAGAGCAGTCCCACAGCGAGCAATGCAGTGTATCAAATTATTTGTGGTATTCATAAATAATGTAAATGTGCATGTGGAGGGGGTAGTGGCGGGTGGGGGCTGAGCGTAATATGTAATTTCGTGTTTGACACAAAGATTGGCCAGGTTGTCGGCAGTGAGGAGGAAGGCCTTATATTACAGGAAGATACCGGTAGAACGGTCAGATGGTCAGATCAATGACAACAAGGAATGGAACCCTGATAAATATGAGGTGATGCACTTTGGAAGAAGGAACCAGACAGGGGAGAATTCAATGAATAGCAGAACACTAGGGAGGTCAGAGGGTTTTGTCCACACATCACTGAATGTGACTGGACAGTACAATAGCCAGTTAAGAAATCACACGGGACTGTAGGCATAGCGTTTATTCATCAAGGCGACATAACATGAGTTAAACATGCCATTGGTTAGGCCATAGATAGAATACTGTGGGCAGTTCTGGCAGCCACATTACAGCAAGTGTTTTGGTTTCTCAGTAACATCAGGAGCTATTGGGGTCTCCACAGAGTTGGAAGCTTCAGTGGAAGTCTCGTGGCTGCAACTCTGTCCAAATTTTCACTTGATTTGATTTCCCTCCTCAATTGGATATCTGCATCTGAGAATCTGTGTCTGATTTTTCCTTTTTGCCAAGTACATGTTTATGGGATATTACTGTATCAGAACACTTAATTATTAGAAGAGTCAAGGCCAACGCCTTCAAATATTTTTGTGGAGCTCTGCTGTCGTCCATAACACGTGTCTCCTTCTCTTCCTGTGTAATTGGTTGGAGGCATTAAATGGGCTATCTCTACACTTCTCCAATAATGTCATTGAGCTGAATGACTTCCTCATATTCCTGTGAAGCTCGCATGAGGCGCTGAATAATCTCCTCATTTTAACAGTGGAAATGTGCCGTGTCCAGCAGCACTGTTACATGAATGTTACCAATACTTCCAACAACACAAGCCTGAATGTTGTCCTGGTCTTGCTGCACATGGACACAGACTAGTTCAGGAGCTGAAGGGAAAATTTTTTTCCTGAATATTGTGTGATCTTCAGTGAACACCCCCACTTTTAATCTTATGTTGTGAGCAAGACATTTATGAAGCAGCTGAAGAAGTTTGTGCTGAGGAAGCTACCTTGAGGATCTTTTTGCAGACATGTCCAGGACTGCATGGATTTTTGTACACAAACCACAATCATTGTGCTTTATGCTTTAAATCACTCTAACCAGGGAAGTTTACAACTCATTCCCATTAAGTGCGATCCTGGTCAGGCTCCTTGAGACCGTCCTTAGTTAAATGATGCCTTGATGTCAGGGCCGGTCATTCTTCCGTGAGCCCTTGTGTTCACGTCTTTTGCTCATATCAATAGGTCACAGTGTGGGGGCAGGGAGTGCTTTTTGACCAGTCAGAGTTGAGGGCTCTGACACGAATTGGACACGAAAGAGGATATTAGATCTTATGATCTTGTTGTCGGAGAAGACCTGCTTGTGGGTGGGGCGGAGGGCGGTGGGTGGCGTGTGGATGAATGACATATCCCTGTTTGTGGCCTTCTCACGTTCTATTATTGGGAAGTAGAGGCTGTTATTTTCCTGAAAGCTCTGTCATTGAATATTACCAGATTGTCTGGACCATCTCTGGGTTAGGAATGAGGGCTGTATTCACAGTGAAACTGGGTCAACAACTTGACCAACAAACGAAGCACAAATTGCAGAAAGGGGAAGCTCAGTTAGGAGTGATGAAGACCCTCTTTCACACCACTGCCTGGTTTTTCCTATTACACTTTCCAAACCATCCCAAACTTGGTTTGACAGTTTTGAGCGGCTGAATGGTCTCCTCTGTTTCTGTGAAAGGAGTAAGTAGCCTCTAATTGCTCCTGTCTAGCAGGTTTGATGGGCTGAATGGAGCACAGAAACATGGGACTGAGGAGTAGGAGTGGGTCATTGGACACTTTGAGCCTTCTCTACCAGGGATTAAGATTGTGGCTGATCAAGTTGTGGTCTCAGCTCCACTTTCATGTCTGTGTGCTATTATCCAAGAATCACTTCTCTGTCCAATATTTAACTACCTCAGCGTTGAATAAATAGAAACAAAGAGACATCTCAAACTTGTGGGGAAGAGAATTCCTACTTGAAATGCCTGTTTAGAATTTCTGCTCATCCCTCTTATAGAGTCATAAAGCATGTAAATGTGTAAGTGCTGACCAGATATCCCATTGTGATCGAGTCTGATTTGAGAGCATTTGTCTCATATTCCTCTAAACCTCCTTATTCAAATACCCATCAAGATGCCAGACTCCACCACTTCCTTTGGGAGATAATTCTATATGGATACCTCCCTCTGTATGAAAACATTGCGTCTAATTTCCCTCTAAAATATTTCCCCTTGTACCTTAAAAATGGGAATCCAGTCTGAAAAGCAATCCTCTACAACCTCTGTCTCCTATCTTCAATTTAATTTTGTATTCAATTGGCTTGGGTGCGCTGGTTCCCATGTAACCTAACCTTACTAACTTGCCTAATATGCAGAATCTTGTCGAACAACTTGTTCCAGTCTGTATGGAAAACATCTACAACACTGCCTTCATCAACCTGCTTTGTCATCTCTTTAACAAACTCAGTCAAATTCGTACAACACGATTTCTCATGCAAAAAGCCATGGGGATTATCCCCAGTCAACCCTTGCATTTGAAAATGCATGCAATTGGCTATCCCTCAGAATCCCCTCCAACAACTCACCCACCACTGATGACAGGCTCACTGGTCCAGACTTCCTTGTGTTGTTGGGTAACTGTTTTATTTTCGACTACCATTCTTCAATTGGTCACAGCAAATTATCGTTGTAACCAGGTTGATGATATGGCCAATGTTATAGGTCTCACATTGGGTCAGGGTCATCCTCGGAAGAGGTCATGTTGATTTCCTTCATTTCTTAAAATAACAAATTCATGACGAAAACAAATTTCCTCAAATTATGATGGAAAGATGAATGTCAAACTGAATGGAAATTAAAAAAAAATATGTAATTGATATTTCCATTTCTGAAAATGCTGAGGAGCACATAAATGTACCATAGACCGTAAATAATTATGATGGACCGTAATTATTTATGACCGTAAATAATTAGAGCAGAATAAAATGCCATTTGGCCCATCCAGTCTACTGAGCTACTGATCATGGCTGACATGCGTTTCAAGCCAATTCTCCTGCCTTCTCACAACAAGCCTTGATCCCATCATTAAGCATAACTTATCTCGTTATATCCTAAAGATGCTCATGTGTCTGTGTGTCCGTGTGGGTCTGTGTGCATGTATTGTCTCTGTGTGATACCCAGTGTTCTGCCCTGTGCTCCATGATGGAGAGTGGGGTTTTAGCAGTTTCGAGGCACATCTTTGTAACTTGGTCTATGCCTATTCATTGAACGCCTGTGTTAATCATTCTCTGCTGCTCATGTGCTCATTAACATGAGGAATCCCCACAACAGTTAGTGATTCAGATCAGTCTTCCCACTTGCATTTCACTGATATTTGACTTAACTCTAGTACATTCGTGAAAGTGCTGGGGATGGTTTCCTGGAGGCTATGTATTAAACTGCTATGGAAATTCAGGAAGACAAGAGGCTTTGGTGACCCAACTCTGGATGAAGCATGGTGACTGTCGTTACGGTATCTGGATCTGCAACATGACCGAGAAATGGAGCAGAGGCTGCAGAGAGGGGAATCTCTGTAAAATGGAATGAGGGAATTGCAATCAGATCAGTCATGATTTTGAAGAATGTTGGAGCAGAATTCAATGGCTCGCTCAAACAACTTATTCAGATATTTCTTTTAGTAACAAGCCGATTTCCCTTTTTTCCCAGTGCCCCAGACGGGTGGGTAGTGAGTCACCTCCTCCTGTTCCTGGGAAACAGAAATCTGGGGCTTCACTAGGCTCCAGATTTCCCTGTATCCCAGTCTCGAGCAGTTGAGTGACTGCCTCCTGTTCCTGTGTCCCAATCTCGAACAGTTGAAAGACTGTCTCCTGTCCCTGTGTCCCAGAATCGAGCAGTCGACTGACTACCTCCTGTTTCTCCCTGTTCCTGAGCAGCAGTTTCAATACTCTGAATGATGTCACAAGGTTAAGAAAGGACTTGATAACAGGGAATTTCAAACTTGGAGCAGTATTAGACAAAGGGATCTAGAAACCTCTCCACGAAACATTTTATGCAGCCCGTCTGTTATTTTATTCCTGACTCCTTTTATAAACAGGGTGAAACATATACAACAGTGCAGTGTTCTGACAATACTCCCACAAACAGGGAAGACAGATTAAAAAGAGTAAAAGATTTATAGTCTATCCCTCAGCAACCCTCATCCATTCCATCCAAACCAAGGCTGCATAAATCTTTAAACCGTATATTGTAATGAACTTGTGGAGTAAACTACAGTCACTGACTACAGCCCTGCACCTCTCACCAAGATCTTCTTCAGAAAGCGCACGAGCTGACTGACCACGTGATGCCGATGCAGGATTCCTGTTCTCTCCAAGATATTCCCCTCCCTGTTTGAAATTAATTTCCTTCTAAACGTAGATTACAAATCACACATTCAGGCTCAGTTTCAAGGCTTGCAGAGCGGATTATATTCCTGCTTTAGCTGAACACAATGAGGATGCATTTGGCAGACAGAGGAATCCTGAGGCTGGGATTTACTGTTCAGCTGGTGCCAGAGACGGACTCCCATAACAGTGAACGGGAGCTCACTTTATAAGGAAAGGGGCCCAATTCACTAATTGTGTTGCAGCGAAATTGCGTTTAATAAACACACCTTTACTGGATAACTGCCTGTATATCAAATCGAGGATCAAAATTGATGGACCAACGTGATTACAATCGTTCCTATTTTATATGTTCCTATGTTTAAACATACTAAAGGATACGAACACTGTGTGGGGAAAACTGAATTGAGGAGTTTTTCACCATGAACGAGAATGGAGGGTGCTCAGTGTGTTGAATGACCTACTCTTTTCCCGATGTTTTGGTGCAGTCTGTGGGAAAGCTCTGTAAATCCTGCCACCGGCTCTCAGATGTTAGGAAGGAGGTCTCTGCAGGGTCAACGCAGTAGTATTTCCCATTCTCAAAATACTGAGGCTGGTGCTCGGTGATCTGTACGGTTTTATCCTTTAAGACCTCAGAGCAGTTTGATACAATAGAGTGTTTTGATTGTCCGTTTCCGAGACCATTGAGGAGTGTTTCACATGTCTGTATGTCTGGAGTCAGGTTTAGGCCAGACCAGGAAAGCACGGGAGATTCACTTCCTGAAAGGACATTGAGGAAGGAAATTGGTGTTTACAATCGACATTGGCTCCAGGTTTTATTTTTATTTTATTTTATTTTTTATTCGATATTTCATTAATTATAACGACCACCAGCTGCCACAGCATTAGTCTGGACGGGATTAGTAATCCAGTGACATTTCCACAACAACACCATCTCCACATGGGGACCACACTGAGCTGGTTATTTCTGTGTTGCTTGACAGCTCTGTCAAAAATAACTCCCACCAATGTGACTATCGTGACGGGACTCAGGGCGTGGTAAATGGTCAGACTGCAGTTATTCCCTTGTTATGGAATTGGACATAGCTGAGTAATTTTCCACATTACCAGGGAGATGTCAGAGTTGGAGCTGGAATGAAACAGCTTCTCCAGGAACACGGCTTGTTGTGCAGCACAAGTCTTCAGTCCTATTGCAGGAATTGGATCAGGGCCCATTGCCTTTGTCGTATCTACTGTGTTCAGCTGTTTCTTCATGTCACATACTGTGAATCAGATCGATTAAAGACTGGCATCTGTGATTCTGTGGGCAGCATGGCGAGGGTGAGGTGGATCATCAACTCAACACTTCAGGCTGAGGACGGTGCAGATAATACAACCATGTCTTTTACACTAATGTACAGGGCTGTCCCGTGATATAGGATGGTGATATTTATGGAGTCCTCTCCTCCAGTGAGTTGTGTAATAGTCCATCGACATTTATGTCTGGATGTGGCAGCACTGCAGAACTTCGATATGATCTGTTAGTTATGGGATCATTTCACCCTCTGTATCAGATGTTAGTCCTGCTGTTGCGAATGTAACCAGTCAAGTGCGGTAGCTTTAATGGATTGGCATCAGGTTTAGGTACACATGGTTCTGACTCTATCATGTTCACCCAAACTCGTCGCTGAACCATCGATCAGCTTGATGGTAATGGTAGGCTGAGGGATTATCCTGGGGAAAATGTTACGGATTGTAGTTGATTATAACTCTGCTGCTGCTGTGATTCTACCGCACCACATGAATGCCCACTTTGGGCTCCAATATGTTCAATTCAATTCTCCTGACTATCCCCCAGTTCACACCAAGACCCATTCATCCATCAGCCCTGTACTCAGTGTCTTAACCTGTTTTCTGATGTGGTTACACTTCCAGTTTTCCTATTTTCATTCTGCTCTCCCTGGTGTCACGCCTCCAGTTTGTTACTTTACTCAAACCCCTTAACGTTTGCATCTGAATCTTTTTCATCCCCCCAATGCCATCTTCTGTGTTTGATGTGAATGTGTTCCCCTCTGTTTCTCTCCCTGACAATGATTAAGAGCTCTGCAGTGTCAGAGATGCCAGCGTTATGTAGTTTCAGACCAAGAAATTTGTGCATCTTGCATTGTCAGTCTCTTCGCAGTGCACGGTGCTCTGTGTTGGACAGGGCGTTTGAGCAGCTTTAACACACGTCTGTGGAACTTGTTCAAAAACAGAAATTGCTGACGAAACTCAGCAAGTCTGTCAGCATCTTGTGGAGTGAAAGCAGAGTTAATCTTTCAGGGCCAGTGAACCTTCTACATTAGGTTAGATGACTTACAGTGTGGAAATAGGCCCTTCGGCCCAACAAGTCCACACTGACCCACCGAAGAACAACCCACCCAGACTCCATTCTGCTACATTTACCCTACACCTAACACTACGGGCAATTTAGCTCGGCCAATTCACCTAACTTGCACATTTTTGGAGTGTGGGAGGAACCCGGAGCACCCGGAGGAAACCCACGCAGACACGGGAAGAATGTGCAAACTCCACGCAGTCAGTCGCCTGAGGCGGGAATTGAACGCAGGTCTCTGGTGCTGTGAGGCAGCAGTACTAACCACTGTGCCACCGTGCCACCCACAAAGCTCCCATTTTCTCCAGCCATTGTTGCATTTTCATTTCCAGTATCCATAGTTATTTGTTTAATTGAAAATTTGTTCTGAGCCTATTCATTTCTAGAGAAACTCAACAGGTCTGGTATCATCTGCAGAGACAGAGAAACAGAGCTAGCGTTTCAAGTCCAGTATGACACTTCTTCAGAACTGAAAAGGATTGAAAAATGAGCTTTATAATCCATTGACAGATGTGGGGAGTGGGTTGACGGGTAAAAGAGGGTGTGGCAAAAGACAAACATTCTGTTCATCGTGAAGAACGAGAAGATCATGTGAAGTAGCCTAATAATTAAAATGTGAATGGGGAAAAGGGGTTCTCTGTATTGAGTGAACGATAAAGAAGATTCAACCACACAAGGTCGTAGGGAGGCCAGGAGGGAGAATGTACGGAAACTGCAGAACAGTTATAATGGGGTCAGACTGTGAAGTTGTGAAATTGTACATTTGCTCCTACAGTATGTAACGTACGAAAGTGTAAAGTGAGTTGTTACTCGTGCTTGGGTTGTGCTTTCTTGGAACATTGCAGCAGCCCAGGACCGAAATGTTAGCATGAGAGCAAGGTAGGTTATTGAAATGTGAAGCAATGGGAAGCAATGAGAAGGTCAAGATTATTTCCACAGACGGAGTGGGAGTGTTCCTCAAAGCAATCTCTGTTTGGTCTCGCCAAAATAGAGAGAGACTGCATTATGAGCAGCAATGATAGGAGACTAGATTGAAAGGTTACAAGTGAAATGCTGCTTCACCTGGAAGGTATGTTTGGGGCCTTGGACAGTGAGGAGGGAAGAGGTGAATGACAGGTGTTGTAATTCTGCAATTGCATGGGAAGGTAGAATGGGGGAGTGGGGAAGTGTTCTGGGTGATGGAGGGGACAGAGAGGGAACGGTTCCTGCGAAATACTGACAGTGGGCGGAGGTGAAGATGTGTTTGATGATGCTGTCCTGCTGGAGATGGTGGAAATGGCGTAAGATGACTATGTGAACATGGATTCTAGTGCAGGAAGAAGTGTGGACAAAAAGGAATCTATCATTGTTCTGGGATAGAGGGGACGGATTGAGGGCAACACCGTGGGGGATGGGACAGTGACAGATGATGGCCCTGGCCACCAGAGTTAGGGGATTTCTGGTTTGAAGGAAAATTAGGTCACATTAGACACAGGTCACAGGAATGTGGCATCATCAAACAGAAATAACAGAGATGAACAAACTGGGAGAATTGTGTCAGCCTCCGCTGATGATGTGTTCAGCCACATGCAGAAATTCCCCCTGAATGATTGAAAAGAACCAGGCATCTAAATTGAGGATTTCTGCCTCACATCTGGTCTGAAGTGAAAATAGACCCAGAGGAAGGTCAGTGAGTATACATGAGCAGACATTCAAGCAGATATCCCAAACCGCTCAGTAATTATTGTTTCTGTTCAAAAAGAGGAATTCGGTAAGCAGAGGAACCACACATGGTTGACAAAAGCTCTCAAGGATATTATTGATAAGCATTAGTGGAGGGCCAAATTTATAATATTTATTTCAGGGACCATAAGCTGATGTTAGGCATGAATTTCAGCGGTGCTTCCTGATTTACCCCACAGAAAACCCTGCCATTGCTGCTCCATCCTCTTCCCTGCTCATCTCCCCTTCCTGATTCCAGGTTCTTCCTCTCAAATTACAGAGTACATTCTCTCACATTATGGTCCCCAACCCATTTCACCTGAAAGTCTTTGATCAAGTCTACCTACTCTGATGTCGCATCAAGCTGCGTTTTGTGATGCCACTTTGCTCTGGTCTCAGTGTGGCTCGGCCTCTCCATTCATGCTGTTTTACACCCTCCCACTCACATCTCACTCCGGAAAGTATCATTCTTGGAATAAACCTTATTAAAAACACCTCTCCCCCTTTGCACTGAATTCACACTGTGATCCAAATTTCAAAACGTATACTCAGCCTTCATCTCACTCTGCTAAAGGTCGACGCTGACTGTGTGGTACAAGAATTCCCCTTCTTATATGGTTCAGGCCACAGATTTGGACCAAACAATTCAGGTGTTTGACCTCTTATTGGTACTCGTCACAGTTTCCTGCTGCCTTAGTATTGTAACATGGAGAAAAATAAATCACAGTAGGAAGCTTGGGCTCAGTGTTATTTACCTGTCATTTGAATACTGTCGCAAATTTGCAGTGCGTATCTTTAAATGTTTGTTCGTGAAGTTAGTGTCAGATAGTGCGTAGGAGGTTGAGGGATGATATTGTAGAAGTTTATAAAATCATGAGAGGTTTGAATTGAGTGACCAGCCAAGGTCTTTTCCACGGGATGGGGGAGTTCAACCATAGAAGGAATAGGTTTAAGGTGAAAGAGGGGAGATTTGAAATGGACGAAGGGTCAATATTTTCACACAGAGGGTGATGTGTGTATATGGAATGGGCTGTCAGAGGATGAGTTGGAGGTGCAAGTACAGCTACAAAATTTAAAACTCATTAGGACTAACATATGAATGGGAAACGCTGAGAGGCATATGGACAAAATGCAATCAGATGGGACTAGTTTAGTTTGGAAAACCTGGTCAGCATGGATAAGTTGGACCAAAGGGTCTGTTTGTGCGCTATATGGCTGTATCAATCTAGAAATCGAGGAAAAGGGGAGAATAGACAAGATGTAGTCAATTGGCAAGAAATACAAAAACAAGCAGCACGAGCTTTTCCGAGCATATACAAAAGTTCAAGATGAGTCTGTGACTTCAGGTGAAATTATATAGGAAAGTATACTGAGGATAATTGGAGGGTGTGACTGAAGAATTGGCTACAGGGAGCAGACAGATAATTTACACCCATGTTTTACATCTTTCCTCAGAGGGGAAGGCACAGTAAGTATATCAATGATGCAAACAAAATTGTAATAGGAGGGAAATTCTTGAAACATCTCAAACAAAAGAAACAAGGATTTTTCAACAGATTAAGAGTAGACAGGCCAGCAGTAATTCATATCTGGTTTTAAAAGAAATGGTCACAGTTTTGGGATCATGGCGTCCTCTCTATCAGATGTTCGTTCTGCTGTTTGTTAATGTAAGCAGTAAGTGTGGTAGCTTGAATGGGTTGTCCTCATGTTTAGGTACACATAGTTCTGACCATGGCATGTTCACCCACATTCATCACTGAACCGGAGATCGGCTTTATGGTAATGGTAGACTGAGAGATTATATTGTGGTTGAATATAATTCTACTACTGCTGCTGCTACTAAAGCTGCTATGATGTGCAGCATCACATGAATGCCCAGTTTGAGCCGCAATTTCTGCAATATAATTCTGCTGCCTGTCCTCAATTCGCACGGGGACCCGGTCACCCTTCTCCCCTGTACAGAGTGCCCTATCCTGGTTTCTGATGTGGGAACACTTCCTTTTTGAAAAATTCTCATCCTGTTAGGGTATCTTCATGATGCCATGCATCCAATTTGTCACATTCCTCAAAAGCATTTAACGTTTTCACCTGAATCTCTTCCCCTCCGGTAATGCCATCTTCTCTTTAAAGTGAATGTGTTTCCCTCTGTTTCTCTCCATGACCATGATTAAGAGCTCTGTAGTGTCGGTGATGACAGCCTTATGTAGTTTCAGAACAAATGAAATTGTATACCTTGCGTGATCATTCACTTCCCGGTGTATGGCGCTCCATGTTGGTCAGGGCGTGTGAGCAGCTTTGACAAACATGTTTGAAACTTGTTCAAAAACAGAAATTGCTGAAGACACTGACAAGTCTGACAGCATCTGTGGAGTGAAAGCAGAGGTAATCTTTCGGGTTCTGTGACTATTCCTCAAAGCACCCAGGAAGTCCAACAATTATTGTTTTTGTTTCAGATTTCCTGTATCCAATGATCTTTGCTTTATTTAAAATGTATTCTGTAACTTTTCATTTTTGAAGGAACTCAGTGTGTCTGGCAACATCTCAGAGACATAGAAACAATGTTAATGTTTCAAGTCCAGTGTAATTCTTCTTCAGAAGTGCAAATGATTGGAAAGTGAGTGTTTTAGTATCTTGGCAGAGGTGGGAAAGAGTGTTTGGAGGCCCAGTGTAAAAGACAAATGGGCTTTAAATTGTGGTGAAAGAGACACACTTATGTAATGGGTGTAAATTAATGTGTAAATATTAGAAATTGATTTCCTCTGTTGAATGCAACATAAACAAGACACGAACTTAGGGAGCACAGAGGGAGCGTGGACGGAAAATGAAGAACAGCCATAGTGGGTGCAGGATGTGAGGTTATGGAATTGAATATTAACTCCTATAGACTGTAACGTACCAAAGTGTAAAGTGAGGTGTTACTTGAGCTTGGGTTGTGCTTCATTGGCCATGCTGAATTGCCGATTGTGTTCATGGGATAGGTTCGCATACTCTTTGGGTTGTGTTCATGGTATAGGTTCGCATACTCTTTGGAGGGTCAGTATAAACCTGTTAGGCTAAAGGGCCTGTTTTCTCATTGTAGGGATTCTAAGAAAATGCATTTTCTTAGAATCCCTAGAATGTGAAAACAGGCCCTTCAGCCCAACAGGTTTATACTGACCCTCCAAAGAATATGCGAATCTATCCATTCTCTACCCTAATACTATACATAGACCCCTGACTATTGCACCTAACATCAACATCCCTGAATAAAATCGGCAATTCAGCATGGCCAGTTCACCTAACCTGCACAACTTTGAACTGTGGCAGGACACTAGAACACCCAGAGGAAATCGAACCCAGTTCCCTGGTGTTGTGAGGTAGCAGTGCAAACCACTGAGCCACCGTGCCATCCAGGGCCGAAATATTATAAGGCCACAAGTCTATACGAGCAGAAATGTAGCCATTCGGACGATCAAGTCTGCTCTGCCATTCGATCACGAATGATAGATTTCCAACCCGATTTTCCTGCTTCCTCTCAGTAATCTTTGATCCCCTTGTCAATCAAACCTTATCTGAGTTTGTTTTAAGTATACTAAACGGAACATAGAACATAGAACAGTACAGCACAGAACAGGCCCTTTGGGCCACGATGTTGTCCCGAGCTTTAATCCTAATTTAAAATGTAGTAATTTAACCTATGCACCCCTCAGCTCACTGCTATCCATGTGCATGATCAACAGTCGTTTAAATGTCCCCAATGACTTTGCTTCCACCATCAGAGCTGGCAACGCATTCCATACATTCACAAATCTATGCATAAAGAACCTACCTCTGACGTCTCCCTTTTACCTTCCTCCTAATACCTTCAAACTATGACTTCTCTTACTAGTCAATCCTGCCCTGGGGCAAGGTCTCCCGGTATTGACTCTATCTATTCCTCTCATTATTTTGTACACCTCGATCAGCTCTCCTCTCTCCTCCTTGTCTCCAGAAAGAAAGATGCAAGCTTGTTCAACCTTTATTCATAAAGCAAGCCCTCCAAGCCAGGCAGCATCCTGGTAAACCTTCTTTGCACTCTCTCCAAAGCCTCTGTATCTTTCCTATAGTAGGGCGTCCACAACTGGACACAATATTCCAAGTGTGGTCTCACCAGGACTTGTAGAGCAGCCGCAAAACTTCGCGGCTCTTAAGCTCAATCCCCCTGTTAATGAAAGCCAAAACACCATATGCTTTCTTGACACCCTATCCACTTGGGTGGCAACTTTGACGGATCTATGCACTTGTGCACCCACATAACTCTGTTCCTCCACACTGCCAAGAATCCTGTATTTATTGCTATATTCAGGATTCGAATTTGACCTTCCAAAATGCATCACTTTACATTTATCCAGGTTGGACTCCATCTGCCATTTCTCAGCCCAGCTCTGCATCCTGTCAATGTCGCGCTGCAGCCTACAGTAGCCCTCTAAACTATCGACGTCACCTCCAACCTTTGTGTCATCAGCAAAGTTGCTAACCCACACCATAACCTCCTCATCCAAGTCATTTATAAAAACTACAAAGAGCAGAGGCCCAAGAACACAGCCCTGTGGGATCCCTCTCAATACTGTCCTCCAAGCAGAATACTTTCCATCTACAACCACTGTCTGCCTTCCGCCAACCAGCCAATTCTGAATTCAGATAGCCAAATCTCCCTGTATCCCATACTTCCTGACTTTATGAATGAGCCTTCCATGGGGAACCCTATCAAATACCTTGCTGAAGTTCACATGCACCACGTCCACTGCTCGACTGTCGTCGACCTGTCTTGACACCTCCTCAAAGAAATCAATAAGATTTGTGAGGCATGACCTGCCCCTCACAAAGCCATGCCTACTGCTTTAATCACACAATGCTTTGCTAAATAGTCATAAATCCTATCCCTCAGAATTTTTTCCAAACTTTTCTGACCACAGACGTAAGGCTGACTGGTCTCTAATTACCAGGGATTTCCCTATTACCCTTCTTGAAATAAGGAACAACATTCGCCTCCTTCCAATCCTCTGGTCCGACTCCTGTGAAGAGTGAGGAGGCAAATATCCTCACCATCAGCTTAGCAACCTCCTTTCTTGCTTCCCAGAGCAGTGTCGGATAAATCTGGTCTGGCCCTAGGGACGTATCCATCTTAATGTTTTCCAAAATTGCTAGCACATCAACTTCATCAATATTGATCTGGTCAAGACTGATCTGGCCCAGCTCCTCTAAGTTTCATTTACAACAAGTTCCCTTTCCTTGGTGAAAAGCTAATCAAAAAACTCATTTAGGGCTTCCCTTATCTGCTCAGACTCCACGCATAAGTTCCCTACGCTTATCCTGGTTGGCCCTCCCTTCTCCCTGATCATTCTCTTATTCATCACATATGAGTAAAATGCCTTTGGATTCTCCCTAATCCTTCTTGCCAAGCCTTTTTCGTTCCCCATCATCGCTCGCCTCAGTCCTTTTCTGATCTCCTTTCGAGCAAGCCTGTAATCCTCAAAAGCTGTGCTAGATCCTTGCTTCCTCCATCTTACGTAAGCTGCCTGCTTCCTTTTCACGAGACGTTCCTCTGTTCTCGTCATCCAAGGTTCCTTCATCTTACCCCTTCGTACCTGTCTCAGAGGGACAAATTTGTGTATCACTCACAACAACTGCTCCTTAAACAGTCTCCACACGTCTGCTGTGCCCTTTCTGTGGAACAATTGCTCCCAGTCTGGGCTTTTGCCCGAAACGTCGATTGCTGTGCTCTTCCAGCACCACTAATCCAGTATTTGGTTTTCAGCATCTGCAGTCATTGTTTTTACCCAGTCTGTCCTTCCCAATTCCTGTCTGACAGCATCCTAATTTCCTTTTCCACAATTAAATATCTTTCCTCGGAAACTGCTCCTTTTACTCTCGCAGACTATGCTACATTTGAGGCAGTTGTGATCACTTTCATCAAAGTGCCCTCCCACCGTGAGTTCTGACACCTGTCCTGGCTCCTTGCCGAGCACCAAATCCAAATTAGCCTCTCCCTTCATCGGTCTGTCTCCATACTGAGCAAGGAAGCCGTCTTGAGCACACCTGACAAAAACGGCTTCATCCACACCATCTGCACTTAGGAGGTTCCAGTCGATATTGGAAAAGTTGAAATCACCCATAACATTAACCCTGCTACTTTTGCATTTTTCCAGAATCTGCCCGCCTATGAGATCTTCAATCTCTCTACTGCTATTAGGTGGTTTGTAGAAAACCCCAAATGCGGTGACTCTTCCCTTGCTATTCCTAACTTCCACTCATACTGACTCAATCGACAAACCTTCCGCAACAACCTTCATTGCTGTAGCTGTGACGCACTCTTTGATTAGCAACTTTATACCCCCTCCTCATTTTCCACCCACCCTATTCTTTTTTAGATTAGATTAGATCACTTGCATTGTGGAAACAGGCCCTTCAGCCCAACAAGTCCACACCAACCCTCCACAGAGCAACCCACCCAAAACCATTCCCCTACATTTATCCCTTCAATGAACACTATGGGCAATTTAGCATAGCCGATTAATCTAATCTGCACATCTTTGGATCATGGGAGGAAACCCACGGGGGAAATTTGCAAACTCCGCACAGTTAGCTCCCTGACGTGGGAATTGAATCCGGGTCTCTGGCATTGTCAGGCAGCAGTGCTAACCATTGTGCCACCGTGCTGCCCCGAAACATTTTTTAGCGTTCTAAACCCTGGAACATCAAGCAACCATCCCTGCCCCTGTGAAACCTAAGTCTCCGTTATGGCCACGACATCGTAGCCCCACGTACTGATCCATGCTCTACGTTCATCACTCTTATTTCGGACATTCCTTGCATTAAAGCAGACGCACTTTATCTGATCCCTTTGTTTCATCGCGTGAGAAACCTTCCTAATAGATTCAATATACCCTCTCACTGTCCCGTCTGCAACTCACCCCTCTCAGGCATGCGGTCTTATTCCTACACCCCTGCTAAACTCATTTAAACCGGCCAGAATCACACGAGCAAACCTCCCAAACAGGCCATTTGTGCCCCTCCAGTTAAGGTGCAACCCGTCCTTCATGTACAGGTCCCACCTTACCCAAAAGATATCCCGATGGTTTAGGTATCTAAAGCCCTCCCTCCTGCACCAGCCACGCAGCCACGTGTAAAAGTGCATTCTCCGACTGTTCCTCATCTCACTCGCTCGTGGCACGTAGCAAACCTGAGATCACTACTCTACTCGTCCTACTCTTCAGCTTCGAAACTAACTCTCTGGAGTCACTTTTCAGACCCTCAGTCCCTTTCCTGGCTATATCGTTGGTGCCAAATGATCTGGTTTCCACAGCCTTCTGTGGTAAGGAATTCCACAATTTCACCACTCTCTAGTTAAAGACGTTTCATCTTATCTCCGTTCTGACGGGTTTTCCCTTTGCTCTAAGCCTGTGTCCTCCTGTGCAAACGTCCTCACAATTCTGTCTGTATCCAGGTAATTCAGTACTCTGTAAGTTTTAATTTGGATCCCCCCTCATCCTTCTAATCTCCATCGAGAGTTCTCCAACGTTCCTCATGTGTTAAGTTTTTCATTTCTGGTGAACCTTCTCTTGACACACACCAAGGCTAATCCATCCTTCCTGAGGTATCCATCCTACTCCTCTCGAGATGAATGACAACATTGTATCTGTCTTCTTAACTACTGACTCAACCTGCAAGTGTGTCTAAGGCGAATCTTGCGCTTGGAATCCCAAGTCACTTTGTTACTCAGATTTCTGAATTTTTTCCCATTTAGTAAATAGTCCATGCCTGTATTCTTCATACCAAAGTGCATTACCTGACACTGCCCCACATTGTATTCCATCTGCTACCCCTTTTCCCACTCTCTTAAACTGTTGATATCTTTCTGCCGACTCCTTGCCTCCTCAATACTATATGCCCGTCCACCTATCTTTGCACCATCTGCAAACGCAGTCAGAATGCCGTCTGTCCCACCACTCAGATCATTAACCTGTAAGGTGAAATGTTGTGGTCCAAACACTGACTCTTGTGGAACACTGGTAGTCACAGGCTGCTATCTTGACAGGGACAATGTTATCCTCACTATGCCTCCTGCCAGACAGCCAACCTTTTATCCATGCGAGTACCTGGCCTCTGACACCATGGGTCCTTATCTTACTCTGCAGCTTCCTGTGCGGTACCACATCAGAGGCCTTCTGGAAGTTCAGATATGTCACTTTCTCTGGTTCAACGCGTCGTTACCTCCTCAAATAATTCTCATTATCCTGTCAGAAATGTAGGTTATTGAAATGGGGAGCAATCAGAAGGAAATGGTCATTCCTACAGACAAAGTGGATTTGTTCCTCAAAGCAGTTTCTGTTTGGCTGACGAATGTAAAGGAGACTGCACTGTGAGCAGCAATGGCAGGAGACTGGATTGAAAGAGTACAACTGAAATGCTAATTCACCTTAAAGGTGTGTTTAGGGTCTTTGACAGTGAGGACGGAAGAGGTGAATAGGCAAATGTCGCAGCTTCTGCATTTACATGGGAATGTGCCATGGGGTTGTGAGGAAATGTTCGGGGTGATGGAGCGTGCCACAGAAGGAATACTCTCTGTGAAATACTGAAAGTGGATGGGAGTGGAAAATATGTTTGATAGTGCTGTCCTGCTGGAGGTGGTGGAAGTGGCGGAGGATGATTCTGTGAATGCAGCTTCTAGTGCAGTAGGAAGTGAGGGCAAGGGGAGATCTATCATTGTTCTGGGAAGGAGGGGATGGAGTGAGGGCAGAAGTGAGGGAGACGGGACAGTCACAGCTGAAGGCTCAGTACTTCAGAGTGAGGGCATTTCTAGTTTGAGAGTAAAGGATGTCATGTAGGAAGCTTCCCACTGGGATGTGACATCATTGAACAGAAATCACAGAGCCAGAAAAACTGACAGAATGGAGTCACTCTCCATGTGTTCAGCTACATACGTAGGTTCCCCCTGAATGACTGATAAGAGCCAGGCATTTCAAATGCAGATTTATGTAATATATCTGGTCAAATACGGAGTGTGAAAATAGACACAGGTGAAGGTCAGCAGATGTGTGGGGGGTGGGGGAACATTTAAGCAGATACTGCTTATTAACGCTCAGCTATTATTGACTCTGGTCAAAAAGAAGATGATATGAAGATGTGAAGATGAACCACCCATGATACACAAAGGCTGTGAAGGATACTAATCAATCACAAACTAATGAATTCAAATTCGTGAGCTCTAGCGTCGGCCACATTTGGGAAGTTTACTTTTGGAACCAGAAGCAGATTGTACAAAACAAAGTACAAAGAAATATATTCCAAAACTGGTAAGAAATATGAAAAAAAAACTAACCACAAGAGTTTTCCCATATCGAATAAAAAAAGTTCATGATGTGCGTGTGACCCTTAGAAGAAAGGCAGGAGAGAATATGTGGGACACCTGGAAGATGTGACTGGGGAACTGGTTTCAGGGAACAGGCAGAGAATTTAAAACAGTATTTTACATCGTACCTCACGGGGAAGGCACAAAGTGTTTCAATATTATAAACAAAATTGTAGTCAGATGAAAGTTTTGCACTGTCTTAACAAAACGAAGAAGGCTTTTCTCAAACAGAAAAGACCAAGGGTAAACACCTCATCAGTAATTCATAGCTTGCTTTTATAGAAGTGGTTACAGAGTGACTGGTAGCATTGTGTGAAATATTCCATAACTCTCGGGATTACAGGAGTGCTGCAGTGAAACTGGCGAAACCCCAAAGTGGCGCCTGTCTTCAAGAAGAGAGTGAGTCTTCAAGTGTTTAGGTGCTCCCTTTGCCTGAACAGTGGAGCATATTTGAGAGGCTTAATGGCCTCATGATACACTTTCATCCTGAGTGATTTTAAAAAAAAATTAAAACTCTGCTGATGTGTTACATACTGGGGGATGAATATTTTTCTCAAGTTGAATTATTTTTAAAATTATCTGGAACATTGTACAAACGATATCATCCAGAGAATTCTAGAAACTGTACTCATAACAACATTTTATAACCATGTGGGGGTATTGCGTAGGTGAGAGAGAGAGAGAAGGTGCTGTATTGCGGTGGTGAGAGTCATGGAGCCTTATTCTGGGGAAGGCTCTAACAGATATACAGTGAGTGTGAGAGAGTAGAGAGAATACGGTGACCCTTATCCTGACAGAGCGGGGAAGGTGCTTTTCCGGTGTGGCTGGACTTTTCTTCGGACCGTAGATACTGCACTGAGCTAGGTGGTGCGCTCAAACCATGCTCGGTGAGTCTGATGGTGTGGCTCCCTCTGGGAAGAGAATTGTCCCCCTCTGTACTAGACCATTCACCAGGACTTCTGTGACCCTGTCGACAAGCTGTGGTGTAATTTCCCTAATCTTCCATGCTCGCGGTAAACTGTGCAGGGCAGCTCCAAACTGAGAAAGCTCAACCGTGTGCCCCTTGGCCTTTTAATGATGGCAGCAGTACCAGGGATCACTGCATATCCAGGGGCATCCGAGAGATGATGTGTACCTCCATCCATGATGTGTGGGAGAACCGGGCTGGCATTGAATGAGAGGGACACCATGGCGTGATGTGGATAGTTAATGAGGTGAGTTCGATAAGATAACACCAGGAAACGAGCTCTGCCTCGTGCAGACATTCCTTCTGTCACACTCAATGAAAATGGCACTGAGACAAATTATTGTCAGATTCTGCCCAATGAGTCGAAGACTCTTCTGACCCTACTCCCAATTACAAAGCTGCAGGACAAATGCTTATCCAAAACACTTCATCATCTTAACTTACACCAAATCCTGCTCACCCACCATTCCTGTAAACAGTGGCCTATATTACAAGCTGCTATCGAAATGTTTTCCTTTCACAATTTTTAAACCTACCATCAGATCCTTCTCTGAAATTCTCTCTCAATCTCCCCCTGTCTTTTAACCAAGCTCATCCCATTTGTTGGTATTTAAACTGATTCCCCCGCCATCTCTCTCTGGCAGTGAGTTTCACACCCACAGCACCTAACCATAAAACATCAGGATTTCTTTTCTTATTTTATTGATAACCTTTGGTAAAGAAACCTAACATGTTTGCCCTGTCTGAACTTAGTGTCACCTCAGACCCACAACAATATGGTTGCCTCCATATTGCCTTGACAAATGGCCGCGTGGTCAAGGGCAGTTGTGATGAACAACAAATGTTGCCCTTACCAGTGATGCTGGCATTCCGCGAAACAACATCATTAAAGGTGAAATAACCAAGGAAATGTGGATGCTGGCGATCTGAAATAAAATTCACCACCGTCTGAAAGAATGTTGGAGAATCTCAGCAGGTATGGCAGTCTGTCGGAAGAAACACAAATACCGTTTCGAGTTGAGTAAACCTATCAAAACTGAATGCAACTGAGAAATAATATTATGATATCAGAGATGGTTGGAACGGTGAGCGGGAGGTTTGTGTTGAGTGGATGATGTCCAGCAAGAGAGAGAGAAAGAGAGAGAGAAAGAGTGCGTGTGTGTGTGTGTGGGAGAGAGAGAGAGAGAGAAAGGTAAAGCAAACAAAAGGATTGCTGACGATGGACTAGAAGGAAAACACAACGGGAAGTTATTCTAATATTTCCCCTTTTCACATATTCCTGAATATCGCATTTATTATGGGATGTCCCTGCTTACCGTGAGTTATGTTCCCTCTATCTCTCATCTCTGAGTGTGGTGATCAACTCCATCAGCAATACTTGTAATTGCTGAGATATAGAGAAACATAATGTTACATTGTCAACTGCTTCTTTGGAGAGAGGAACTGTTACTGTGCGACTGTGTGGAGATGTAAGAGCTTTCTCAGCCAGGAAGCGAAACTGAGGAGCCCGAGGCATTTTCAACACTGAGTGAAAGCACTGTGGGTGTGGGGAATTGACTTGCTGCTGTCATCTAGAAAGTCAGTGGAGGTTCTGTGGATGGTGTTCTCAGGATTGTGATGTCAGCTACAGGGTTCATTCAGGGAGCCCCGAGGGTCTGTGGACCCCACTCTGAATACTGCATTTGCACTGTGTCTGGGTTCATTGCAAACAAATGGAGCGACGACTACAAAGAAGGGAAGCTGTGCAAACAGGGAGGAGCAGGGCACTGTACTATACTCTCTGGGATTTCCAGGAACATTTGTCTAAGCTGCACCCATTCAGGTGTAAAGTGTAATACCAGCTTGTCTCAAAATTGAGGTTGTCACTGAGCTGTATCCCCTCCTTCATTATAACCTGTAGTCTCATACCAGGGACAAGGCTGTGCTGGCACTCACGATGAATTAAACTGGATTGATACTGGAACATTGCAGGCAGCAGTGGGTAATATCTCCACCATCTCTGAAGTGCAGTCCTCCAATATGTTCAGAGCTGACTGCAGCCATCTCCCTGCTGAGAGGAATGCATTGTTTCCATTTCCACAGAGGAAGGTACAGAAACTAATTTCCAGAAATATTGGGGAGAAGAGTGACTGGTAAAAAAGGAAAACTGCAGGAAATCAGAATTAATGAAGAGTATGTTATTGAAAATCTAATTGAATTGAAGTTTTTAAGTTGCTGCATCAGATGAGCTCCATCTCAGAGTGATTGAGATGAGATCAGAGCTAGTGAAAGAATTACTGATTATTCTTCAAAGCTAGTGAGATTCTGGAAAGGATGCTGCAGACTGGAAAACAACTATTGTAAACTTCATTGTTTAAAACAGGATGGAGAGGGAAGACAGAAAACTAAATATCTTGATGTCAGCTGAGGGAAAAAAATATTGAAACCTTTTATAAGGAATGTGATAACTAGAAACTTGGAGAATAATTATATAATCTGGTACATTCGGCCTAAATTCAGGAAAGGGAAATGATCTTTGATAAACCTGTTGATGGAGATTGTCCGTTGTGACATCGACAGTTGAGAACCAATGGGAGTGGAGTATTTGTATTTTTAGAAGACGTTTGACATGTTTGAATACAGGTGAGTGGGGAATGTTCGAGTCCATGGGTAGGTAGGGGTGGAATATATACCACATGGATTAAATATTGGGTAATGGAGAATAGAGAAGAATACTGTTTTTCTCTGGACTGAAGGATTGATGGGTGCCAGCAGGATCAGTGTTTGGGCAATAGCTGTTCACAAGGTATAAAAATGATTCAGGTGTGAACAACAAATATCATCATGTACATTTATATTTATTAAATGTTAGAGAGGTTGGCGAGTGCTTTTGTTGAAAAGGACCTGTATGTCCTTGGTCATAAGTCACTGACAGAATTCATACAGGGGCAGGAAGTAAATGATATGTGGCTCTTCATGCAAAATGATTGAAGTATAAACGTTAGAATATCTTTCCCACTGATTGTGTTTTGTTGAGAGAGTATTTGGTGCATTGTGTAAAGGTTTGGTCTGCTTTATAAATAATGATCCCTTTGTAACTGAGAGAGTGTACTGGAGTTTGACCAGACGAAACACTGGCATGATGTTACCATGAGGAGAGAGCGCAGTAACTATGTGTTTAATCTTTAGCGCTGTGAGAGAATAAGAAGTTGAAGCTTGATGGGTATGGACAGAAACTCATGATGTCCCAAACAGCTGAATGGGGTGACAATGTCATACTTTTCATTGGATGTTTGATTCACGACAGTTTATGTGCATCTGCAGAGCTGCCATGTCGATTGACAGAGAGGTGCAGGCTCTGAATGAACTCTGAACACTTTAATGCACAGTTACTGTGTAACACTGCATTGAATGTCACTTTGTACACAATCCTGTCAGCAGCCAAAATACCTTCATTCTGAAACAGTTAGTTATTCCCCACCGGTTTCTGACCTCCACGGAGACCATGGGTCTGCCTTCTTGGAGATGGAAGAAAACTTGGAGAATGGCTAAAAAATGTTGGCTCCATTCCGACTGCCACAAACCCATGTTAAAGTAACACATATGTACCATGAGTAATTAAGCCATGTGGATCAATTTGGAGCAGTCTGTCTGTGCAGACCCCGCTCCATTTGTTTGTGATGTTGGAGCATCTCTAACACTTTCCTGTTCCTGTGTTAGCGGTTTGACAAGCTGAATAACCTCTTCCTGTTCCTTTGTAAGTGACTCCGGGTATGAAATGGCTCTTTCTGATCCCATTTACGTCACATGTGGGAGAGAACAGACTCCTTGTCTTCCTGTGCAACAGGCAGGAGGGACTGAATGGTCCATCCTTCTTCTTGCGCAGTAGTTTTGATGGTTTGAATGGCTTCCCATATTCTTCTGAAACCAGATTGAGGTGCTGAATAAACTCCTTGTTTTTCTGTGGAAATGTACTGTGCTGTTACATAAATGTTACCCAGACTTTAACAGTACCATCTTGAATGTTGTCCAGGTCTTGCAGCACATGGTCACAGACTGTTTCAAGAGTTGAAGAGGGACAACTTGTCCTGGAAAGTTTATAAATTTCAGTGAATGCCCCCTTTTGTGCTGGCACGGTGGCTCAGTAGCTTACATTGCTGATTCACAGCGCCAGGATCCTAAGTTCGATTCCAGCCGTGGGCAACTGTCTGTGTGGAGTTTCCGCGTTCCCCACTTGTCTGCATAAGTCTCCTCCGGGTGCTCCGGTTTCCTCCCATAGTCAGAAGATGTTCAGGCCAGGTGAATTGGCCATACTAAATTTTCCATTATGTTAGGTGCATTAGTCAGACGGAAATGTGTCTGGGTGGGTTACTCTTCAGAGGGTCGTTGTGGACTGGTTGGGCCGCAGTGCCTGTATCCACACTGTAGGGAATCCAAACAGCTCAGTTTGGACTCAGTGGGCTGAATAGCCTCCTTCCACACTGTAGGGAATATGTGATGACAAACTGGAGATGCCTGGGCTGAGGAAGCGACGCTGAGGATCTACTGCAGATGTATCCCACGGCTGAGATTATTGATGCCCACCAATGATAATCATCTTCCCTTGTGCCATGAATGACTCTAAAAAGTGGAGAGGTCATAATTAATTCTAATTAAGTGCGACTTACCAGGAGGAGATTTACCAGGATGTTGCCTGAACTGGAGGGCAGGAAACAATGAGGAGCGAGGGCTTTTCTCACTGGAGGTGTACAAGATGATGAGAGTCATAGAGAGAGTGAATAGCCAGAAGCATTTTCCCAGGGCATAAATATCTATGACCAGGTGGCATAATTTTAAGACAATTGGAGGAAGGTTTAGGGGAGATATCAGTGGTAGATCCTTTACACAGAGAGTGGTGGGTGAGTCAAATGCACTGCCAGCAGTGATAGTAGAGTCAAATACGTGAGGGAAACTTCAGAAACTCTTGGATAGGCACATGGAACAAAGTGAATGGAAGCATGTAGATTAGTCTGATCTTAGAGTAGGATAAATGGCACAACGTCGAGTGATGAAGGTCCGAACTGTATGCATTCATGTAGAACTCTGAGCTCAAAAACTGCATGAATTCATGTAAAACACCGTTATCTCACTTTTTAGATTAGAATCAATGTAAACATCATGGCATAGAGAGAGAACACAGGGAGGCAACACTTTCACCATATTGTCTAGGCATCACCATTGTTAACAGTTAACCTGAGAATGCAACTTTTAAAAAAAAGGTTTTGTGATTACATATGAAAGAAGAGACACTATCATGGTATTCTAACAGATGAAAGGCTTAACAATCAAATTTTCAATGCATAATTTCAGTTCCATCACTCTGCAAATTTGTGCTATAAATTCTGTGTTAGGATTGAGCCCTCCACTATCACCTGATGAAGGGGCGACACTGAGGAAGCTAGTGTGCTTCCAAAGAAATCTGTTGGACTATTACCTGGTGTTGTGTGTTTTTTAACTGTGTACACTCCATTCCAACACCGGCATCTTCAAATCAGTACTGTTCTTTGTTCTGTGTTCTATGGAAGTTCTCAAGAAGACTTAGACATTGAGGAAGATTTGAGACTTGGAGCAGGTCAGATTGATCTTAGTGAAGGGCAAGACAGGCTTCGGATGTGAATGACCTGCCTCTGTCTCTGATGTTCTCCCATTCTGTTTTTGGAAAGTTAGTTGGTGTTATTTTCCTGGAAGGTCTTTTATGGAATGTTGCAATCAGTGAGACCAGCGGATTTTGTGAGCCATCGCTGGGTGAGATTTGGGGGCTGTATTCACAGTGAATCTGGGTCTACAACATGATCAAGAAATGAAGCACAAGTTACCTGATAGCAGGTTTGAGGGGTTGAATGGAATGCAGAAACATGGGACTGAGGAGCAGAAGTGGGTCATTCGAGAATTTGAGCCTTCTCCACCAGGCATTAAGATTGTGGCTGATCAGATTGTGGTCTCAGCCTCATTTTCCTGCCTGTGTCCCATTATCCATGAAACACTTCTCTGTCAAAACTTTAGCTAACTCAGCTGTGAATGCTTGTAATCAGAGAGACACCACAAACTTTTGGGGAAGAGAATTCCCATTTGAATGGCCCTTTATGAATTTTCCCTCATCCTGTTGTGAGAATAAGAGAGTCATACTGCGTGGAAACAGATCCTTTTGTCCAAATTGTCCAGGCCAATCAGGCATCTTAATCAGATCTCGTCCAACTTGTCAGCATTTGACCCACATCCCTCTTAACCATTTCTATTTATGTACCTATCCAGAGACATTTTAAAAGTGTAATTGTACCCACTTTCACCACTTCCTCTGACAGTACACCCACCAGCCTCTGTATGAAAATGTTTCCCCTCAGGTCCCTTCTAAGTCTTTGCCCTGTCACCTTCACACTATGCCGTCTAGTTCTGGATGCACCTACACTGGGAAAAAGATCTTGCCCATTCAGACCATCCATACCCCTCAGGACTTGGTAAACCTCTGTCATGTCATCATTCAGTCTCTGATAGGCCAGGGGAAAAAGCCGCAACCTGTTCATCATCTCCCTGTAGCTCAAACCCTCAGGTTCCAGAAAATCCTTGTAAATCTTTTCTGCACCCTTTCAAGCTTAACAAAATCCATCCTTTAGAAGACTCAACTGACATGTACGCAGTATTCTTAAAGTGGCCTCACCTACGTCCTGTACAAGCGCAACACCCTACCCCTACTCCTATACTCAATGCTCTGACCGATTAAGGCAAGCATGCCAACTACGTTCTTCACCACTCTACCGACCTAAACTCTACTTACAGGGAACTATGAATCTTCACCCGTAGTTCTATTTGTTCAGCAACATTCCCCAGGGCACTACCCTGCTTTAACTTACCAAAATGCAAAACCTCACAAATATCTAAATTAAAATCCATCTGCCAGTTCATGGCTCATTGATGGTCAAGGATCCCGTTATATTCTGAGATCATCTTCTTTACTGTCCACTGCACCACTTTGGTGATGTTATCTGTAAACTTACTGACCATGCCTTCGATAATCACTTCAAAGTTGTTTATATCCGTGATGAAAAGCAGTGAGCTCAGTACTGATTCTTTCAGCACGCCGCTGGCCACAGGTCTTCAGTCTGGAAAACAATCCATTCCCTTCAATCCAATTTTGTATCCAATTGATCAGTTTTTCCTAGATTATATATAACCTAATTTTAGTAATCTGTCTACGATGGGGAACCTTATTTAATGCCTTGCTGAAGCCTGTGTAAACAATTTATAGCACAGTGTCTTCTTCAATCTTCTTTGTCACCTCTTCATAATACTCAATCACATTAATTAGACATGATTTCCATCACACAAATCCATATTGACTATCCCTAATCAGTCCTTGTCTTTCTAAATAGATGTAAATCCTATCCCTCAGACTCTCCTCCAACGAACTCCTCGACACTAACGTTGGTTGATACTGATATAAAAAATAAATATTACTATGTTGGTGATATGGCCAATGATATAGTTCTCAGAGTGTTTCAGGGTCAGTGTTAGGAACAAATCAGGCAGATTTCTTTAATCTGCTAAAACAACACGTTTATGACCAAAACAAAGTTGCTCAAACTATGATGGAAAGAGGAATGACGAGAGGATATTGCAAATATGTACATTGATATTTTTCTTTGAAAAATACTGAGAAATACATGCAGACACACACTCTCACACACACACACACACACACACACACACACACACACAGATGCACACGCACGGCTACACACACGTAGTGTTGATAACAAACTGAAAAGCAAAATATCTGCAAAGTTAACTTGAAAGAACATTGTCCAAATATGATTCAAACTCATGACCAAAGGAAAAATGACAGTTTGACTCAAATGCTGTTCTATTTGCAGAGTCATCAAGTCCTACAGCAGGGAGAGAGGCAGAGAGGCCCTTTGGCCCAAACTTGTCCATGCTGACCCAAATATCCAACCACACTAACCTCATTTCCCAGCACTTGGCCAATAGCATTCTCGTCCTTTCCTGTCCATGTACTTGCCCAAATGCCGTTTAAATATCGTTAATATAAATGTTTCAACCACTTCCGTTGGCAGCTCATTCCCTTTGTGTACCACTCTCTGTGTGAAACAGTTTCCATCAGTTTCCCTTATATTCATTCCCCTCTCACCTTAAACTGATGCCCTCTCCTCCTCAATTCCCCAACTCTAGGAAAAAAAGGCTGGATCCATTCACCCTAACTGTGTAAACTTCGATAAGGTCTCTCTCAGTCTCCTATTCTCGAAAGAAAAAAGTCCTCGCTTGTCCAACCTCTCCCTATAATTCATACTGTTGAGTCCTGGCAACATTTTTATGAATTCCGTCTGCACACATTCCAAATTAAAAACATCCTTCCGATCGCAATGTGACTAAAACTGAACACAACACTACAAGTGCAGCCTCACTAACATCCTGTAAAACTGCAACATAACTTCCAAACTGCTCTCCTCCATGTCCTGACCGATGGTTGCTCGTGTGGCAAAAGCCTTCTTCAATGTCATGTCTGACTGTGACCCCACTTTCAGAGAACGGTGGACCTAAACTCCATGGTCCCTCTGCTCAACTACACTCCTTAAGGTCCTACCAATCACCATGAAACTCCTACCTTGATCTAGCACTGCCAAAATATTCCTCGGCCCACTTCTCCAGTTTGAACAAGGTCCTGGTGCAATTTCTGATATACGTCCTCACTGTCCACGATACCACCTATTTTAGTGTCATCTTCAAGTTTCCTAATCATGCCTTGTACATTCGCAAGAATATCATTGACACAGATAACAAACAGCAATGGGCCCAGCAGCGACCCCTGAGGCACTTCATGTGTCACAGGCCTCCAGTCCGAGAGCATCCTTCCACTATTACCCTCTGCTTACTACCATGAAGCCAATTGTGTGTCCAATTCGCCAGCTCCCTCTGGATTCCATGCGATTCTAACCTTCCAGACCATCCTATCAATGGTAACCTGGTCAAAGGCCTCCGGGAAAACCATACAGACTCTGTCGACTGCCCTGCCCTCATCAACATTCCTGGTCACTTCATCAATGAACTCAAACAAATTTGAGCGGCATGATCTCCCACTCACAAAGCCATGCAATATTTCCAGTCTAAAAACATGTATTAATGATAATTATTAATAATAACAAACTAAATAATAAATAATAATAAGATGACATTTTCAGTGGAAAATAAATTATCCATGGTATGTGATATTGGAACGTGCATCATTGGTGAAGGGCAGAATAAATTTTGTCCCTGTGTCATTGAACTGTGTTGAAAAAAGCAAGGGTGGCATGGTGGTTCAGTGGCTAGTACTGCTGCCTCATAGTGCCATGGATCCGGGTTTGGTTCCAGCTTCGGGTGACTATCTGTATGGAGTTTGCACATTCTCACTGTGTTTGTGCCGGTTTCCTCTACGTGCTCCACTTTCCTTCTACAATCCAAAGATATATAATTCAGGTGAATTTGCATATGCTAAGTTACCCATAGTGTTATGTGCATTCGTCAGGGGTAAATATAGAGTAGGAGAATGGGACTGGGTGTGTTAGTTTGGAGGATCGGTGTGGTCTTGTTGGGCCAAATGGCCTGTTTCCAAACTGTAGGGAATCTGTGAAAAAGACTATTTCTAATCAACCCTTATTTTTCCAAATGCATGTATATCTCATCCCTCAGAGTCTTCTCAAGTAACCTACGTACCACAGATTTAGACTTCCTGGTCTATTGATCCCAGATTTTTCTTTGCTTCCTTTCTTGAATAATGGTACGACATTTGCTACTCTCCAATATTCTGGAACCTAAACTGTAGCTACCACTGATGCAAAAATATCAACCAGGGTCCCCGTAGTTTCCTCTGTAGACTCTTGCAGTGTTCTTGGATGCATCTGTTTAGGACCAGGAGATTGATCCACCTTCATACATTCTAATGTATCCAACACGTCTTCTCCTGTGATATTGACTCACCCCCAAATAACCTTACGACCTTTGTTAACCTCCCAAGTCTTCATGTATTTCTCCACGGTAAAGGCAGAGGAGAAATATCCATTGAGAATCTCGCAAATCTCCTACGGTTCTAGACATGCATGTCCACTTTGGATCTTGAGGGGTCATATTCTCATTTAGTTATTCCTTTTACTTTAATATACTTAATGAACCTCTTTGCATTCACCCTAAACTTCTCAGCTAAAGCTACCTTGTGCCCCCTTTTCGCCTACCTGATTTCCTTCTTCAGTAAACTACTGTATCCCGTGTACACCTCCAGGTAGTCCCTCGATCCCAGCTGCTTGGACCTGAGCCACGCCTCTTTTTTGCTCGTCAAAGCCTCATTATCTCCTGACATCCGAGGTTCCCTCTTCCTACCAACCTTGCCTATTACCCTCACACGAACATATCGACCTTGAACTGTAGACATTTTACTTTTAAAGGCCTCCCACTTGCAGGAGGTCCCTTCGCCTGCAAACAAACACCTCCAACCAACCCCTACAAGCTCCTGTCTAATTCCATCAAAATTCTCCTTGCCCCAAGTTGGAACTTGAACATGTGGAGCAGTTTTGTCATTCTCTGTAACTATTTAAAAATTAATAGAAGTATCGTCACGGGTCCCAGAGTGCTCCCCGACTATCACCTCAGTCACCTGTCCTGCCCTAGATCTTAGAGTAGGTCATGTTTCGTCCCTTCCCGAGTTGCACCCTCTACTTACTGCTTGAGGAAACTATTCTGAACACACTTAATAAATTCACCCCATCTCAGTCCTTAATTCTCTGTCATTCCCAGTCTATGTTCGGAAAATTAAAATCTCCTACTAATGCAATCCTATTGGCCCTGCAAGTCTCCCCAGTCTGTCTGCATATTTTTGTTCCCCTAATTCCTCATTTACTATTTGGGGGCCTATAGTACAATTCAAATACTATCAGTATTCCCTTCTTATTTATTAGGTCCCCAGACAAATCCTCACAGGATGATCCATCAGTTATTTTATCTCTGATTACTGCTGTGTTACTCACCTTAATCAAAAATGAAACTCCCCGTCGCCTCTTTCCACCATCTCTGTCCCGTATAAAACACCTGTACCCTGGTACATTGAGCTGTCAGTGCTGTCCCTCCCTGAACCATGTTTCAGTAATGGCTATAATATCCCAGTCCCATGCACCGATCCACGCCCTGAGTTCATCGGCCTTACCTGTCAGCCATCTTGCATTGAAACAGTTGCAATTTAATCCAACAGGCATTCCTTGCTCCTCGTCATTGTCTAGCCTGACCTGTCTCTTTATTTTACTGTTTCTGATTACTGTATCTCCTTCCAGCCTCACACTTGCCTCCCTGCTGTTGAGGATCCCACCACTCCCCAACCCCAGCCAATCAAGTTGAAACCCTCCCTTGCAGCAGTTGCAAACCTGCCTGCTTGGATACTGGTCCCCTTCCAGTTCAGGTACAACCTGTCCTTCCTGGACACGTCACCTTGCCCCACAAAAGATCCCAGTAATCCACAAATCTCTGCCCTCTGCACCAATTCTTTCGCCACCCCTTTGTCTGCCATATCTTCCTGTTCTTACCCTCATGAGCACGGAGAACTGGAAGTAAAGTGGATATTACCACTGTCTTTTCTCCTTTTCCCTAGCTCTCTATAATTACTCTGCAGGATGTCATCACGATTTCTACCTGTGTCACTCTTTCCTTTGTACCAATGTGCACAATGACTTCTGGCTGCTTACCCCCACCCCCACCCCCGGTGAGAACATTCTGCAGCAGCTCTGAGACATCCTGGACCCTGGCATGTGGGACGCTATACTCCATTCTGGATTCCCATTTGCTGCCACCAAATCTCCTGTCTGTTCCCCTCACTATCGAATCGGATAATTACTTCTGTAGTTATTCTACTTGCACAGCCTTCTGATAATGGGAATTCTTCATGAAACAGTTGAATTTGGCTTAATTGTTTTGCTTCGGCAATGGGGAGATTCCAATGAATCCTCATCAGGAATCCTCCATAAGTGGGAAAGACGACTGGGCTTTTTTCACTCCCAAACATTGCTGTGATGAGCGATAGAGAAACAGAAAGGGAGCAATAGAATGTTTCTCCACAGATAGGCTACATTTTCCATCTGTAAGTTAAATCAATAACGTTATCAATCCCACACTGAACTCCGTGAGCTCTTCTTGAACATTGTTCAAACTATATGACTCCATTACATTCTTGACTCCAGGTCAGTGCGTTATTGCAGAATCAATTCATTCACAATAAATGGTCATACTTGTTTTGAAGATGTATTAATATGTGCTTGCATAATGTAAAAATAAGCGTTTCATGTCTTCACAATATCTGTGTTAAAATGAATATTCTAAAACATATACAGTAATTGCAGTAATTACAGCCTGTCCGTGAGCATGTAAGAAGAGAATTCAGAATTCAATTTTTCTGTCCAATGACTTTTCCTTTGGAACTGACTTATTCTTAAAGTATTTCCCCAGTTTTATTCTTCCACACAAGAAGAAATATCCATCCGGTATTCACCAACTACACTCTTCTCAAGATCTTATATGGTCAATAAAACATCTCTCATTCTCAGGCCGAACTTTAATTCTTCATAACGTAATGCCTTCAGCCCAAGAATGCATAAAGAGAAACATCTTTCGAGAGCAATTTTGTTTTTTTTTTCAGTTTAGGCAGTATAACTACACATAATATAACAGATGCAATCTCAGCAATGCCCTGTACGGATGCAGAAAACATCGCTAAGATCATACCCAACACCCCTTGCACGAAACAGGATCATGACATTTACCTTCCAAATCACTTGCTACATCTTCAGGTTAATTTGATGTGATTCATGTACTAAGACACACAAATCCCTCTGTACCATTGAGTTCTGCATTCTCCTTGCATTTAAATACATTTCTGCTGTTTCATCTTACCCAAAACAGAAAATTTCCATCACATATATATTGCACTGTTTTTTTTTCTGCTGAAGCTTTGCTCACAGCCATCCTCTGTCTGCATGCCATTGCTTGTTGCTGTGCCTTCCCCAGTCTGTGTCCCATAACAGACGATCTGTCCTTCCCTGTCTGTATCCCATTACAGACGTACTGCCTTCAGCCGTCTGTATCGCATTGCAAAGGCTCTGCCCTTCCCTGTCTGTGTCCCATTTTCGATGTACTGCCCTCGGTCTGCCATCCTCTGTCTGTATCCCATTGCAGACAGTCTTCCCTCCCCCGTCTGCATCCCATTGCAGACTCTCTGCCCTCCCCCTGTCTGTATCCCATTGCAGATGCTCTGCCGCCCCCAGTCTGCATCCCACGGCAGACGCTCTGCCCTTCCTTGTCTGTGTCCGACTGCAGACGCGCAGCTCTCGCCTGTCTGTATCCCATTGCAGACGCTCCTCCATCCCCTGTCTGCATCCCACTGCAGACGCTCTGCCCTTCCTCGTCTGTGTCCCATTGCAGACGCGCAGCCCTCCCCCTGTCTGTATCCCATTTCAGATGATCTGCCCTCCCCCTGTCTGTATCCCATTGCAGACGCTCTGCCGTCCCCTGTCTGTATCCCATTGCAGACGCTCTGCCGTCCCCTGTCTGTATCCCATTGCAGATGCTCTGCCCTCCTCCTGTCTGTATCCCATTGCAGACACTCTGTCTCCATTTTACACCTTATTGAATGATTATCCTGGTGCATGAGCAAACTGAGCTCCATCTCCTTCATCCGTTTCATTAGAATAGATTGTAATTTGTTGATGACCTCATACAGATCCCTGAAGAACTCCACTCGTTACAGCTTTCCAAACACAAAATGAGTAATGATCTCTACTCTGCATTTTTTGACAGCTCCCCAGGGTGTCCCTGCTTCTGCATAACAGCCTGGGATGGTTATATGACGTCCCCCTGTTCTGTGTAATTGACTGAATACTTCATTCTGTTTGGTGCGGTCTGTTTGGTGCAGCCCATTTTGCCGCAGACCAATTTAGGCGCAGAACTATTTCAGCGCAGCTCATATTTATTCCTTTTCAGGCTGAGATAAAAGCATTAATCAAAGCAATAAAAATAAAAATAATGTTTATTGCCTTCAGTAAAAATGTTAAAAAGACACTTGAGTAAGTATAACACTGACTCAGAGTTTTCTTTCAGAGCTAAAATGATAATTGGTTTTTCATTTATTCCGATTGAAAACATTCATGAAGCTATTGAACATTTGACTGATGCCCTTCCAGATGAATTGCAACCACTGCTGGACTGGTTCGAGGATAACTATGGAGGTAGAAGATTAAGCAGAGGAAATGGTCGGTGTCCACCGCTTTTTCCAGTTGGAATGTGGAATTTATATGAAAGAACTTTAAACAATGAGGACAAAACAAACAATAATGCAGAAGCTGCCCACAGGAGATGACAATGCGAACTTGATGTGGAAATATATTGAGAGTTTACGAAAAGTTCAGAGAGGAAGGGACATTTACGATGAGCATCTGATAGCAGGGCACAATATTCCTTTGAAATTAAAGAAGCAGATGCTAGAATACAAACACTGGTAAGAAGATTTAGTGAGAGAAATGATGTCGAGTATTTACGAGGATTGCCCATAATTTTGAATGAACGTCATGTTTTAGATTTTTTGTAATGAACTTATATCATTTATATTTTTCTTTTTAACATTTTTACTGAAGAGAATAAACATTATTTATATTTTTAGTCTTTCATTAATGTTTTTAACTAAGCCTGAAAAGTGAGAGAGATGAGATTGGAAATGCCAGCAAGTTTAAATTGAGAATTCCTCTTTACTGAATATTGCTGCTTACTTGGTTGGTGGGACGTCGATGTTTCAGAATCTCCACACAAGGTGTCCTGGTCCTCTTAGCTCTTTCCAGGATCCTCCCCACATGTCGAGGTAGAGGGTGAGGGAACGGATATCGGGCACTCTAACACCCGGCTTGGCATTTTATGTCGTATTCCAGGATGTTTCTCCTGGAATGGGAGAAGAGGAGGGACGGAGTGAGGGTGGGAGTGGGTGTCCCTGCTGTTAATGCTGGTATAGGGGAAGGGGGAAGGGTGAAGGGTGAGATGTCCGGAGGGAGTCTGACCACAGTGTTGTATCCATGCAGTGGTATGAGTGTGCGTGGCTATTGCGTCAGTGACAGAAAAAAGTGGGGGAAGGAAGGTGCTGAATTCAACAGTGAGTGTGGTCGTGCTTGAGCCTTATTTGGAGGTAGAGTGTGAGCCTTGTTCGGGGGTAGGTGTTATAACACATATACAGTGAGTGTGAGGGAGCAGAAGAATATGGTGACACTTATTTTGGCAAAGTGGGGTGAAAGAATATTGATACTTGTCCTGTATTGCTGACCAATTCTTCAGATCATCTCAGCGTTGAGGTGAGTCTCCCTGACCGTCTTGTCCAAGTCTATCAGTAATAACGCCTCAGACCCTTTCCATCACTTCTCACAGAATCAGTTTGGGTGGATCTTGGTGAAGCAAACATTAATATATCAAAACCAAATCTGTCACGTAAATACTTTACAACATATGCTCTGGAAATTAGGTATGCAAGTATATTCAAGGGGGAGCAATGACACAGTGATATTATCACTGAGGTCTTAACCCAGAGACCCAGGTGATATTCTGAGGACATGAATTCAAATCCTGACAAGGCAGATGGTGGAATTTGAATTCAATATGTATCTGGAATCAAGGGTTTATGATGACCAGGAATCCATTGTCAATTGTTGGGAAAACTCATCTGGTTCACTGATACCCTTGAGGGAAGGATACTGCTGTCCTTACCTGGTGTAACCTGCATGTGACTCCAGACTCAAGACAACGCTACTGACTCTTAACTGCCCTCTGGCATAGACAATAAATGCTGCTTCTCCAGCGACACCCTCATCCTGTGAACGAGCAACAAATAATCGTGTTTGCTGCAGTGATAATGGATGGTCTCCAGTTGCACCGAAACTGCAGTGACTACTAATACTGTGAAGATAAACTTCCGTAAGTGTGGATTAGGTAGGGTGAACAGTATGTTGTGAACCAAACTAGAGAGCAGGTTATTTCAGATTTGGTGTTGTATTGTCAGGAGGACTACTTAATAACCTTGCTCTGAAGTAGCTTTGGAGGAATAGTGACATCAATATGTTACATTTTTACACCGCGTCTGAATACAATATCGAATATTTGAACATTCTGGTTAAGCATCATGGAAGCCCGGAGGCTGGAGGGTCAACACGCTCCAATGAATTGGGGAAGTACAATATAACATTCAATGATTGTGAGAGTCATTGAGTCCGACAGCACGGAGAAAGGCCCTTCAGCCCAAATTGGTCCATTCCGAACAAAATGTCCATTCACATTAAACCCATTTCCCTGCCCTTGCCCCATATCCTTCTTATTCTTTCCTATCCGTGTATTTGTCCAAATGCATTTTAAATTTTGTGAACGTACCTCCCTCAACCATTTCTGCTGGCATCTCATTCCATGTGCACACCACCATGTGCGTAAAAGAAATTGCCCCTCAGGTTCCCTTTTACTCTTTCCCCTCGGATCGTAAATTGATGCCCTCTAGTCCGTGGTTGCTCAATCCTGTGGCAAAAAAAGACTGAGTGCATTCACTCTATCCATGCTTCCCATGACCTTATACACTTCTATCAGATCCCCCTCAGTCTCATACACTCTAAAGTAAAAACTCCTAGCTTGCCCAACCTCTCACTATATCTCAGACCATTGAGTCCGGGCAACATCCTTGTAAATTTCTTCTGCACTATTTCCAGTTTAATAACATCCTTCCTATAGCAAAGTGAACAACATAAACATAACACTACCAGTATTGCCTCACCAGCATCCTGCATAACTGCAGCATAACTCCCTAATTTCGATACTCATTACTTTGACTGATGAAGGCCAGTGTGCCAAATGCTTTTTTCACTGCCGTATCTCCCTGTGACTCCACGTTCAGAGAACCGTGAACCTGAATTCAAAGGTCCCTTTGTCTCAATACACTACTTAAGACCCTGTCATTCACCATGAAACTCCTACCTTGATTTGACTTTCTAAAATGCAAGAACTGACATTTATCTGTAAATATATATACAATATACATTCTTGAAACAAACAGTAATAGTCCCAGAACCGACTCCTGAGGCATTCCACTCATCACAGGCCTTCAGTCCGATAAGCATGCTTCCACTATTACTCTACGTTTCCTACCATCAAGCAAATTTTGGATCTGATTTGCCAGCTCACCCTCAATTCCATATGATCTAAACTTACAGAGTAGCCTACAATGTGGAACCTTACTGAAGGCCTTACTGAAATCCATACACACTACGTGTACCACCATGCCCTTGTCAAAGTTACTGGTCATTTCACCAAAGCACTCTCACAAATTTTAAGCCATGATCCCCCATGAACAAAGACTGCTCATAATCACACCCTACCTTTCCAAATGCATGTATATCGTCTCTCTCAGAATCTTCTCAAGAAACCTACCTCCTAGAGATGTTAGGTTTACTGGTCTATAGGGCCCAGGTTTTTCTTTGTAGCTCTTCTTGAATAAAGACACAGCATTCGCCACCCTCCAGTCCTCCAGGACCTCACCCGTTGGAGACCGATGATACAAAAGTACCAACCACGGCCCCCGCTATGACTTCTCTGTCCTCGTGTAGTCTTCCTGAATATATCTGGTCAGGACCAGGAGATTTATAGAAATACAGCATAGTCTGAAAGATATGTCTACTTATTTCAGGTGAAAACACCAAAGGGTGAGTCAGTGAATAATGATGACTAACATAACAAATTAAAGAATATATAAATCACAGGAAGTGACTTCAAAAGAATTCCAGACATTGTGGAATCCTAAGAATTCTCAGAAAATTGCAATCCAGAAAAGGAGGGCCATGAAACTGATGAGGAAATCAAAAAGCGAACATGCATGCAAACAAACAGGAACACAAAGACTGCAAAAATCTACGATCTATATTTCAAAAGAAAAAAATTAGTCGAATGTGGAAATTTGCAATCGGGAGAGACGAGATTATGGTGAATAATAGGGAAATGGGAAAGCAAATGACCAGTTACTTTACATCTGTCTTAATGGAGTAAGATCCAGAAAATCACCCAGAAATACGAAGTGATCGTATAGGACTTGTGGAGGTAAAGACATAGTCAATTCATATCAGTAACAAGGCAATATTGAACATGCAGCTGGATTGAGCATTGCTAAGCTTGACAAACCAGATGTACTTCATACCAAAATCTTCAGAAATAAATCACGAATAGAAGTATTGATTGAATTGTCGATGACTGCGTTCTATTTTCCTGTACATTCTGCAGTGTCTGGAAGCTGGTGTAGATAAATGTACATTAGTAACCGTGATCCAAGCACGATAGATGAATGGTAGGGATCCAAGCATCCACAAAGGGAAGAAGAAATAGTGTGGAGAACTGCTGACAAATTAACTTGACATTTGTCGGGAAACTGTTGGAATCTATTATATAGGATGTGATATTGGATATTTTGACATTATTAGCAACATTGGAGAGACTCAGTATGCATTTCTGAAAGGGAAATCATACTTGACAAACTTTGGAATTGTTTGAAGTTGATTCTTACAGAATAGATAATGGGGATCCAGACGAATTGACATATTTTAGATTATCAGAAGGCTTTCTATAAGAACTCGCACAGTGAGTTCGAAAATACAATGATGTGAATGGTATTTGGAGGAATATATGTAAGTGGAACCTTAAAGTTTGTTTGCCTTCCTTTAAGGGAGTCAGAACATAGATGTAAAGACATGTTGAAGCAGTTTCACAGAGTGTTGGTGAGTACTGTACCTGGAGTATTGAGAACAGTTTTGGTGACCACATCTAAGAAAGAATATACTGACCATAAAGGAAGTGTGATGGACATTATCCAGATAAATCCCTCAGATTGCGTGATGAGGAAACTCGGCCTGTGTTCTCTAGAGTTTCAACGAATCAGCGGTGGGTCACTGTGAACTTATAAAACTCACAAAACATACAGTAAGTTGGAAATTAACAGGAAATTTATCAGGCTGTCTAATCCATATTCAAGGCAAATAATGATAGGATAAGGGAAAAACTATTGAAGACTGCAATAAGAAGGAAATTCTGTGCATGGAGGCGACTGACAAAAACAAGGGCAAGGCAGGACATAAGAAATAAAGAAAAAAGAATACAAGCATGGACTACTTTCTAAACGGTGAGAACATTCATAAAGCCAAAGTACAAAGGGATCTGGGAGTGCTAGTTGAGGATTCTCTAAATGTAAACATGCAGTTTGAGTCCGTTATTAAAAAAGCGAATGCAATGTTGTCAATTATCTCAAGAGGGTTGGAATATAAAAGCACCGTTGTACTACTGAGACTGTACAGAGCTCTGGTTAGGCCCCATTTGGAGTACAGTGTCCAGTTTTGGTCCCTACACTCAGGAAGGACATATTAGCACTGGAGCGTGTCCAGCAGAGATTCTCACTGATGATCCCTGGAATGGTAGGTCTAACATATGAGGAACGGCTGAGGGTCCTGGGATTGTATTCATTGGAGTCTAGAAGATTAAGGGGAGATCTAATAGAAACTTACAAGATAATACATGGCTTGGAAAGGGTGGATGCTAGGAAATTGTTTCCGTTAGACGAGGAGACTAGGACCCGTGGACACACCCTTAGAATGAGAAGGGGTAAATTCAGAATAGAAATACGGAGACATTTCTTCAGCCAGAGAGTGGTGGGCCTGTGGAATTCATTGCCACAGAGTGCAGTGGAGGCTGGGACGCTAAGGCAGAGATTGATAAATTCTTGATGTCACAAGGAATTAAGGGCTACGGGGAGAATGCGGGTAAGTGGAGTTGAAATGGCCATCAGCCATGATTGAATGGCGGAGTGGACTCGATGGGCCAAATGGCCTTACTTCCGCTCCTATGTCTTATGGTCTTATGGTCTTATGGACAAGATTACAGAGAATCCCCAGATAACCTACAAGTGTGTCAAGCGGAACAGAATAACCAATGAACACGTAGGACTCATTAGTGACTTGCCAAGTTGCATCTAAATCAACTTTAGTAGTAGTAGAAAGAGGGGAGTGGTAGAAGGCTGTTTGTGTGAGTGGAGGCGAGTGTCCAATGCTGTACCACGGACATCAGTGCTGGGTCCCTTATTATTTGTGATTCGGAGGTGCTAGTGTTGGGCTGCGTTGGACAAATCTATAAATAGCAAAATGTCAGACCATAGTCTAACAGGTTTATTCAGCAGCACTAGCTTTCGAAATACTGCTGCTTCATCAAAGTGCACAACCACGTGATGTAACTGATGTTCAGAGATTTTTATCCTTATTATTTGTGGTATTCATAAATGATGCAGCTGTGAATATGGACGAGGGGTGGGGTGTGTAATAAATAAGTTTATATTTGTAACAAAGATTGGCCGGTTGGCATGAGGAGGAAAGCCTTATGTTACAGGTAGATACTGATGGAATGGTCAGATGGGTGGATCAATGGCAGATGGAATGCAACCCTGACAAATATGAAATGATGCACTTTGGAAGAAGGAACCAGATAGGGGAGTACTCAATGAATGGCAGAACAGTAGAAAACTCAGAGGGTGCTTCTCCAGACACCGCTGAATGTGACTGCACAGGTTATACACAATCTGGGAAAGGCTGGGGGAATGTAAACATAGCCTTTATTAATCGAGGCATAGATTATAAGAACTATGCAGAACTTTGGTGAGGGCAAGATGGAAAAATGTGTCTAGGTCTGGGAACAACATTACAGGAAGGATGTGATTGTAGTGCAGGCGGTGCAGAGATGTTCCCTTGGATGGAGCATATCAGCTATGGAGAGAGGTTGGATAACTTCAGGTTGTTTAGTTTGGAGGAGAGAATACTGCGAGGTCTGTGATTCAGAAGGATAGGATTACGAGGTACATGGACAGGATGGATAGACAGCAGCTGTTGCTGTTACTCAAAGGGTCACACTTTAAAAGTGAAGGATTTACGGTTTAGAGAAAATTTGAGAATTGTTTTTCAACCAGAGCGTGTTGGGATCTGGAATGCACTTCTTGAGAGTGGAGTTGTCATGCTAACCTCAAACCATTAGAAACGACACTGTTGTGCACGTCAAATGTTTTAAGATTCACGGCTAAGGTCTTGTGTCGGAAAGTGGGCCGAATGTCGACTGTGCTGTATTTCTGGTAGTACAGAGTCTGTGCTTATGTGATTGTATGGCTGTGGAAGGTCAATCATTGAGTAGCTTAAGGTAGGAATTGATGGGTTTCTGAAGATTATCTTAACAAAGTTGATAAGCGAGAACTTGTAATATTTTCTGGAAATACGTCAATGGCAAAATTAAGATAAAAATGTTGCAGATTTCTAACAGTCTGATACCAGATAATTGAGGACCGGGAAATAGCAGAACTATGGAGCAAATACTTTAGTTATGCATTCACAGAAGAAAACAAAACAAAAAAGAAAGCAATACTAGGGAATTTCAGTCTTGTGAGAAAAGGGGAATAGAATGTAAATAGCAACTAAACAGTTTAGAGAAAGTATTGGACTGAAATTAATGGGCATAGACAGAGTCAACAGAGATTTATGACATGGGAATCATATTTGAGAAAGTGGCTTTTAAGAAAATTATGTAGGAGGTATCAATGCAATACGAGTGGATGAACAGAAAGATTTTTGATAAAGCCCCAAGCCTATTGTGCAAATTCGAATCCTATGGGACTCGGGCGAATATATGGTCATAGATTTAGAATGGGAGAGCTGGCAGGAAACAGGGAGTAGGAATAAAAAAATGTTTTATTTTTAAATGGAAGGCTTGGAGGATACTGTACTAATCGTGTCTTGGGCTCCAGCTATTCCCAATACACATCATATCTTTGGGTGAGTGGCACAAATGCAACACTCCCAAGTCTGCTGACAGCATTGAACAATGTCAGCCTGTGAGTGGATGAGGAGGATATAAAAAGCTCCAAGGTGACTGAGATAATTCGAGTGACTGGGCAAATACGTGGCAGATGGAGAGCAATGGGAGAGGTGAGATGTTGTGTACTTTGAATGGAACAATGGACTGGCAGCCTCTCATTTGAAAAAGGAGCGGTTGAAAAATGTTGCACTATAAATTAACTTAAGCTGCATTTTTGTTTATTTCTGCGTAGCCCTCCGAGTCCATGTAGGGCAGTGAGTTGTGAGGGCAGAAGTCAATACTGGGAATGGCATTGGCATGCTGACCATTTTATGTTGGCCCAGCAAGTGGGGAACTGTAACTTTGAAAGTTATCTGTATCTCCCTGTACACCAACCACTTAAAGCAATATTGCAGGAGCAGAAAGCAGAAAGGAAGCAAAATGCTGCATTCAGCTTCATTTCGGGGGCATTTGAGTACAGGACTAAATGTATCTTACGGCAGCTTTACAGGGCCTTAGTGAGACCGCATCCCGAACATTGTGCAGCATTATGTGCAGTTTTGGTCTCTTTTCCTAACAGATGACAAACCTGACGTTGAGGGAGAGCAGCAAAGGATGACCAGACTGATCTCTGGGATGACAGACTTGCTGTGGGAGCAGAGTTTGGGGTAACTGGACCTGTATTCAATGGGGTTTAGGAAAATGAGTGGAAATCTCAGTGAAATATATAACACTCTGACAGGGCGAGACAGATTAGAAGCAGGGATGGTAATTCCCCTCTAAAACAAGAGGCCACAATATTAGGTACAGACAGGCCACTTTGCATTGAGATGAGAATAAATACCTGCACTCGGAGACTGGAGAACCAGGGGTACTCTCTCCAAGATCAGGCTGTGGAAGTCAAGGGACTGAATATAAATAAGGATTTCTGGAAACTAAAGGGATAGGGAGAGAGCAGGAGCATGGTGTGAAGATAGAAAATCAATCCAAGTTGTTCTCCAATACGGCAATAACTGTGTTTCTGTGCAACCTGTGTTGTACAAAATCGTACAATATTAATAATGGGGTCTATGGAAAAAAGAAGGTAAGTTGTGAACCCCCAAAAATATAGTAAAAACCAAAAATTAAATTTGATCTAACACAGAATAGGACAGTCTAAATAAATCTTTAAATTACATGTTGTAATGGAACAGTGCTGTAAATGTAACGCTTTTACACTACAGTCACTCACTGGAACAACGTACCTTTCACCACAATCTTCATTTGAAAGCGTGCGGGGGCTGACTGACCATGTGATACCGATGCTGAATTCCAGTTCTCTCCAAGATCCTCCCCACAGTTTGAAATAAAGTTCTTTCGAAATATAGACTACAATTCCCAGTTTCAGGCTCAGTTTCAAAGCCTGCAGATTCAATTGCATTCCTGTTTTTGCTGAACACATTGATTGTACCTTTTGTAGACAGAGGGTGTCTGAGGCAGGATTTGCTGTTCAGCTGGTGCCCGCCAAGGAATCGCGTCACAGTGAACGCCAGTTCACTTTTTAGAAAAAGGTTCATGAATTGCATTGCAGCCTAATTGTATTAAATCAACACACATTATTGGTGAACTGCCTGTACATAGAATGGAGGCGCACAACTGATGGGCTGAATGGACTACAGCAGTTCTCATTTTATGTTTCACAATGTTTAAACATATTAAGGGATATGTATATTCTATGAGTAAAACTGCGTTGAGTAGATTTTCGGCCATTAAATAGAATAGGGAAAGCTCAATGAGCTGTCTGATGTATTCCTTTCCAGATTCTTCTGTGCAGTGTGTGGGAAAGCTCCGTAAATATTGTTACACGCTCTCAGCTGTTAGGAATGAGATCTCTGCAGGGTCGACAGCATTGTGTTTCCCATTCCCTTTTCTGATAACGAGGCTGGTGCCGGGTGTTCTCTCCAGGTTTATTCTTTAAGTCCTCGGAACAGTTTGATACAATTGAGTGCCTTGCTTGCCCGTTTCAGAGACCATTGAAGAGTGTTTCACATGTCTGTGTGTCTGGAGTCACTTTTAGGCCAGACAGGAAAGCAATGGGGATTCACTTCCTGAAAGTACACTGGGGAAGGAGATCGACGTCTAGAATCGACATTGAACACAAGATTACTATTACTGACACCAGATATTAGATCTTGATATTTTATTAATTGTTTTTAAATTGCACCAGTTGCCAGAGAATTATCCTGGTCTGGATTAGCAATCCAATGACAATGCCACAACAGCACCATCTCCACATGGGGGCCTATCGGAAATCACACTGAACCGATTATTTCTGTGCTGTGTGACAGCTCTATCAAAAATAGCCCCAACCAATTTGATTATCGTGATGGGACTGAGGGCGTGGTAATTGGTCTGATTGTAATTATTCCCTTGTTAGGGGATGGGACATAGTTGAGTAATTACCCACATTGCCAGGGAGAAGGAACCAGACAGGGGAGTACTCATTGAATGGCAGAACACGAGACAGCTCAGAGGGTGCTTCTCCAGACATCGCTGAATGTGATTGTACAGGTTAATACACAATCTGGGAAAGGCTAGGGGAATGTAAACATAGCCTTTAATAATCGAGGCATAGATTATACGAACTATGCGGAACTGTGGTGAGGGCAAGATGGAATACTGTGTGTAGGTCTGGGAACAACATTACAGGAAGGATGTGATTGTCGTTGAGGGGGTGCAAAGCAGATTCACCAGGATATTCCCTGGGATGGAGCATATCAGCTATGGAGAGAGGCTGGATAACCTCAGATTGTTTAGTTTGGAGGAGAGAAGGCTGCGAGGTCTGTGATTCAGAAGGATAGGATTACGAGGTACATGGACAGGGTGGATACACAGCAACTGTTGCTGTTACTCAAAGGGCCACACTTTAAAAGTGAAGGGTTTGCGGTTTAGTAAAGATTTGAAAATTGTTTTTCAACCAGAGGGTGTTGGGGTCTGGAATGCACTTCTTGAGAGTGGAGTTGTCATGCTAACCTCAAACCATTAGAAACGACACGGTTGTGCACTTCAAATGTTTTAAGATTCACGGCTAAGGTCTTGTGTCGGAAAGTGGGCCGAATGTAGACTGTGCTGTATTTCTGGTAGTACAGAGTCTGTGCTTATGTGATTGTATGGCTGTGGAAGGTCTATCATTGAATAGCTTAAGGTAGGAATTGATGGGTTTCTGAAGATTATCTTAACAAAGTCGATAAGGGAGAACTTGTAATATTTTCTGGAAACATGTCAATGGCAAAATTAAGAGAAAAAAGTTGCAGATTTCTTACAGTCTGATGCCAGATAATTGAGGACCGGGAAATAGCAGAACGATGGAGCAAATACTTCAGTAATGCCTTCACAGAAGAAAACAAAATCAAAAAGAAAACTTCCTAGTCATACTAGGAAACTTCAGTCTTGTGAGAAAAAGGGAATAGAATGAAAATAGCGACTAAACAGTTTAGAGAAAGTATTGAAAGTCAACAGATAATTATGAAATGGGAATCATATTTGAGAAAATGGCTTTTCGTAAATTTATGTTGGAGGTACCAATGCCATACGAGTGGAATCTCAGAAAGAGTTTTGATAAAGCCCCAAGCCTATTGTGCAAATTCGAATCCTGTGGGAATCGGGCTAATATATGGTCATAGATTTAGAATGGGAGAGCTGGCAGGAAACAGGGAGTAGGAATAAAAAAATGTTTTATTTTTATATGGAAGGCTTGGAGGATGTTGTAAGGATCGTGTTTTGGGCTCCAGCTATTCTCAATGCCCATCATACCTTTGGGTGAGGGGCGCAAATGCAATATTCCCAAGTCTGCTGACAGCACTAAACGATGTCAGCCTGTGAGTGGATGAGGAGGATGTAAAAAAGTTCCAAGGTGATTGAGACAAGTGGAGTGACTGGGCAAATACGTGGCAGGTGGAGAGTAATTGGGGAGATGAGATGTTGTGTAATTTGATGGGAACAATGGACTGGCAGCCTGTCATTTGAAAACGGATTGGTTGAAAAATGTTGCATTATAAATGAACTTAAGCTGCATTTTTGTTTATTTCTGCGTAGCCCTCCGAGTCCATGTATGGCAATGCGTTCTGAAGCCAGAAGTCAATACTGGGAATGGCATTGGCACGCTGACCATTGTATGCAGGCCCAGCACGTAGGGAACTGAAACTTTGAAAGGAATCTGGGTCTCCCTCTACACCAATCACTTAAAGCAATATTGCAGGAGCAGGAAGCAGGAAGGAAGATAAATGCTGTATTCACCTTCATTTCAGGGGCATATGAGTACAGGAGTAAATGTATCTTCCTGGAGCTGTACAGGGCCTTGGTGAGACCGCATCTCGAACATTGTGCAGCATTGTGTGCAGTTTTGGTCTCTTTTCCTAACAGATGACAAACCTAACATCGAGGGAGAGCAGCAAAGGATGACCAGACTGATCTCTGGGATGACAGACTTGTTGTGGGAGCAGAGTTTGGGGTAACTGGACCTGTATTCAATGGGGTTTAGGAAAATGAGTGGAAATCTCAGTGAAATATATAACACTCTGACAGGGCGAGACAGATTAGAAGCAGGGATGGTAATTCCCCTCTAAAACAAGGGGCCACAATATTAGGTACAGACAGGCCGCTTTGCGTTGAGATGAGAATAAATGCCTGCACTCGGAGACTGGCGAACCAGGGGTACTCTCTCCCAGATCAGGCTGTGGAAATCAAGGAGCTGAATATAAATAAGGATTTCTGGAAACTAAAGGGATAGGGAGAGAGCAGGAGTATGGTGTGAAGATAGAAAATCAATTATCATTCCAGGTTGTTCTCCAATAACGCAATAACTGTGTTCCTGTGCAACACTGTGGTGTACAAAATCATGCAATATTAATGGTGGGGTCTATGGAAAAAAGAGGGTAAGTGGCGAACTCCCAAAAATATCAGTAAAAACCAAAAATTAAATTTGATCTAACACAAAATAGGACAGTCTAAATAAATCTTTAAATGACATGTTGTAATGGAACAGTGCTGTAAATGTAACGCTTTTACACTACAATCACTCACTGGTGCACTGTACCTTTTACCACAATCTTCACCAGAAAGCGCGCGGGGGCTGACCGACCATGTGATACCGATGCCGAATTCCAGTTCTCTCCAAGAATCTCCCCACAGTTTGAAATAAAGTTCTTTCAAAATAATCTACAATTCCCAGTTTCAGGCTCAGTGTCAAGGCCTGCAGAGTCGATTGCATTCCTGTTTTAGCTGAACACGGTGATTGTAACTTTTGCAGACTGAGGGTTTCTGAGGCTGGATATGCTGTTCAGCTGGTGCCCGCCAAGGAATTTCGTCACAGTGAACGCCAGTTCAATTTATAGAAAAATGTTCATGAACTGCATTGCAGCCGAAATATATTTAATCAACACGTGTTATTGGTGAACTGCCTGTACATAGAATGGAGGCGCACAACTGATGGCCTGAATGGACGACAGCAGTTCTCATTTTATGTTTCACAATGTTTAAACATATTAAGGGTTATGTATATTGTATGGGGAAAACTGCGTTGAGGAGATGTTCGGTCATTAATTAGAATAGGGAAAGCTCAATGAGTTGTATGACATGTTCCTTTCCCGATGCTTCTGTGCAGTGTATGGGAAAGCTCTGTAAATGTTGTCACAAGCTCTCAGCTGTTAGGATTAGGTCTCTGCAGGGTCGACAGGATTGTGTTTCCAGTTCCCTTTTCTGATAACGAGGCTGCTGCCGGGTGTTCTCTCCGGGTTTATCCTTTAAGACCTCGGAGTAGTTTGATGCAATCGAGTGTCTTGCTTGGCCGAATCAGAGACCATTGAAGAGTGTATCACATGTCTATGTGTCTGGAGTAACTTTTAGGCCAGACAGGAAAGCACTGGGGGTTCACTTCCTGAAAGTACATTGCGGAAGGAGATCGACATCTATAATCGACCTTGAATACACGATCACTGTTACTGACACCAAGTATTAGATCTCGATATTTTATTAATTGTTTTTAACTTGCACCAGTTGCCCGAAAATTATCCTGGTCTGGATTAGCAATCCAATGACAATTCCACAACTGCACCATCTCCACATGGGGGCCTATCAGAAACCACACTGAACCGATTATTTCTGTGCTGATTGACAGCTCTATCATAAAAAACCCCAACCAATTTGACCATCGTGATGGGGCTGAGGACATGGCAATTGGTCTGATTGTAATTATTCCCTTCTTAGAGGATGGGACATAGTTGAGTAATTGCCAGGGAGATGACAGAGTTGGAGCTGGAATGAAACAGCTTCCTCAGGGACACGGCTTGTTTTGTAGCAAATGTCCTCAGTCCTATTGCAGGAATGGGGTCAGGACCAAATGCCTTTGTCATATCTACAGTGTCCAGCTGTTGCTTCATGTCACGTGCAGTGAATTGAATTGGTTGAAGACGGGCATCTGTGATTCTGAGGGCATCATATTGAGGGTGAGGTGGGTAATCGACTGAAACTTCTGGCTGAGGATGGTGCAGATACTGCATCTTCTACATGGATGCACAGGGCTGTTCCATTATTTAGGATGGGGATATTTGTGGAGTTCTCTCCTTCAGTAAGTAGTTTAATGGTCCATCGACTTTTATGCATGGATTTGACAGGACGACAGAGCTTAGATCTGATTCGTTAGTCTTGCGATCATCTCTCTCTCTATCAGATGTTAGTCCTGCTGTTCGTAGTGTAACCAGTCAAATGTGGTAGCTTTAATGGATTGTCATCAGGTTTAGGTGCACGTGATTCCGACCCGACCATGTTCACCCACACTCTTCACTGACCCATGGATCGGCTTGATGGAAGTGGTAGACGGGTGGACTACCCTGGGGGACAGCTACAGATTGTCATTGAAATCTACAGCATCAGATGATAACCGAGTTTTAGCTGCAACATCTACAATTCAATTCTACTGAATGCCACCCCCCCCCCCCCACGCCCAGTTCAAACCGAGACCCATTCACCCCTCAGCCCTGTATTCAGTGACCTACTCTGGTTTCTGATGCAGAAATACTTCCATTTTCATTTTCTTATTCTGCTGGAAGTCTTTCCTTGGTGTCACGCCTCCAATTTGTTACATAAACAATATTCATTTAAGGTACTAATCTGAATCTTTTCCTTTCAGTAATGACATCTTCTGTATTTGAAGTGAATGTGTTTCCTTCTGTTTTTCTCCCTGACCATGATTCAGAGCTCTGCAATATCAGTGATGCCAGCCTTATGCAGTTTCAGAGTCAAGGAACTTGTCACCATGCGTTACTGTTCAGTTCCCAGTGTACAACGCTCCATGTTGGACAGGATGTTTGGGCATCTTTGACAATATGTCGTTGGAAATTGTTCAAAACCAGAAATTGCTGAAGAAATTGCGAAAGATGTTGCAGAATTTTCTGGAGTGAATACAGAGTTAACCTTTCAGGTCCAGTGAACCTTCTACAAAGGTTTTTTATTTTTATTTCCAGTATCCATAATTATTTGTTTAATTGAAAAATCGTTCTGTGCCTATTCATTTCTGGAGAAACTCAACAGGTCTCTCAACATCTGCAGAGAGAGAGAAACAGAGTTCCAGTCCAATGTGACAATTCTTCAAAACAGAATACAATTGCAAAATGGTCTTTTATTCCCTTGCCAGAGGTGGAGCATGGGTGACAGAGAAAAGAGGGTGTGGCAAAGGAAAAACGCGCTTTTAGCAGTGGTGAAAGAAAAGATTCTGTATAACGGGTCTAATTTAAGGTGTGAATTCTCTATTGAATGCAAGATAAAGAAGACACAACCACACAAAGTCATACGGAGGACAGGAGGGAGAATGTTGACCATGTGGTAATATATAGATCTGGCCACAGATTCGTTTTCACTGTCGTGATCATTACCCCTTTTAGACAAAGGAATTCAGGTGCTTGCCTTCTTATTGGCACTAGCAAGCGTTTCATGCTGCCTTAGTATTGAAACATGGAGAAAAACAAATCACAGCATGACATTTGGGCTGAGTGATGGTTACCTGTCATTTTTAATATTGCTTCAACTTTGCAGTGCTTATCTTTAAACACTTGTTCTTGAAGTTAGTATTAGATAGAGTGTAGGATGTTGAGGAATGGCATTATAGCTGCTTATAAAATCATGAGAGGTATGGATAGGGTGAATAGCCAAGGTCTTTTCCACAGGATAGAGGAATCCAAACATAGAGGGAATAGGTTTATGGTGTAAGAGGGTAGATTTAAAAGGGACTAAAGGGCAGCGTTTTTACACAGAGGATGGTGGGGGTATGGAATTAGCTTCCAGAGGAAGAGTGGGAGATGCAATGACAGTTACAACATTTAAAACACATTTAGGCAAACATATGAATGGGAAACATTTAGAGGCACATGGACCTAATGAAAACAGATGGGACTAATATAGTTTGGAAAACATGGCCAGCATGGACATTTAGAAAAGCTTCACACAGAGTCAGGGTGGTTTTGTGAAAAGGAAATGATATTTTGCGGTGTAAAATCATGCAAAGTATTTCTGGAGATGCCCGAAAATGTAACAACGGACTTGATAAAGGGGATCTGGTGGACACCAGGCTTTCCAGAGATTTTCCACAAGGTATCACAAAACAAAAGTTCTTACACAAAACAGAAGCTCCAGGACGTCGGATACAGTAGAAAAATGGGATGATGATTGTTTAACACAGAAATAGGAGAGTCAGGGATAATGGATCTTTATAGTAAAGGGTTATCTGCTGGAGTACCACAAATATCAGTCTGATGGCATCAGTTATTTACAATCTATACTGACAGCCTGAAGGAGGGAGCTGAGTGCAATATACATCCAAGTTTGAGGATAACACTGAGAATCAAAAGGCAGGCTGTTATTTAATGGAGAGGACTTCCAGAAAAGGAACAGTAAAGACATTGGAGTCTTCCTGGGTATGAAACATAAAGTCAGCTCGATGATGCAGCAAGTAACTCGTTTGGTACATTAGGCGGTTTCCTGGGAAGGAAGGGTTGTGTTATTGAGAATCTCTAAGATGGTGAGGCGATTATTCATTGGAGTTTAAATGAATGAATAGTGATACTGCTGGAACCTACAAGACACAGAGGGGTTGGAGTAGGTAGATGTTGAGAAGTTGTTTCCATTCTTGAGCAAAGTGTCGAACTCGATGATATAGATACCGAATATGGAACATCGATTTCAATCTGAGATGCAGAGTAATGTCTTGTCTCCGAAGCTAGTGAATGTCTGGAATTTCCTAACTCAGAGAGGTGTGGAGGGATACAAGGAGTCGGCAAGAGAGTGGAGTCGGCAAGAGAGTGGAGTTGAGCCCTGGAGTAGATCAGCCATGTTCTTATGAAATGACAGGGTTAGCTTGAGGGGCCGATTGACCTACTCCTGTTCCTATTTATTAATTTCACATGTTATGCTTTTGGAAAGTAACGGGTTATTTTGCTGGAAATCGTGTTGTACAATGTTGCATTCAGGGAGAGCAGAGGATTTGTTGTTTTTACCCTAGGTAGGGTATGTAGCTGTATTCCCAGCGTATCTGGGTCTGCAAAATGACCCACATCTGTAGCAGAAGTTACAGAGAAGGGAAGCCTGGAAACAGGGACTGGGGGGTGGAGGTGGTGGCCAGTTTCTGATCCAGCCTGGATTTTCCAAGTACATTTCCAAAACTACACCTAACCATCGGAGTGGCCTCGATCGGCCCCTGTTTAACATGTCCGAGGGCTGAATGGAACATCAGAACATAGGGCTGAGGGACACAAGTGGGCCATTCAGCCCTTTGATACTACTCCAACAGTAAATAAGGACATGGCTCATCTCATTGTGGTCCCAGCTGCACTTTTCTTTCCATGCACCATTATCCCTGACTCACCTGTCCATGGAGAACCAGACAAAGCCAACTTAGATATAATTTAAAGATCCAGCCATCCCAAACTTCTGGGTAAGAGAATTCCCACTTGACTGAAATCCTACTTTGTGTATTTCTCCTAATTCCTGCTCTGATGGAGGTTGGAGGGTATCACTGTTTCCTTTTCTCGTCCCTTTCCTCCACTGCTGACACATAATTTTAAATGTAACCAGGTTGGTGATATGGCCTTGATAAGGTTCTCAGACTGAGTCGGGTTCAGTGACAGGAACAAGTCAGGAAGATTTCTTTAGTCAGCCACAAGGAACTAATATAACTAACGAATGTGCATGGTGGATCTGTGGTTAGCACTGCTACCTCCCCTCACCAAGGAGCTGCGTTCAATTCCAACCTCGGGCAACCCTCGATGTGGATTTTTAACATTCTCCCCATGTCTGTGTGGGTTTCCTCCCAGTGTTCCAGTTTCCTCCCACTGTCCAAAGGTATCCAGCTTAGAGCGGATTGGCTATGCTAAATTGCCTATAGCGCCCAGGGATGTGTTGGTTAGATAGGTTAGCCATGGGAAATGCAGGGTTACATGGATAGAGTAGGGGGACAGGTCCGGGGGGTGGGGGGATACTGTTACGAGAGTCAATGTGGACTTGATGGACGGAATGTCCTGCTTCCACAATGTAGAGATTCTATAAAAACAAGAAGTTTTAAAATACAAACACCCAGTGGGTATCTATCTGATCACTCTCATCTAGGTTTTGTATGTTTCAATAACATCACCCCTCATTCCAAGAGTAACCTGTTAAAGCCTTCATAATATAAGATCCTCATCCCTGGAATACATGAAGTGAAATATCTATGAACTGCTTCGAATTTAATTATATCATTTCTCAGGTAAGGAGACAAAAATAATCTCATACACAGATGAAGTTAATTATAGTTTTCTCAGTGGTGATAGTATTTGGAACTCACTTCCCTGCAGAGCATTGGAGGCAGGAATATTGAATATTTTTGAGGCGCAGACAGAAGGTTCATTAGGAATAACGGAGTCAAGGATTATCGAGGAATGGCAGGAATGTGCAGTGTTGGGGAAATGCTGACAGTGGTAAAAAATCACACTGCTCCAGCACATCCAGGAATATAATGCAAAATGAAATGATAATATCGATAAAATGATAAGGGGAAATCCAAGATGGTGTTGATCTGGAAGGTCTGCTTTGTTGGGCTCTGCATCACAGCACGGGCAAAGGGGTTCCCTAACCCACTCCATCACAGCCATTTACTTAAAATGCTTATTTTTGGAAAGATTTGAAATTTGGCAGTTTTAGTAGTTTTAGTTTGTGTAGTTTTTAAGCTCTATGAGACTTTGTTTATTAATGATCAGTAATTCGAGTTCTTCGTCTCTCGAGTTCAAATGTTGCTACAGTGTATTCTGGGTAAATGATGTGCTTAAATGGTCTACCTGGAGCATTTAGGGGAGCCATTAGCCAGAAAAGAGGAAAAATTTACTTTCTAGTCTTAAAAAGAGAGGATGGATGTTCTCCTATTGCAGGAGATGCACCTTGATGACAAAGAACATTTGACTTTCCAGCAGGTCGCGTTTGATCGGGTTTATTTCTCCTCTTTTAATATTACGAGTTGGGGAGAAGCCATAATGGATAAAAAGAATCTTCCATTTAACCTACTAGATTGTATTTGATACTCACGGGAGGCTCATAATCCCCAAAGCCTTGAACTATGGTAAATAATACAGTATTTTGAATGTTTATTGCACCCCCTCCCCACCCACCCCCACCCCCCACCCCCACCCCCGGCGCACCCTCTTAAAATCCTGGTAGATGCATTTTCCAAATTCAGTTATCTTGCATTGTGCACATTATTGTAGAAGATTTCAACTGTCTTATGGACCCCACGGTGGACAGAATGTCCTAAGGTGCCCCAATACCCCCGTTATAATGTAAACAATTAATGGATTTGTGTGCAGAAAGAGAGCTGGTGGATATCTGGAGGCAGATCCCCATCACAAGTAAGGATTTTATTTTCTTCTTTAACCGGCATAAATGCCACACGAGGGTTGATATCTTCCCCATTCCTGCAACAATCTTAGATTCGGTGGCATCCTGCACAATTAGGAATATTACCATTTCTGACCATGAAGCAGTACACTTATTGATTAAGATTAAGGGCAATATAACAGCTTCGAGACACTAGCGAATCAATCTCTTTCGTATTAAGACTAGTTGGTTAATTGAGTATTTAGATTAGATTACTTACAGTGTAGAAACAGGCCCTTCGGCCCAACAAGTCCACACCGACCCGCCGAAGAGCAACCCACACAGACCCATTCGCTGACATTTACCACTTCACCTAACACTACAGGCAATTTAGCATGGCCAATTCACCTAACCTGCACATGTTTGGACTGTGGGAGGAAACCGGAGCACCCGGAGAAAACCCACGCAGACACAGGGGTAATGTGTAAACTCCACACAAACTGTCACCTAAGGCAGGAATTGAACTGGAGTCTCTGGCCCTGTGAGGCAGCAGTGCTAACCACTGTGCCACCGTGCCACCCACTGCAATGAATTCAGATCTTTCTTAGCCATTAATTCAGATTTAACCAGTAAGCCATCCATTCGATGGGAAATTGCTAAGGCTTCTGCCGAGGGATTAATTAATCCTTAGGATGTCGCAGAAGGGGGAGCAGGAACGCCTGGTTTGAGGCAGAGCTGAGGCCAGCCAAGAGGGCATACTGTGATATACCCTCACAATGCTTCAGTCCACAGTGAATTCCACGCTCACACAGACAGCCAGGAAGGTACTTACTTTTGCGAAACAAAGGCTGTTTGAACATGGTGATAAGCCAGGCAGGTATTTAGTCTATCTTGCCAGGAAAACGAACGCCCCTCTTCAGCCATTACCTCAAATAGGAAAGGTACTCGGATCCTTACCTACAATTCCAAAAAGATTAATGCCTCCTGTCCGAGACTTTTCACCAAATTATTTCAGCCTGAAATAATTTGGGGATAGATGGATTAAGATGGAGTCATTTTTCAAGAACCTGGGTCTTCCGGAAGTAACCCCTGAATAGGTGTTGTGCCTTAATGCACCATTGTCAGCACGGGAGGATGTGAAGCAACTTCAGAATGTAAAGGTACACGTTCCTGACGGATTTCTGAGTGAATTTTATAAATAATTTATAAATCTATTGTCAGGGCTGATGTTTAATATGTTCTGTCACTCATACAGTCATGAACCCCTCCCTCCATCGAGAGGCTCATCTCTCTCTGATGCTGAAGAAATGAAGACCCCGGAGGATTGTGCTTCTTACACGCCAATCTCACTTTTAAATGTTGGTCTCAAAATCCCGTCTGAAACCCGTGCATTAAGACTGGAAACTTTGCTGCCTTCCATTACCAAAGAGGACCAAACAGGCTTTATAAAGGGCGGCAGATTTTCCTACAATGTTAAGTGGTTACTCAATATGATCCAAGAGTGTCAACATCAATCTGCCCAGGGATTATTGATCTCTTTAGATGAGGGAAGGCATTTGATTGGGTTCAGTGGCCGGATCTCTTCTGTACATTAGAATGGTTTGGTTTGGTCTACGCAAAGTTTTTATCAAGTGGGTGAGGGTCATTTACCGTGATCCTCTGTCTGCAGTTCTCTCTAATGGTGTGGCCAACCAGTAATATTAATATTTCTCCAGGCAGCCGACAAGATTTACACCTTTCACCATTGTTGTTTACGTTGGGGATTGAGCCACTGGCGGAGGCCATCCGTAGGATAGCAACATATCTGCCCCAGAGGTGGGATAGAAGTCACGAAAGATTACATTGTATGCAGATGAGGGTGTTATGTTTTTTGTCAAATCCCGCAATTTCGGTAGGTCGTGTGATGCAATGCATTAATTCGCTTGTTGCCTTTCCGGGCGATAAATTAATTTCACAAAGTTGGAGGCCATGCCTGTGGGAGGTCTTAGGGAAATACCTGATACTGAGGCTAAATCCTGGTTTCCTTTTAAAAGGTCAATGGGGTGGTTTCCCTATTGCAGTATATTCATTACATCTGTCTTTGATCATTTATTTAACGTGAACTATGTGCATTTGTTGGACAAAATTAAACAAGACCTTCAAAGATGGGAGGCATTTCCAAAATCCTGGCTAGGTCAGATAGCTGTTATTAAAATGAATGTCCTTCTTCATTTCCTACACCCCGTGTGAATGCTTTTTTGATGTTTCCCAGACAGATGAGGCATGTGGGCTGCACTGTGGCACAGTGGTTAGCACTGCTGCCTCATACTGCCCGTGACCCGGTTCACTTCCCACCTCAGGCGACTGACTGCGTGGAGTTTGCACATGCTCCCCGTGTCTGTGTGGGTTTTCTCTGGGTGCTCCGGTTTCCTCCCACAGTAGAAAAATGTGCAGGTTAGGTCAATCGGCCATGCTAAATTGCCCATAGTGTTAGGTGAAGGGGTAAATGTAAGGGAATGGGTGTGGGTGGGTTGTGCTTCGGCGGGTCAGTGTGGACTTGTTGGGCAGAAGGGCCTGTTTCCACACTGTAAGTAATCTAATCAAAGTTTTTTTTTGAAAAAAATGGCTGGTTTAGCTCTTTTATTTGGCACCATAAGCGATTCTTTATCAAGCTAGCAAAATTGCAACTGCCCCAAAGATTGTGGGGAGTTGATCTCCCTGATTAATAGCAATAAATTAAGTTTTTTTTCATCGTATTTGAATGCTTGGCCGCTGTGCTCTTGGCGTCAATATGGCTAGACATTGAGCCCTCTCAGACAAAGTGAACCCTTTTAGTCTGCCGTTCTGAGATAAATTGACAACGTTTATGGAGTATTGTCAGAAACTAATGATGATCAATACTGTTAAAGCATGAAGGACAATCCGTCAGATTGAGGGCAATACAGCCCAAACCATGTTTCTTAACCCCTATAATTGGTATACCAGGTTGTCAACCAGGGATAATGGATTCCAGGTGTAAACTGTGGGCAGCGAGGGGGATACCTTGCTTGGGTGATATGGAATTAGTATAAGCCCTGCAGTGTGGAATCAGGTCCTTGGGCCCAGCAACTCCACTTCGACCCTCTGAAGAGTAACCCACCCACACCCATTCCCCTACCATGCTATATTTACCCTGGTTAATGCCCCAACTTACAGATCCTGGAACACTATGAGCGATTTAGCAATGACCAATTCATCTAACTTGCACATCTGCGTGACTGTGGGAGGAAACCTATGCAGACACAGTTGAGAATTTCCTAACTCCGCACAGCCACTCACCCAAGACTGGAACCAAACCCATGACCCTGGTGTTGTGAGTCAGCAGTGCAAACCACTGAGCCACCACGTGTTACTTGAGGGAGAAACAATTATATCATTTGGTCAAATAATTCGTAGGTATGGGCTACCTAGGAGAGACTCCTTCTGTTTTTTTCCAAATTAGAGACTTGATTAAAAAATTACTTTGAACAGACACTTATAGGTCCGACACAGAGAAGTGGGTTCTTACTGCTAAGAATACGCTCTCTGTTAGTACCCTTTATCATTAGTTGGATAGTGTCCACTCAGACAAGACTGTGCAGCTTCGTGACGTCTGTGCGAGAGAGTTGGGGGTTTAGATCTCTTCGGAGACATGGGAGGATATTTGTGAAAATGCTCGAAGGATTTTGATCTGAAATAGTACCCATTCCATGCAGTTGAAAATTTTTCACATGGTCTATCTGACCCCAGATTTTCCCTCAAAATTCAAAGTGGGATTATCTTCATCGTTTCCTAAATACAGAATGACTACAGACACTCTTACTCATTGCATGTGGTCCTGCTGCAGGCTTCGTATATATTGGAGCTCTGCGTTAGTTGTGCTAGAGTGGGTCATGGAGACCGAATTGGAGGTGAACCTGGTTTCTCTTTTCCTGGGCCTGCCCAGAGTATCTTACACAGATGCACTTGGGAAAAAAATATATCCTTACTTTCTGGGCGAGGGAAAATATTATGTTGTGTTGTATGTCTGAAAACACCCCGGATCTGTTGGGACTTTGTAAACTCATCATGTAGAATATCCCTTTGGACTTTCACACCAACATGGTGCAACAAAAACACAGAGATTAATATAAGTCATAGAGTCATAGAGATGTACAGCATGGAAACAGACCCTTTGGTCCAACCCGACCATGCCGGCCAGATATCCCAAACCAATCTAAACCCACCTGCCAGCACCCGGCCCATATCCCTCCAAACCCTTCTTATTCATTTACCCATCCAAATGCCTCTTAAATGTTGCACTTTTATCAGCCTCCCTGACATCACCTGGCAGTTCATTCCATACATGTACCATTCTCTGTATGAAATAGTTGACCTGTAGTTCTCTATTATATCTTTCCCCTCTCACCCTAAACTTATACCCTCTCGTTCTGATTCCCCGACCCCTGGGAAAAGACTTTACCTATTTACCCTATCCATGCCCCTCATAACTTTCTAAAACTCTATAATGTCAGCACTCAGCCTCCGACGCTCCAGGAAAAACAGTCCCAGTCTGTTCAGCCTCTCCCTGTAGCTCAAATGCTCCAACGCTGGCAACATACTTGAAATCTTTTTTGAACCCTTTCAAGTTTCACAACATCTTTCCGATAGGAAGGAGACCAGAATTGCACGCACTATTCCACACTGGCTGAACTAGTGTCCTGTACAGCCGCAACATGATCTTACAAACTCCTGTACTCTATACTCTGACCAATAAAGGAAACGCCTTCATCACTATCCTATCTACCTGCAACTCCCCTTTCAAGGAGCTTTGAACCTGCACTCCAAGGTCTCTTTGTTCAGCAACACTCTGCGACCTTACCATTAAGTGTAAAATCCTGCTAAGATTTTCTTCCCCAAAATGCAGCACCTCGCATTTATCTGAATCAAACTTCATCTGCTACTTCTCAGCCCATTGGCCATTTGATCAATCTGAGGTGACCCTCTCCCCTCTCCACTACACCTCCAATTTTGGTGTCATCTGCAAACTTACTAATTGTACCTCTTATGCTTGCATCCAAATCATTTATGTCAATGACAAAATGTAGTGAATCCTGCACCGATCCTTGTGGCACTGAACTTGTCACAGGCCTCTAGTCTGAAAAACAACCCTTCACCACCACCCTATGTTTTCTACCTTTGAGCCAGTCCTGTATCCAAATGGCTAGTTCTCCACGTATTCCATGAGATCTAACCATGCCATTCAGTCTCCCATGGGGAACCTCATCAAAACCCTTACTGAAGTCCATATAGAGCACATCTACCCCTCTGCCCTCCTCAATCCTCTTTGTAACTTCCTCATGAAACTAATCAAGTTTGTGAGACATGATTTCTCATGCACAAAGCCACGTTGACTATCCCTAATCAGTCCTTGCCTTTCCAAATGCCAGCACATCCTGGCCCTCACGATTCGCTTCAACAATTTGCCCATCACCAACGTCAGGCTCACTGGTCTATGGTTCCCTGGCTTGTACTTAACACCCTTCTTATACAATAAAAAAGCGTTAGCGAACCTCCAGTCTTCCGGCACCTCACCTGTGACGATCCATATTACAAATAACTCAGCAAGACGTCCAGCAATCACTTCTTTAGCTTCCCACAGAATTCTGGGGTCACCTGATCAGGTCCTGGGGATTTATCCACCTTATCCGCTTCAAGACATCCAGCACTTCCTCGTCTGTAATATCGACATTTTGAAAGGTGTCACCATCTATTTCACTACAATTTATATCTTCCATATCATTTTTCACAGTAAATACTGATGCACAATACTCCTTTAGTATCTCCCCCATGCTTACTGTGCTAGGAAAAATACTCTGTTGTTTTGGATGTCTGAAAAACCCCCGTGTCTATTGGGTCGTTGTAAGCTCGTCATGCAGAATATCCCTTTGGACGTTCTCATTAGTATGGTGCACCGAAAAGCAAAGATTTATATAAGATATGGCAACTCTTTCTGGATTACCGCGATGCAGGCTTACTTACCACTCTAAAAAGGTCTTTTATATAGCCATGACGATATTGTCTAAGGAATCAGATATTAGGGATTATGAACATATGAATGTGTATCAGTTGATGCTCTCGAAGAACGAGAGCTATCACTTTGTTATTATTTATTTATTATTTATTGTTTATTTTTGTTTTTCTTCTGTCCGTTTAGAGACTTTAACTTATTTTGTATATACATGCACATGGGTGTAATTTTGTTCAGTTATTTGAGTTGTTTTGTTATTGGTTTAATATAATAATAAAAATATCTTTTTCAATAAAAAAATTTGCTAAAAATTGAAATGCTAATATGGATAGATTAGAGTCCCAAATAACTCTCATTAGAGACCCACTCGTGGTGGTTTACGTTGAAGGTCACCACACGGGTAATAGGGTGAGGTTGAGAGAGGATCCCCTTCATGGTAGGCTCTGGGGAATTGTGGGGAATTGAAACTCCGCTGGAGGCCTCCCTCTGCATCACAAACCAACCATCCAACCAACTGAGTGGGAGACTGTGTAACTGCTATACACAGAATCAGCCGCAGAAAAAGGGCAAGAGAAAATTTAATGACAAGGAAAAAGGTGTATTTGATACAAAAACGTTCTCTGCTCGAAATTGTATTTTATTCTGAGACAAGTGTTTGGAAGCTGTCTTTGGCTGAATACAATAAGGTGAGACAAATGAAATAACCAGAATGACTAATTGTGGTTGAATACCGATAACCATAAAATAAGTGCATGTTTTTGATTGGTCTGTGGAAAGCTTGCTGACTGTTGCATGAATTTATAAATCAGATGAAATATATTGTTAGGATCGTCCGTCCCCATGGGAAAAGCCTTCTGAACACATGGTGGAAGAAACCCGAGGTATGAAGTTTCTGAGAATCGTCTGCTCGGTAACAGGAACCTGGGGGTTGAATGACTGAAAGTTCCTGTAACATGGAGCTGAGAAAACCATCAGATCACCCCTAAACGTATTGAATGTTGGAGCATATTTGAAGTACTGAATGGCCTCATGATGGATTTTAATTGTGTGTGATTTGAAAAACGTACATCTCTATTCCATCCTCTTACGTGTTACACACTGGGGCACAGCCGTTTTCCTGAAACTGGGAATAAGTTGGAACAATACCTGGAACATTCCATAATTAGCATTCCCCAGAATATTCTATAACTATGTTGGGGGCATTAGAAAGGCAAGAGAGAAAGAGAGGGAAGTTGCTGCATGTAGTAGTGAGAGTGGTGGAGCATGAGCCTTGTTCGGGGGTCGGTGCTATAACAGATATACAGTGAGTGTGAGGGAGCAGAGAATACGGTGACCCTTATCCTGACAGAGTGGGGAAGGTTATTGATGCTGTCCTGTATTGCGGGGCATTTCTTCAGACCGTAGATACTGCACTGAGCTGGGTGGTGCGAGCAGACCATGCTCGGTGGGTCTGGTAGTGTGGCCCCCTCTGGGAAGAGAATGGTCCTCTTTTGTACTTGCCCATCCACCAGGACCTCCATGTTGCTGTCGACAAACCGTGGTGTAATTTCCCCTTCGCTGCCATGCTTGGGGAAAATGTGCAGGGAAGCTCCAAACTGAGAAAGCACAACCGTGTGCCCATCGGCCTTTTAAAGATGGCACCAGTGTCAGTGATCACAGAATATCCAGGGGCATCCAGTCGATTGTGAGTACCTCCAGTCATGATGGGTGGCAGAATCGGGCTGGCATTGTATGAGAGGGACACTATGGAGTGGGGTGGGTAGTTAATGAGATGAGTTTGGTAAGATAGCACCAGGAAACTTGCTCGGCCTCGTGCAGACAATCCCTGTCACACTTAATGAAAATGTCACTGAGACAGGTTTTTGTTAGATTCAGCCCAGTGAGGCGAAGACTCTGCTGTCCTCATTCGCAGTTACATAGCTGCAGAACAAATGCTCATCCAAAACTCTCCATCGCCTGAACTCACAGCATTATCCCTTTCACTCATAAATCTTCGAAATACTGACCAGTGTTGCATGATACTATCGAAATGTCTTCATTCTGAAACCTGTGAACATATCCTTCCATGACATTTTATCTCAGTCTCCCCCCCCCCCCCGCATCCTATCTCCACCCCAAAACACACTCATTTACAGTCATATTGCACGAGACTGCCAGTATGACTGGTCATTTGGCCTAGCTGGTCCATGGCAACCAAAATGTACATCCAGACTCACCCCTTGTCACTGCCCTTGTTCTGTATCCCTCTAATCCTTTCCTTTCTGTGTATTTGTCCAAATGCCTTTTCAATGTTGTTATTGTACCCACCTCAATCACTTCCACTGACAGCTCAGTCCATATGAGTACCACACTCTATGTAAAAAAGTTGCCCCTCAGTTTCCTTTTTATATTTTGTATCATTTCCAAACATTAATGGGTGTCGTCTAGTCATCAATTCACCCACTTGAGAAAAAAGTTTGAAGTATTCACCCCATGCACGCCTCTCATGATTTTATAAGAGCTACACTTCTATAAGAACCCCCTCGGTTTCCTAAGCTGTAAAGAAATAAGTTCTAACCTGTCCAACCTCTGCCTATAAGTTAGAGCTTTTAAGCCCAGGAAACATCTTTGGAAATTTGTTCTGCATACTTTCTAGTTCAATAATATCCTTTCTAGAGCAAGATGAACCCAATACTCCAACTGCAGCCTTACCAACATCCTGTACAATTGCAGCATAACGTCCCAACTTCTATACTCAATGCTTTGATGAAGGCCAATGTGCCAATAACCTTCTTCACTGTCCTGTGTATCTGTGACTCAAATTTCAGTCAGCCGTGCACCTGATCTCCAACGACCTTTTGTTCCACTACACTCCTTAAGGCACTATCATTCGTCATTAAACTCCTACCTGGATTTGACTTTCCAAAATGCAAGACGTCACACTTATCTAAATTAAACTCCATTTGCTATTTCTCAGCCCACTTCCCCAGCTGATCAAGATACTGCTGCAATTTCTGATAACGTTCCTCACTGTAAATGATATCTCCTAATTTAGTGTAATCTGCAAACCTATTAATGTTGCATTGTGCACTCTGCTCCAAATCATTGGTATAGATAACAAACAGCAATGGGCCCAGGACCGACCACTAAGGCACTCCACTAGTTACAGGCCTCCAGTCTGACAAGCATACTTCCATTTGTTTCAGAACGTTAAGCCAATTGTGTCGCCAATTTGCCAGTTTACATTGGAGTCCATGCGATCTAACCTTCTAGAGCGGCCTACCATGTGGAACCTTATCAAAGGCCTTACTGAAATCCATGTCGATTTTGTCCACCATCTTTCCTCGTCAACCTTCCAGGTCACTTCCTCACAAATCTCTATCAAAATTTGTCAGGCATGATCTGCCACGCACAAAGCTATGTCGACTGCTCCAAGTCAAACTCTGTCTTCCCAAATACATCCATATCTTATATCTCCGAACCTTCTCAAGTGGTTTCAAGAAACAGATGTGAAGCTTACTGGTCTATATTTCCCAGGCTTTTCTTTGCAGCCCTTCTGAATAGGGGCACTACATTTGCTGCTGCCCAGTCTTCCGAGACCTTGCCCCTGAACTACCATCTCTCGCCTTGTGCAGTGCTCTTTGATATATCTAGTCAGGACCAAGAGATTTATCAGACTTTTTGCATTCTAATATGTCCATCAGCACCTCTAATGTGATATTGACTGTACCAAGATATCACAACTAACCTCTCAAATGTCACAGGTCTTCATGTCTTTCTTCATGATAAACACATAGGGGAAATTGAGGACCTCACCCATTTCTTGAGGTTTTACACATGCATGTCCATTTTGGATTGTAAGGCGTCCTATCTCTCTCTAGTTGTTCTTTTTATTTACTATACTGAATTTGGATTCATCTTAATCTGCTCAGCCAAGGCTATCTCATACCCCATTTTAGCCCTGCTGATTTCCTTCTTTAGTAAACTCCTGTATCCCCTGTGTACCTCCAGAGATTCCCTTGGTCCCAGCTGCGTGTACGTAAGTGACGCCTCCTTTCTTTCTGGTCAGAGCCTCAATATCTCTTGTCATCCAGGGTTCTCTCTTCCAGCCTCACTTTCCCTTCACCCTCACAGGAACATGCAGACCTTGAAATCGAGCTATCTCACTTTTGAAGCCCTCCCACTTGCCCTGGATCCTTTTATCTGGAAACACACTACTCCAATCAAGCCCTGAAATCCCCTGTCTAATTTCAACAAAATTCGCCTTGCCCTAATTTAGAACTTGAATCTGTGGGCCAATTCTTTTCCCTACCATACCTATTTTAACATTAATACATCTCTGGTCACTTTTCCCAAAATGCTCCCCCACTTTACCTCCGTCACCTATCCTGCCCTGTTTCCCAAGAGTAGGTCGAGTTTTTCCCTTCCCGAGTAGGACCCTGTACATGCTGCTTGTGGAAGCTTTCCTGAACACACTTAACAAATTACGTTCCACCTAAGTTCTTAACCATCTGGAAGTCCCAGTCTATGTTAGGATAATTAAAATCACCTATTATGACAACCCTATTGCTCCTGCAAGTCTCGCCAGTCTTCCTGCATATTTGTTCCTCTAATTCCCATTGATTATTTGAAGGCTTATAGTACAACCACTATAACGTCACCAACCCCTCTTATTGTTTGCATCATTTACAAAATCTCATTGGTTATTATCTCAGTTATTTCATCTTTAAATACTAGAGTGATACGTGCCTTGATCAGAACTATTGGTATTTAAATTGTTTCCATTTACATCTCTTCCTCGCAGTGACTTTCACATTCGCAGCATCCCTTGTCAAGGCACAGTGGAGATATGGAGCTGTAAATGGATGGGAGCTGCACATCCTGTCAGTTCCAACATTGGTTGCAAGTTTCCCCACACTGAGCTGCGATCTAACACAGTGTTACCGAACAATGCAACAATCTGGGTTTATATATGAATGATCCAGTGCGGACTGCACAGCCCCCCCCCCCCCCACTCTGGACATTTAGCCCAGGATTATAGATCCAGCATTGGTGTGGGCTGCACAGAGTTTCACTCTGCACATAGCTGGGTTGCATTCAGCAGACACTAGCCGGATCTACACAGTGCTCCATCCTGAATATGTGAGTTAGATTGCGAATCTGAGACAACTAAATATCTGGCTATGCCTTTATTTTTGTTTTAATTATTGTGATTGGACTCTTCAAATCCTGACTCATCCAGTTAGACCCGACCCTCTTGATGAGTCATGGTAACTGTTGTTACAGTATCTGGGTCTGCAACATGACCAACAATGGAGCAGAGGCTGCAGAGAGGACAGTCTCCGTAAAATGCCATGAGGGAATCACAATCAGATCAGCCGTGGTCTTAGTGAATGGTGGGGTAGGATTGAATGGACCACTGATGCAACTTATCATATATTTCTGTTTATTCCAAGCAAACTCCCCTTCTCTCCCAGTGCCTCATCCTGGTGGGGAGTGAGTCACCTCCTCCTGTTCCTGCGTAACAGGATCCTCGGGCCTCACTAGCCTCCAGATTTCCCTGTGCCCCAGTTTTGAGCAGTTGAATAACTGGCTCCTGTTCCTGTGTCCCTGTCTCGAACAGTTGAGTGACTGTCTCCTGTCCCTGTGCCCCAGTTTCAAGCAATTGAATGACTCCCTCCTGATCCCAAGTTTGTGAAAGTAGATGTCCTCCTCCTGCTCCAGAGTAACAGGCTCCAATCGCTCTGTGCTCACCTGCTGCTCCTGTGGAATGGAGGTGAGGGACTGAATGGCCTCTTCACATTCTTTACAGCTTTTATTTTGACTAAAGGCGTTTCCCCGTTTCTGTAAAACACCATCAAAATCTGAATGATGTATTTTTGTATTTGACTCTCAGTAATTGAGCAAACAAGCCGACTGGCAGAATTCAGATGCTGAATAGCCTCCTCCTGTTCCCGTGTTATACACTGAAGAGTCAATAGACTCTCAGAGATGTACAGCACGGAAAAAGATCGTTCGGTCTGGACATCCATACCGCCAAATAACCTAAATTAATCTCGTCCCCCTTGCTAGCCATTGGCCCATCTCCCTCTTAAACCCTTCCCATGCATGTATCCATCCAAATGCCTTTTAAATGGTGTAACTGTACCAGCCTCCACCACCTCTTTTGTCTGTTCAATCCACACACACAGCGGTCTCTGTGTGAAAATGTTGTCCCTCATGTCCCTTTTTAAATCATTCTCCTCTCACCTTAAACTTTTGTCTTCTAATTTTGGACTCGTCTATCCTGGGAAGACATTGACTGTTTACCTTATCTATACCCCTCATGATTTTATAAACCCCTTTAAGAATCCCACCCCCCCAGCCTCAACACTTGAAAATAGCCCCAGCCTATTAAAACTCTCCCTGTAACTCTAACCCTCCAACACCTGCAACATTCTTTTAAATCTCTTCTGCACCCTTTCAAGTTTGACAACATATTTCCGACAGTAGAGAGACCAGAATTAAAGGCAATATTACAAAAGTGGCCAAACCAATGTCCTGTACAGATTTAACATGTCATGCAAATGCTTCGACTCAAAGCACGCACCAATACAGAGAAGATCACCAAGTGCCTTCTTCACTGCGCTGTCTACCTGTGACAGTACTTTCAAGGAACGGAGAACCTGCACCACTAGTCTAGCTTTGCTGCCTCACAGGGCAGTGACCTGGATTTAGTTCCATCCTTGAATGACTCACTGTGTGGAGTTTGTACATTCTCCCCGTGTCTGCTTGAGTTTCCTGCGGGTGCTATGTTTTACTCCAACTGTAAAAAGATATACAGATAAGGGTAGATTGGCCAAGCTAAATTGCGCACCGTACCCAGGGATGTGTAGGGTAGGTGGATTAGCCATGGGAAATGCAGGCTCAGAGGGGTAGGGCAGGTGTTTGTCCAGTGGGATACTGTTTCGAGGTTCGGTGTGGCCTCAATGGGCTGAAAAGCCTGTTTCCTCACTGTAGGGATTCGATAATTTCAATGGAGTTCTTCACTGGCAGATTTCGATAGGGCACTACCTGTAAGTCTTACCTTGATTTGTCTGCCAAAATGCAACACCTCACCTGTAACTAAAATATACTCTATCTGCCACTCCTCGGTTCACCTAAAAAGGTCCCATTATAGTCTGAGAGATCATTCTTCACTGTCGTCTCCCGCACCAAATTTGGAATTATCTACAAATATACTGACCATACTTCATATACTCAAATGTAAATGATTTGTATAAGTGACAAAATGCAGTGGACCCACTATTGATGTTTGTGGCACACTACTGGTCACAGGTCTCCAAGTTTAATGAACAAATGTCCACTATCACGCCCTGTTTCCAATATTCAAGAAAATTTTGGATCTAACAGGCGAGCTCTCCCTGGATTCCAGGCAGTCTAACCTTGCTAACAGTCTATCATGTAGAACATTTTGGTAATCTTATTGAATTCCATAAAGACAACATCTACTGGCTTGTCTTCATCAATCATCTTCATCACTTCCTCAAAAGATTACACCGAGTCAGTAAGACGTGATCTCCAATGTACAAAGCCCTCTTCAGTCCTTGTCTTTTAAAATGCATTTACATCCTTTCCAACAAAGTCCCCTCCATCAATTTAGTCACCATTGACGTCAGGCTCACTAATCTATAGTTACCTGTTTTGTTTTCCTTACTTTTTAAATAATGACACTGTGTTTGCTGCCCTCCAGTCTTTTGACACCTCACCTGTGGAAATCAATGATACAAATGTATCAGCAAAATGCTGACCAATTTCTTTCCTAGCTTCTCACAAACATTTGGGATACACCAGATCTGGTCCCAGGGATTTGTTCACCATTATGTGTTTTAAAATGTCAAACCCCTCCTTGTAATATAGACACCTTTCAATGTTTCACTGTATATTTATTCATTCTCTCGCTCTTGGAACCACCTCCTCATTAAATACTGAGGAGAAATTTTTGTTTCGTATCCCTCCAATCTCGGGTGGTTCTACAGATAGGTAGTCTTTCTGATCTTTAAGGGGCCCTGTTCTCTCCCTAGTTAATCTTTTACCATTAAAGGATTTCTAGAATTTCTTCAAATGCCTCGTTAACCCTATTTCTAAAGCCATCTCATGTCCACATTTTTCTGTCCCGAATTCCCCGTTGACTATACACTTATTGCCCTTATACTCCTCTCGGGATTCACTTAATCTCAGCTCTGTTTACCGGACATATGCCTCCTTCCTTACCTTGACCAGAGCATCAATATATCTAACCATCCAGCACTCCCTGCACCCACCAGCCTTTCCCATCTCACTCTCTGAAACCACGGTTTGATGGCTTTGCATTTACCTACCATCCCTTTACCTGTGAATAGGGTACCCCAATCAACCTTTCACAGGGCTCGCCTAACATTTTCAAAATTGGCCTTGTTCAAAGTTAGAACTTTAATGTTGACATCAGATATTTCCTATTCCACAACTAATTTAAAACAAATATTTATGCGGAACATGAAAGTTAAATCGACACTTCCTGCCCCTCTATAATGGGCTCGAAAGTCTGACTAGGCTCCTCCTGTCCCTCTGTAATAGACTCAAGAGGCTTAATGGCCTCCTCCAGTTCCTCTAAACACACTTGAGGGGCTGCACGGCCTCCTCCTGTCCTTGTGTAACAGATCTGAGACACAGTAATCCGTGGATTACTAGCAGCCGTTAAACTATATCTGATGGAGGTCCATCCTTTCTCAGATACAGAAACACAGACAACACAGACAACTGCAGGTGCCCTCTCAGTTACACTTTACGCAGCTGCAGCAACACATCTCTTTGTTCTGAATGATTCTGTTGACAAAATGTGCCAATGTTCAGCTTTCCCCCTTTTCAAGTAGCAACAGGCTAATATGGGCTGAATGGTCTTCTCTTCTCCCTCTGTAAGAGGCCCATTGGGAGAGAATTTCTTCGGCCTGTTCCTGAGCAGCAGTCCCAATGCTCTATCTCAAGGTTATGAAAGGATTTCATAACAGGGCATTAAAACCAGGAGTGGCCGCACACTGGTCAATAAGCACCGTATTTTGTGTTCAGGTTTCTCGAAACTTGCCCACCCTCCCCTTTTTTATGCAGCCGATCTGTTATTTTATAACTGCCTCCTTTCATAAACAGAATGGAACATAGATAGACCCCTGCAGTGTTCTTTTAATACTCTCATATACAAGGAAAAAAAGATATAAAATATTGAAAGATTTATGGTCCATCCCTCAGCAACCCTCATCCATTCCATCCAAAACCAGAAGATGAAAAGTGATTTATTGAACTGGTTAACTGAGCCTATTTGTTCAGTGACTGCGATTAATGCCAATCTCCATGGATTCTAATTATCCCAGTGGAGGGTTTCCATCTTTTAATGATAAATGGGCTCCGTTCAATGTGTCATCCCATAACATGAGAGGAGCATCACCGACAGCACTGACAGGGATCAGCAGATCCAGAGAGAGGGGAGGAGAGATCAGAATCTGAGAACATGAGACTGGAATGTTCCAACAATGGATCAGAATCTGAGAGCATTATACAGGAATATTCCAACAATATACAGGAGCTTATCCAATTATGTTTGGTATCTTTCTGAATTTGATTGGTTGTCATTATCATTGCGGATCTATTACGCTCTTCGCATTATTCAATATTTTTATTATCCCTTCCTGGCTATCGTTGGTGTTCCTGGTGAGTGTAACTATCCAGATTTTGTTTTCTATAAACCAGTAATGACTGTATTATTGTTATTTCATATCGTCTACACTTCCTGCCACTATTATTGTTCCATTCCAATCCAATCCAATCTCTCAATCTAGATATTCACTCTACAGACCACTGCTAACTGCATCAATGAAGGTGTTCAATTACTGTCTCGCTCTCTGCTCTGGCAGTGTTACTCACGGATCTCTATGTTGAACTATTCAGTTTCAGGGGAGAATCATAATGCATTGTATCATTGACTTTGCTGTTAAGAGCATGGAGGTCACTGTTTACTGCTCTGGTTACAAACTCCACTTCCTTCCACTGTTTCCATCCCATCCCTGGCCAATATCTGCAGCTGAAGCAGACAAGTCACAACTGTGGGAGACCCCTTTGACAATGAGCTGATTCTTGACACCATTCCCTGACATTTCTAACTTGTAATACTCAGAATATATCTCACTGGTTTATTCCATCTGCTGTTTGAACCTTGAGCTATGAAGTACAGGCTTAATGAAGCCAATAATCTGCTGCTGACGGTCCCAGCTTCAAACCTGCCGAAGCCAATCTGATTCGAACTCACACCAAACTCCCATCCATCTGTCATTCATGTGCATGCGGATGTATATTGCTATTGTGTCTGGCAATGCCTTTGTTTTAACATTCTCAAACACTTTACCTCACTTGTCCATGAAACGTCCCTCGTTCTCTCTGTTGATAAACAAAAAGCCTGCCAGTTGTTCTTATTTAAAATTAAGACATAGGAGTGGAAGTAAGGCCATTCGGCCCATCGAGTCCACTCCGCCATTCAATCATGGCTGATACGCATTTCAGCTCCACTTACCAGCATTCTCCCCGTAGACCTTAATTCCTCTAGACAACAAGAACCTATCAATCTCGGCCTTGAAGACATTTAGCGTCCCGGCTTCCACTGCACTCCATGGCAATGAATTCCACAGGCCCACCACTCTCTGGCTGAAGAAATGTCTCCGCATTTCCGTTCTGAAATGACCCCCTCTAATTCTAAGGCTGTGTCCACGGGTCCTAGTCTCCTCGCCTAACAGAAACAATTTCCTAGCATCCACCTTTTCCAAGCCATGTATTATTTTGTACGTCTCTATTAGATCTCCCCTTAATCTTCTAAACTCCAACGAATACAATCCCAGTATCCTCAGCCGTTCCTCATATGCTAGACCTGTCATTCCAGGGATCATCCGTGTGAATCTCCGCTGGACACGTTCCAGTGCCAGTATGCCCTTCCTGAGATGTGGGGACCAAAACTGGACACAGTACTCCAAATGGGGCCTAACCAGAGCTTTATAAAGTCTTAGTAGTACATCTCTGCTTTTATATTCCAACCCTCTTGAGATAAGAGACAACATTGCATTCGCTTTCTTAATCACAGACTCAACCTGCATGTTTACCTTTAGAGAATCCTCGACTAGCACTCCCAGATCCCTTTGTGCTTTGGCTTTATTAAGTTTCTCACCATTTAGAAAGTAGTCCATGCTTTTATTCTTTTTGCCAAAGTGCAAGACCTCGCACTTGCTCACGTTAAATTCCATCATCCATTTCCTGGACCACTCTCCCAACCTGTCTAGATCCTTCTGTAGCCTCCCCACTTCCTCAGTACTACCTGCCTGTCCACCTAACTTCGTATCATCGGCAAACTTCGCTAGAATGCCCCCGGTTCCCTCATCCAAATCATTATAATTGTTTTCTTCATGTGCGTTCCTTCTCAAACAATGAGTGTCGCATTCAACCACGCCTATCACGCACACTCTCTCAGTCTCTGATGACCACACAGAGAGAACAAACCTTCCCATTATAGGCAGTAATCTGATGGGAGTATAGTTAGCATATGTTAGTAAAGTTTGCAATACTCGCCAGATAGTGCAGTTCACTGAGCAACACACTAGCATGGTGTGCACAGCTCTCCACGCTGGGCTGTCATCTTGTCCCAGTTTATGTTTGTTTGTGGTGTTCTGTGAAGCAGATTCAGAATTTGATGTAACAAACCATTCCAGCTGATCTGACAATGCCTGTATTCAATGTTCTCATTCTTGTCATTGTACTCACGAAGATCTCACTTCTGCAGTTAGTCCCACTGCCCTGTCTTTTTCCCCATATTTCCACAACATCTTTTCAGTTAATTAACTGCCTGTTTCTGTCTTTAATGTGAATCTCTCTGTCCCTCTGTATCTTTCCCTGGCCTTGGGTTTTGTCTCCCTGGTGTATCGAGTGCTGGCATTGTGTAGCTCCGAAATAATGAAATGGCGTGTGTCAGGCTGTTGTTCACTTCCCGGTGTGTCCCATGTGATGGTTCATGGACAGGTGTATTTCAGAAGTTATGAGACACATCCTTGTAACTTGGTGTGTACTGTGGCTGTCCCTCTCAGGTGATCTTGCAATCAGTAACACGAGGAAGAGAACTGAGTAAAGGACCAGGCATCTAAATTGCCTGACAATGCTGTCACTTTTTTAAATAAAAGGTTATTTTCTCCTTATTTTTAGTAAGAGGTCTTAAAGGCCAAACTTCCTACTGAAAACGGCTCAAGTAAATAATTTCCGGGGATTTTAGGGTTTTTAATAAATAGTAGCAACAATGGCCAGCTGGCATAGACCAGGCTTTCTAGGTTTCTTTTCATTGTAGCAATAATAATCACCAGGTGCTTGGGGTCCCAGAACGGGTGTAAGTTTTCGTAAATTATCCCTCGCTGCTATTCTCTCTGGAAGCTCATTTGATGCTCTTTCCTCCTGGATTGGAGAACTGTATGCAAGAATGCATGTTTGAATGTTCCTTTTTGCGAAGGGGTGTGTTTAGGTGATTGTAGTATATTGGAACAGTTCATTTGTAGAAGGTACTGTATCAATTCTTCCGTTATGGTTTCCAATAGTTAAGTTAGTCTAAATTCCTCTTCATTGTGTATGGATTTTGATTAGAGTGTTTAAATACATTGTGTTTTGCTTAATGGTGAGTGGTTTGACGATTACCATCACATCTGGAACACCCACTTCACATCTTCCTTTAAAATAAGAAAAGGTTCGCATCCAAACTACCTCCTTAAACTAGTTTGAGGCAGTCTGGTTGGTGTATTGCAAACTGAGGACTCTTGTCTCGTTCTAAATCGATAACACCAAAGTGGGTTTAGAATTACAATCCCTACAGTGTGCAAACAGGCCATTCGATCCGACGTTCCACACCGACCCTCCGAGAAGTAACCTACCCAGACTCATTCCTCTACCCTATTGTTACACATTTACCCCGACCAAGGCACCTAACCCACACATCCCTGAAAACTACAAACAATTTAGCATGGCCAATTCACCTGACATACACACTTTTGGATTGTGGGAGGAAACTAGAGAATCCAGAATAAGCTCATGCAAACCCTGGAGAGTATGCACTGGGAGGCTCTTGGGTTCAAAGGTCGCGTATGGTAGTTGTTAGTGTCTTTGGTTCTGGATGTTGAATTCGGTTGATTTCAACAGTGTGTTGAGTATAAAGACAATTTCAGTCACTAAGAGTTCTCTTGGTGTGGAAGAAGTAAAGTTAGGGGTTTTACAAAAGGTAATGAAGGGAAGCTGTAGGAATTGGCAGACAAGCTGGAGTTGGAATTGTGTTTGTGCGAAAATGAGAGATAATTACAGCTAGAGCTCGGCAATTACATTTGGTGGAAACACTATCAGAATCTTTGGAAATGGCTAGAATTCAATTTCAAATGAGGCACCTTGAACATGAAAAGGAATTGAAACAGTTTGAATTATGATGAAAAGTAGAAATAAAAGAAAAGGAAATGAAGACGAAAGAGAGAAAAAGAGAGAAGAAAAGCAGAGAGTTTCAACTTCAAAAGTTAGTCATTAGAGAGGAAAGTTGACATAGAAGGTGGAGATGAAGGCAGACAGTCGGCTGGATAAGGAGGATAGTGAGGATGAGCAACCCTATATCGCCAAAGGTCTGATGGGGATCTGTTTAAATACATCCAGGTATTATCTAAATTTGATGAGAATGATGGAGGGAGCCTTTTTAATATCATTTCAGAAAGTGGCTAAATAAATGCAGTTGCCAGAGAACATGTGGATTTAGTTGATTCAAACAAAGCTGATAGGCATTTGCATCCCTATCAGAGGAGGTATCTGCTGAGTATGAGGAGGTAAAGAAAGCCATTTGAAATGCATATGAGCTTGTGCCAGAAGCTGATTGACAGTGTTTCAGGAATCTAAAATAGCATGCCTGGTTAAACGCACGTTGTGTTTGAAAGGATCAGACAAGTTTTGAAAGTTGGGGAAGGGTATTAAAACAGAGCAAACCTATGATCCTTAGAGAGATTCTTATTTTGGAGAAGTTCAACAATTTACTTCCTGCAGTCATGTGGAAGAGCAGAGAGTAACAATGGGAAGGTTAGAAGCTATAATGTCTGATGATGATGATTGAGTTCAGAAATCAAAGTTTGGTTTCTGTGAGAGATTGAGAAGAATGTGTGAGATTTTCTTAGAACATATCCCTGTGAGAGTAAGCTTTACTGGCATAGGCCAGGAGTAGCAGGTAAAGAGGTTACAGCATTAAGAGGTACAGAAGGATGTAATTCTTTTGTGCTGAGACATGAGGAGCTATGTCATTCAGAAGGACTATTGGAGAGATGAGAAGTTCTCCATTATGTAACATGTGGTTGGAGTGTCTAATGGAAAAATCAACAGATTTATTCCACAATGGGGAAGGAGGCCTTGAGCTTGGTGTTGGCCTTCCAACATTTCAGCATTTAAATTGCAAATAACGTATCTGAGACAGATCGTTTTCACTGATCGTGACCCCTTAAAGTTTTTGGAGAAGTTTTGTGAGAAACTCTGTATGCTCAGAGTCAATGTAATATAAATGCATTGCAGTCAATAGACAATAAGCAATAGTTGCAGGAATAGGCCATTCTGCCCTTCGAGCCTGCACCACCATTCAATATGATCATGGCTGATCATTCCTAATCAGTATCCTCTTCCTGCCTTATCTCCATAACCCTTGATTCCACTATCTTTGAGAGCTCTGTCCAACTCTTTCTTAAATGAATCCAGAGACTGGGCCTCCACTGCCCGCTGGGGCAGAGCATTCCACACAGCCACCACTCTCTGGGTGAAGACGTTTCTCCTCATCTCTGTCCAAAATGGTCTACCCCGTATTTTTAAGGTCTGTCCTCTGATTCAGCACTCACCCATCAGCAGAAACATGTTTCCTGCTGCCAGAATGTCCAATCCTTTCATAATCTTATATGTCTCAATCAAATCCCCTCTTAGTCTTCTAAATTCAAGGGTATGCAAGCCCAGTCACTTCAGTCTTTCAGTGTAAGGTAACCCCACCATTCCCACCAGTCTACTCATAGAGGAAGATTAGGAGGTCTAAAATGAATCCCTTTTTGTATATTGATGGATCATTTTTTTAAAGGTGCAATTGCGAGTATACTATCACTATAAAAAGGTTATTTTATCTTGGGATTTTTTTTTGAAGAGAGGTTATAAAGACAGAGGTGCAGAACTGCTGTCTGAAAACAGTTTAAGTAAATAATTGAGAAAGCCTTTAGGTTTTATTAAAACATTGGTAACAATGGAAGGGCAGTGGCCAGCTCTCCCAGACCAGGTTTTTTTCGGTTTGCTTTTAGCTGCAGCATTCAGAAGCTGTTGGGGATCCCGGAAAGAACATAGAACATAGAACATAGAACAATACAGCACAGAACAGGCCCTTCGGCCCACGATGTTGTGCCGAACTTCTATCCTAGATTAAGCACCCATCCATGTACCTATCCAAATGCCGCTTAAAGGTCGCCAATGAATCTGACTCTACCACTCCCACGGGCAGCGCATTCCATGCCCCCACCACTCTCTGGGTGAAGAACCCACCCCTGACATCTCCCCTATACCTTCCACCCTTCACCTTAAATTTATGTCCCCTTGTAACACTCTGTTGTACCCGGGGAAAAAGTTTCTGACTGTCTACTCTATCTATTCCTCTGATCATCTTATAAACCTCTATCAAGTCACCCCTCATCCTTCGCCGTTCCAACGAGAAAAGGCCGAGAACTCTCAACCTATCCTCGTATGACCTACTCTCCATTCCAGGCAACATCCTGGTAAATCTTCTCTGCACCCTCTCCAAAGCTTCCACATCTTTCCTAAAGTGAGGCGACCAGAACTGCACACAGTACTCCAAATGTGGCCTAACCAAAGTCCTGTACAGCTGCAACATCACCTCACGACTCTTGAATTCAATCCCTCTGCTAATGAACGATAATACTCCATAGGCCTTCTTACAAACTCTATCCACCTGAGTGGCAACCTTCAAAGATCTATGTACATAGACCCCAAGATCCCTCTGTTCCTCCACCTGACCAAGAACCCTACCATTAACCCTGTATTCCGCATTCTTATTTGTTCTTCCAAAATGGACAACTTCACACTTGGCAGGGTTGAACTCCATCTGCCACTCCTCAGCCCAGCTCTGCATCATATCTAAGTCCCTCTGCAGCCGACAACAGCCCTCCTCACTGTCCACAACTCCACCTATCTTTGTATCATCTGCAAATTTACTGACCCACCCTTCGACTCCCTCATCTAAGTCATTAATAAAAATTACAAACAGCAGAGGACCCAGAACTGATCCCTGCGGAACTCCACTTGTAACTGGACTCCATGCTGAATATTTACCATCTACCACCACTCTCTGACTTCGACCGGTTAGCCAGTTTTCTATCCAATTGGCCAAATTTCCCTCTATCCCATGCCTCCTGACTTTCCGCATAAGCCTACCATGGGGAACCTTATCAAATGCCTTACTAAAATCCATGTACACTACATCCACTGCTCTACCCTCATCCACATGCTTGGTCACCTCCTCGAAGAATTCAATAAGACTTGTAAGGCAAGACCTACCCTTCACAAATCCGTGCTGGCTGTCCCTAATCAAGCAGTGCCGTTCCAGATACTCGTAAATCCTATCCCTCAGTACCCTTTCCATTACTTTGCCTACCACAGAAGTAAGACTAACTGGCCTGTAATTCCCGGGGTTATCCCTATTCCCTTTTTTGAACAGGGGCACAACATTCGCTACTCTCCAGTCCCCTGGTACCACCCCCGTTGCCAGTGAAGACGAGAAGATCATTGCCAACGGTACTGCAATTTCCTCTCTTGCTTCCCACATAATCCTAGGATATATCCCGTCAGGCCCGGGGGACTTGTCTATCCTCAAGTTGTTCAAAATGTCCAACACATCTTCCTTCCTAACAGATATCTCTTCTAGCTTATCAGTCCGTTTCACACTCTCCTCTTCAACAATACAGTCCCTCTCGTTCGTAAATACTGAAGAGAAGTACTTGTTCAAGACCTCTCCTATCTCTTCCGACTCAATACACAGTCTCCCACCACTGTCCTTGATCGGACCTACCCTCGTTCTCGTCATTCTCAGGTTTCTCACATACGCATAGAATGCCTTGGGGTTATCCTTGATCCTATCCGCCAGGGATTTTTCATGCCCTCTCTTAGCTCTCCTAATCCCTTTCTTCAGGTCCCTTCTGGCTATCCTGTATCCCTCCACTGCTCTGTCTGAACCTTGTTTCCTCAACCTTATGTAAGCCTCCTTCTTCCTCTTTACTAGACATTCAACCTCCCTCGTCAACCAAGGCTCCCTCACACGACCATTTCTTTCCTGCCTGATCGGTACATACATATCAAGGACACGTCGTATCTGCTCCTTGAAAAAGTCCCACATTTCCACCACATCCTTCCCTGACAGCCTATGCTCCCAACGTATGCTCCTCAAATCCTGTCTTACAGCATCGTAATTTCCCTTCCCCCAATTGTAAAAACTTCCTTGTTGTGTGCACCTATCCCTCTCCATAACCAAGGTGAAAGTGACAGAATTGTGGTCGCCATCACCAAAATGTTCACCCACTAACAAGCCCACCACTTGTCCCGGTTCGTTACCGAGTACCAAATCCAATATGGCCTCCCCTCTGGTTGGACAATCTACATACTGCGTTAGAAAAGCTTCCTGGACACACTGCACAAACACCGCCCCATCCAATCTACTTGATCTAAAGAGCTTCCAATCAATATTTGGGAAGTTGAAGTCGCCCATGACTACGACCCTGTGGCTTCTGCACCTTTCCAAAATCTGTTTCCCAATCTGTTTCTCCACATCTTTGCTGCTATTGGGGGGCCTATAATAAACACCCAACAAGGTGACTGCACCTTTCCTATTTCTGACTTCAGCCCATACTACCTCCAGAGGCAGATCTCCCTCAAACTTCCTTTCTGCAGCCGTTATACCATTTCTAATTAGCAATGCCACCCCCCCTCCTTTTTTACCACCCTCCCTAATCTTACTGAAACATCTGTAACCAGGAACCTCCAACAGCCATTCCTGTCCCTCATCTATCCATGTTTCCGTGATGGCTACAACATTGGAAGTTTCAATACATGATCCCCAGCTGCTTTTCTCTCTGAGATCTCTGTTGATGTTGATATCTCTTCGATTGGAAAACTGCATGTAAGGATCTGTATTTGAATATATCTTTGTGCCAAGCGGTGTATACCGAGAAGGTACGGTATCTATTGTTTGTGTAAGTGTTCAAACATATAAGCTATTTCAAAATGTTCTTTTCTTTAATTGCATTTTAACTAAAGCATTTGAATAGATTATATTTTGCTTAATGTCGAGTGGTTTGACCAGTCACAACATATCTGGAACGCACACTTCACATCTATTTTTAAAATAAGGAAAGGTTTGGGTCTAAGCGACCTTCTTAAAATATTTTGCAGGGATCTGGTCTGGTCCACAACACTTATAGATGAGGAGTTTCTGACTGACTCTTCTTGAAAATTTAGTGGAGGGTTTGGGGATGGTTTGCTGGAGGTTGTGCTGTGAGCTGCCTGAGACATTCAGGGAGACATGAGGATTTGCTGACCCATCTTTGGGTGGAGCCTGGGGACTGTAGTTACAGCATCTGGGTCAGTAACATGAGCAACAAATGGAGCAAAGGTTACAGAGTGGGGAAACTCTGAAAACACAGAGTTAGTGTATGTGTGGAAAGGGATCTGTTGGACCCACCCGAGTTTTCCATTAACAGCCTCACAAGCTACACTCAATCCAGGATCAGAGTGTGAGGGGACACTGAACAAGGAGCTGGTCACAGAGCAGTGTCACCTCCTTTAACACGTCCTGCACCTTCACCCCAGGGGAAAGGACGGTGCTGCCAGTGGCTGTTCGGGTCACAGTTTCATTCAGCTTCTATGTTCTGGATCTTTCCAAGCAGGACTGGGTGACATAGCCATCATCTCCCAGTATGTTGCCATCAATGTAACCATTCGGTGATGGAGGATATATATGGTGGATGAGGTAAATACATCGTTTCCCCTACAGCAGGGAGCTGCCGGGTGTATCCAGTACAATGGGATTCCCGATGGTGTACATGGCATCTGCAGAGTACCCATGTCAATCGGGAGAGGTAGAGGAACTGAAGGAGCTCTCTCTCTGTTAATGTTACCATGTGTCCATGCACAGTACACTATGTTGGTGAATATCTCTGTCCGGACAGCAGCCACAGTTCCTTCATTCACAAGCAGACAGCATTCCCATCGTCCTCGGGTCTCCATGTAGAAATGAATGAATGTATCTTGGATAAAGGCCGACCCCTTAATACATGATTGAAAACAGCATCCCCATCACCAACCAAACACTTCAAAACATTCCATGTGTACGGAGAGCAATGGGGTCCCTTGGAGTGTCTGGGAGCAGACGATCAGGGATGGAGCAAAACCTCCCATGCCTGAACGGGGCTGAGTGAACCCCCCAGTACACAGTATTATTAATCCCTGTAATCCCTCTCCATTTCAGTAACATACTGCCTTCCATTATTCCTGTAAATGAAATGACAGGTTATATCATGTTACATTGCACTTGCCAAATTATTATCCATTGCCTTTACATCTCTTGATAATTTAATTTCTTGCTTATCACAGCAACATGACCAAACTCAGTATCTCTATATCTGTTCCATCCTCCTGATCATTGATATAGATTGTCAATAGTGGAGGGCCCAGCACTGGTCACTGTGTGACTCCACTGGTGACGTTCTGTCAAACTGACTAAGACTGATGTATCTGGAGCGCCTGCTTCCTCTTTGATACACAGTCCTCTCCCATTACTGTGTAACACAGTGGAAAAGCTGAATATGAATGAGGAGAATCAGTCAGGAATCCAACCCCTCGAATCTGCTCCGCCATGGAATGCAATCGTGGCTGATGTCATCGCGGCCTCTGTTCCACATCCCTGCTATCTCTCGATCGTCAAACTCTCGTCTCTTGTTGGAGATTGCGGCTGATGAAAAAAATATCCACTCCACATCTACACTTTCAATTATATTTCGCATCTTACAGACCTCAATGAGCTCTCCTATCATTCTTATAAAATCGAGAGTATAGGCCTGAACTGCTCAATTTCTCTTCATAAGACAAACACTTCAAATATGGAATCAATCTAATGAAGCTCTTCTGATTTGCCTCCATTGGAAATACCTCATTCTGCAGGACACCCAAACTGTTCTCCAGTTGCAGCCTCACTAATGCCTTGCATAGCTACACCATCACTCCCTACCTTTCTACTCTATCCTTTTACAAATAAACGATGACGTTATGCTTGCATTTCTCAGTATTTGAAGTACCCGCAAGCATGTTTTCTGTGATATGCAAGCAGGCACCCAGATCCCTCTGCACTTAAGCACTTTGAAGTATCTCTCCATTTAGATAATCATTTGTCTTTTTATTAGGCTGGCCAACTTGATTACCCCATATTTATCCACTTTAATTTTCATTGCCAAATGTTGGCCCATTCACCCAGTCTATACATATAGTTTTTAAATCTCTTGCATCATCATTCCGAAGTAATTTCCCGCCAATGTTAGTGTCATCTGAAAATGTAGCTGTAGTATTTTCTATCCCGTCAACCGAATAATAATGTCGATCACAAATGGTTGAAGCATGAGAACTGAAATCTATGGTACCCAACAAATTGCATTTTCCAATAGAAAATGACACAGTTAATTCATCTGACTGCATTTTGTTGGTTAACCAATCCTCCATCGAAGCCAATAAATTACTCCTAAACCGATGCTGTCTGATCTTACCACTCACTCTTTGGTGAAGCGACGTATCTGAATCCTTCACGAAGACCAGATACATTCCATTTCCAGGATTCCCACTATCCACCTTGTTTGTCACATCTTTAAATAAGTCAAGAAAGCACTTCAATCAGGATTTATTCTTTGCAAAACCATGTTGACTCCGATGAATTGTGGTTTACGTTTGCAAATGTCCACAACAATAGATTAGAATAATTTGCCTTAAACTACAATACTTTATTATTACATTTTACTCCCTAATTATTCAGTTATTATAAGTTCTTCCCTTTCTAAAACCTTGACGTTTTCTTTGAATTCCTGTTTGATGGGCAAAAGAGTTTTAAGAGATGTGCTCCAATTGCTGAATAAGTGGTATGTGTGGTTGACGGGACTCATCATCCTGCTGGGGTACAAAATCGATGGGATGAAGTCTTTCTGGCATTCCCATGTTGTCATCTCCAAGGCCAGAATGACCACCTCCTGTTGATTCGTTAGAGGGGTGGGGGATTATGGAATCTTCCCGTTACTGTGTAACATTCTGAGGGTGTGATGGGTCATCTCATATTTCTCCATAATAGGTGGAGATACTGAACGGTCTCCTCATGTATCCCAGAGATGGGACGAAGGGAGCGATTGGTCTTCTCTTGTTCCCATACAACAGACACGTGTCTGAATTACCTCCTCCTTTCTGATAAAAGAAGTCTCAAAGTTTTTATCCTTATCCAATTCTCTTGCAACAGACTCGGTTGGTCTGAATGGCCTCCTGTTATCCCAGTGTAACAACCCTCCTGTCACTGTGTGACTGCTTTCAGTTCCTATGTTACGGACTTGAGGAGGCTGAATGGACTGATCCATTCCATTTTTGGAATATTTAAAGACCAGAATATGAGACTATTTCATTGGAGTCTTACCTTGCCGACTTTAAACTCACAAAATGTACATGCTGTGGCTCCTACAATGTGATAGCAGATGGGTTTTCGCGGATTTACAGGAAAGCAGTGCAGATAAGATTTGACTTATACCAGTGATGTATTGGTGTGCAGAATTAATATGAATGACATAACTGAGATTCATACTTTTGTATTTCATATAATTGGGATGAAGAATTAGAGGAAAAGAAATGTCGCCATCTTTTCATTCTGCTTGTTCATTTTATTTTCTGAAGCAGGAAGATGTTATGAAGCCAAAAACATGTATGGGCACTTTAAGACAGATCGGGTTTTGTTGAATAGAAATTAAAGCCACAGATGCCACCTGAAGGTCACACTGTTCCACATGTCACCATTAGCTGAGAAATTGATACCTGAGTTTTGGTTGCTGTTTTGACAGCCATCCAAACGCAACCAAACAGGTTAAATAATGCTTAGGATACCAGAAACCAACAGAATTTGAATATTATTGTTTGGACAGCTGGACAGCAATCAAATTATGATAATTATTATATCATGGGGAGTACATAAACCCAGCATTTGAAAACTGGAGGGAGAGCTGCTGCCATCCAACAGCAGAGTAACTGCTGCAGAGCAGGAGTGCTAACTGACCATCGCAAACACTCTCTATCAAAGATACATGTTCATGTAAACCTACTTGCAATAGAAAAAACATGACCCAGGGAGATCAGCAGCTGGAAGAGTGAACACAGCGGGGAAGATAGAGACTGTATGGTCTTGAGATTTTAATGTTTCATACGTGGGTTGTTGGAAAAGCATATTTTTACAGAGTTGGAGTCAGATAGTAAGTGGCTAAGAAAAGAGGGGCTTGTATTTGCGAATACTTGTTGTTTAGTGTTCACTATTAAAGTTAAGAAACTAACTTCATAATTTTTGTTTAAATAGTGGAATGTAGGAGATCTGTGTCGCTCTTATTGTAACAGATTACAAGATGAGGCGAGCTTTTCTGGGTGTTTGGGTTTAATTAACAGACGGGTTCGAGTCCACCTTGTAAATATCCATCCACGCTAACCCCATTTCCCTGCAGTTGGCCCATACACTTCCAGTCCTTTCCTATCCACATATTTATCAAAATGTTTTTGAAATGTTCTTAATGTACCCCCCTCAACCATATCTGCTGGCAACTCATCCACGTACCAGCCCTCTGTATAAAGAAGTGGCCCCTCAGGTTCCCTTTTATTCCTTCCCCTTTAACCTTAAACCGATCCCCTCTAATCCTCGATTCTCTACACCTTGGAAAAAGACTGAGAGCATTAACCCTATCCATACCCCTCGTGATTTTATACAGCTCTATAAGGACTCCCTCAGTCTCTTACAAGCTAAAGAAAAGGTCCTAGCTTGTCTAATCTCTCCCTGTGACTCAGACCATTGGGTCCTGGCAATGTCGTTGTAAATTTCTTCTGCACTCTTTATAATTTAATAACATCCTCCCCATAACAAGGTGACAAAACTGAACACAATACTCCAAGTGCAGCATTACCAAAGTCCTGTGTAACTGCAACATAAGCTCCCAACTTCTATACTCAATATCCTGCCTGATGAAGGCCAATGTGGCAAAAGCCTTCTTCACTGCCCTGTCTACCTGTGACTCCACTCTTAGAGAACCGTGCACCTGAACACCAAAGTCCCTCTACCCACTGCACCCTTAAGACCCTCCCTATCACCATGAAACTCCTACCTTGATTTGAGTTTCCAAAATGCAAGACCTCACGCTTCTATATTAAATTCCATTTGCCATTTCTCGGCCCATTTCCCACCTGATTAAGATCCTGATGCAATTTCTGATAAACTTCCTCACTGATCATGCTCCCAATTACTTTAATGTCATCTGCAAACTTACTAATCATACCTTGTACATTCTCAACCAAATCATAGATAACAAACAGCAATGGGCCCAGCCTCCGGTCTGACAAACATCCTTCCACTAAACCCTTTGCTTCCTACCATCAAGCCAACTGTGTATCCAATTGGCCAGTTCCCCCCGCATTCTACGAGATGTTACCTTCCTGAGCAGCCTGCCATGTGGAACCTAATCAAAGGCCTTACTGAAATCCATAGAGACTACGTCTATCACTCTGCCCTCATCAAACGTCCTGGTAACTTCATCAAAGGACTCTAAGAAATTTGGGAAGCATGATCTCCCACTCACAAGTCTATGCTGACTGCTCCGAATCAAACCCTGTGTAAGTAATGGGTGCAGACAATGGTACGCTGTCCTTCATTGTAAGATGATCCGAGTACATAAGTAAAGCCATCTTCCTGCTGTTGTAGAGACTTGCTGAGAGAGCATTTGGGGCACTCTGTACAGATTTGATCACCTTTGTAAGGAATGATTCCCTTACCACAGACACGGGTGATGGTAACATGAGGATAGAGTGAATAAGCTGAGTGTTTAATCTGTAGAGCTGTGAGAGACTAGGAAATGGTGATGCTGAAACACGAGGAGTGGCAGCGATCTCTTATTTCCAAAAGAGACATTGATAGGGAGAGAAATTCCATACTTTACCCAGGATTGATTGGTTTGATTTATTGTCACGTGTATCTCAGTACAGGGAAACACTTTATTTATGAGCAGTGGAGATAGATCACAGTAAACATGGTCAGACAGATCATAGTGTGGAAATAGACTTGGACAAAATAAGGCACACAGGTTACACTGAACAGGACATGCACTAGACAAGGTCAACATGAACAAGATCAGCATTATTTGAACTTAGCGAGTCCATTCATCAGTCTAACGTGACTTTCCTAATTAACTCTCCCCATGTTATAGTGCAGTCGGCGAGTGAACCCTGTACTGAACGTCAGGTCGCTCACAATCCCCAACAGCAACCTCAATACCTTTCATCTGAAACAGGTAGCCATTCCCACCAGCTTCCGACCTACATAGAGAACACCAGGCCGTCTTTGTGGAGATGGAAGATGCCTTCTTGAGATTTCACACAAGACATATGGCTTCCCTGCCCAACTCTAGAAAACCATGTTAATGTCCCACATGTGTATCATAAACAACGGAGCCAAGAGAAACAACGTGGAATAGTCTGTCTGTGCAGCCTCTGCCCCACTTGTTCATCATCTTCGTGCATCAATTAGGAGATACTTAAGACTGCCGATGCTGGAGATCAGAGGAGAGCATCAATTGCTGATAAAGCACAGCGGGTCAGGCAGCATCCGAGGACCAGGAGAATCGACATTTCAGGAATAAGACATTCATCAGGAATCAGCAAAAATTACCTCATTCTGCCCCCGTGTAAGTGCATTGAGGTGGGAATGGCCTCCTGCTGTTCCTGTGTAAGTGACTCAAGGGAGAGATTGGCTTCAACCTCGTCCGATTGGACAGGGCCAAGGGCCTGACTGGTTCACCCTGGTTCCTGTTTGACAGCTCATTGTACTGACTAGTGTGACAATGTTGCAGCTTTAAGAGGTTATTTTGACCTGGTTTATTTTATGAGAGAGATTGAACGATTGTTGCCAAGCTGGCTAGTTAAGACCACTTGAGTAACAGCTAGGGAGGCCTTAGGTTAATTTTAATGCAACCTGAATGGGTGTGGACAGCTCTCACAGATTAGGATCTCTGGGTTTTGGTTTCTCAGTAACATTAGAAACTATTGGGGTCTCTACAGAGTTGGAAGCTTCAGTGAATGTCTCCTGGCTGCTACTCTTTCTGAAATTCCTCTTGATACTGTTTTTAATTCTTGGATTGGAGAAATGTTTGTGACAATCTGTGTCTGAATATTTCTTTTTGCCAAGGGCTGTGTTTATGGGATTTCCCTATATTGGAACAGTTCATCAGTACTAGTTCCTAGATGTATTATTCTCTTAAGATATCCAATAGAATTGCGTTATTCTAAATTCCTCTTTCTTTGGTTTCATTTTCTCTTTCGTGTTTAAGTAGATGGTGTTTTGCTTCACACCGAGTAGTTTGACCAGTCACATTGCATCTGGAACAGACACTTTACATTTCCTTTAAAATAAGAAAACATTAGAATCTTGGCTACCGCCTTCAAATATTTTCGAGGGGCTCTGGTGAGCTCCATCACACTAGACTCCTTCTCTTCCTGAGTAATAGGCTGGAGGCACTGAATGGGCTGTCCCTGTTCATCTCCAATAGTGTCAATGGGCTGAATGACTTTCTCATATTCCTGTGAAACCAGCGTGAGGTGCTGAATGAACCCTTGTTTTGCTGTGGCAATGTGCAGTGCCAGGCAGTGCTGTTACATGAATGTTACCGACACTTTAACAGCACAAGTCTCAATGGAGTCTGGATCCTGCTAGTTACAGACAAAGACCAGTTCAGGAGCTGACGGGGGACAAAATGTTCTGAACATTGTGGAATCTTCAGCGAAAATTCCCACTTCTGATCTTATGGTGGGGAAGGTGGGGGCGGGGAGACATTGATGAAGCAGCTGAAGATGTTTGTGAAGATGAAGCTACCCTGAGGATCTCCCACAGAGATGACCCAGGACTGAGATGATGAACATCTTCCTTTGATCCCAAACACTGGAGAGGTTACTCTGATTCCCATTAAGTTCAGTTTTGTTAAGCTCCTTGATGTCAACAGAAGTTAACCACTGCCTTGATATCGGGGCCAGTCATTTTTACTTGAACCCTTGTCTCAACTTCTTTTGTTCACATCAATAAGCCATGATATAGGAGCAGCAAGTGTTTTCTTCAAACAGGTGATATTGAATGTCAGGATTTCTCTCCTCAAGGGTGTTCGGGAGCTAGATGACTGAACGTATTTGAAGATGATGTAGATGGAAATTGACCTGTCAGAGAGTTCAGGGCTATGAAGAATTGGATATGAAAGAGGATTTGAGGCGAAGAGCAGATCAGTCATGATCTTAAAGAAGGGCAAGGCAGGCTTGGGGAGTGAACAACATGCCCCTGTTTCTGATGATCTCTAATTCTGTTATTGGAAAGTTAGTGGGTGTTATTTTTTTTTAAAATGTTCTGTTATTGAATGTTGCAGACAGGGAGACCAGAGGATTTTGTGAGCCATCCCTGAGTGAGGTATGGTGGCTGTATTCACACTGAATCTGAGTGTACAACATGACCAACAAATGAAGCACAAGTTGCAGAGAAGGGAAGCTCTGTAAAGAGAGATGAGGGGCCTCTTTCGTACCCAGCCTGGGTTTTCCAATTACATTTCCCAACTCACTTCAAACCGTGTGGGACAGTACAGAGGGGGCTGAAATGTCTCCTGTGTTTCTGTGCAACAGGTTATAGGAGTAAGTAACCTCTAACTACTCCTGTCTGGCAGGTTTGAGGGGCTGAATGGAACACAGGAACATGGGACTGAGGAGCAGGAGTGGGTCATTAGATACTTTTGAGCCTTCTCCACCAGGCACTAAGATTGTGGCTGATCAGGTTGGGGTCTCAGCCCCACTTTCCTGTCTCCATCCCATTATCCATGACTCACTTCTCTGTCAAATATTTAACTAACGCAGCTTTCAATCAATGTGAACATAGAGAAACGATAACCTTCCACTGAAAAAAATTCCGACTTGAAAAGTCCTTCGAAAATTATTCGTCATCCCTCTTATAGAATCAGAGAGTCATGCAGAATGGAAACAGACCCATTAATCCAATCTGTTCACTCGATCAGATATCAAATCTGATCCAGTCCCAGTTGCCAGCATTTGGCCAATAATCCTCCTGTGACTGTACCCGCCTTGACTACTTCCTCTGACTGCACTTTCTGTCCACACACCACTCTCTGTGTGAAATATTTATCTTCAGCTCCCTTCTAAATCATTCGCCCTCTCCCCTCCAACCTATTCTGTCTTGTTCTGGACTCCCCTATCCTGGGATCAGAACATGGCTGTACAGAATATCCATGCCCCTGATGATTTTATAAACCTCTATAATGTTGCCTCTCAACCTCTGACACTCCAGGGGGAAACACCTCAACGTAATCAGCCTCTCCCTATAGCTCAAACCTCCAGTCCTGGAACATACGTGTAAGTCATTTCTGCAGAAAACAGAGTTGTACGCAGTATTCTTAAAGTGGCCTCACCAACATCCTGTACAGATGTAACATACCACCACAACTCCTATACTCAATGCTCTGACTGATTAAGGCAAATGTGCCAAATGTGTTCAGCACCACTCTGTCTACCTGCGACTCACTGCTACAGGTAATCATGTACATAAACATCAGAAAGTTAACATGATGGTAGTGACAGCAGATAGGAGGACCAGTGATACATTGATCATTATTGAGATTAGATTGTGTTGGGAACATGAGCTCAACATGTCACGAAGTGAAATCAAATCAATGGGTTCAGAGTGGTTAATATACAAAATAACAGATAGCCCGGAGTGAGTTACAATCTGGAATCTAATCAAGGGGTTCAGGGTGGGTTATATACAGAATAACAGATAGCCCAGAGTGAGTTACAGCCTGGAATCTAATCGAGGGGTTCAGGGTGGTTTATTTACAGAATAACAGATAGCCTGGAATGTGTTACAGATTGGAAACTAATCGAGGGATTTAGGATGGTAATGTAAAGAATAACAGATACCCTGGAGTGAGTTACAGCCTGGAATCTAATCGAGGGGTTCAGGGAGTTTTAGATACAGAATAACAGATAGCTCGGAGTGAGTTACAGCCTGGAATCTAATTGAGGGATATGTTAACCTTTTTATGTGAAATAACTTGTAACTGGGAATGAGTCACAAAGTGAACTATTGGCCAACTGGTTTCAAATCTGGAGTCACGCAAACATAATGCAGTCACAAACTACACAACTTTACTGACTCCCAAGTTTCCTTGTTTGAAGACTATCCTCCTCTGTTTTCCCCTTTAACTGAAAGTATTAATATACCTTTAATACTGCACTGCCATTCTGGTTACAGTGCCACCTATCTCTCACTCTTTCATTTATCTTCAATCCTGTTGAAAGATACTTAAACTAACAGATGCACAAAGTTCCAGAAAGAGTTTTGTTCAATTGCAGGTACATTATTTTCTTTTATTTGTAGACAACACACAATTTGAACCCACAGAAGGTCAGTGTGGGATTTGAGAAACCCTTCACTTTGGGATAACGCCTCGCCAGGCATTATTCTGATCCAACGCTGCAAATCTACAAGTCAGTGACTGAGCTCTATCAGGTTTTGTATATTATGTTTCTCTCATATATTAGGAGCTTGGAAAGTAAGGCAGACCTTACTGGAATGTCACATTGTCTCTCCACATTCACTGTAAACAGGTTCTGGGATTTACATTTTAACCACCTTCAAAGAGCTGTCTCCATTTCCTATCTCTGCTGGCATCAATGAATGGAAATTGCTTTTGACACATTGCCCCCTCTCCCTTGCTGAAAGTATTCCTGACACAAATCATTCAGGCAGACATTTTAGATTTGTCCACAGCAACCATTTTATATCAGCAAAACGACGACATTGAGTGTGTAAATAAGGAAAAGCAAGAGAGACTGGCAACATCAATACAGTTTGAAAATATATAAAACATTGAACATGCACACAGAATCACACACACAGGGATACAGACACCTTCCAGAAGCTGTCTCCATTTCCTATATTGCAAGAGAATTCATGTTATGATGATGCGTTCATGCAGGGCAGTAAACAGCTTTTGATACTTTCCCCATTGTGACAGAAATTCAGCCCAATGTGAAACTTTGAGATATATAACAGAACAGAAATGAACCAACAGCTTTGTGTGTTCTTGCTTCCAATGTAACATTTGACCATTTAGTTTATTTTGTTTTCAGTCTAACATCCAACAAAGATCATTTCACAGATCCAATAACAGATCCCCAGGAGTGAGTTCCAGACTGGAATCTGATTGAGGGGTTTAGGGTTTACATACAGCATAAGAGATCCCCAGGAGTGAGGGACAGACTGGAATCTAATCGAGGGGTTCAGGGTGGTTTACATACAGAATAACAGATGACAAGTAGTGAGTCAGAAAATCACGGAGTCATGCAGTCATAGAGATGTACAGCATGGAAACAGACCCTTTGGTCCAACCCGTCCATGCCGACCAGATATCCTAACCTACTCTAGACTCTTTTTTTAAGCACTTGGACCATCTCCCTCCAAAACTTTCCCATTCACATATCCATCGAAGTCCATTTTAAATGTTGCAATTGTACTACCCTCCACCACTTCCTCTGACAGTTCATTCCATTCATGTACCACTCTCTGAGTGAACAAGTTGCCCCTTAGGTCTCTTTCATATCTTTCCCCTGTCACACTAAACCTCTGCCCTCTAGTTCTGGACCCCCCTACACCGAGGAAAAGACTTTGTCTATTTCTCCTATCCATGCCCGTCATGATTTTATAAACCTTGATAAGGTCACCCCTCAGCCTCTGATGCTCCAGGGAAAACAGCCCCAGCCTATTCAGCCTCTCCCTGTGGCTCAAATCCTCTAACCCTGGCAACCTCCTTGTAAATCTTTTCTGAAGCCTTTCAAATTTCACAACATCCTTCCGATAGGAAGGAGACCAGAATTGCACGCCATATTCCAACAGTGGCCTAACCCATGTCCAGTCCAGCCACAACATGACCTCTCAATGCCTATACTCAAAACTCTGACCAATAAAGGAAAGCATACCAAATGCTGCCTTCATTATCTTATCCACCTGCCACTCTACTCTCACGGAGCTACGAACCTGCACTTCAAAGTCTCTTTGTTCAGCAACTCTCCCACGGACCTGACCATTAAGTGTATAAATCCTGCTCAAATTTGCTTTCCCAAAATGCAGCGCCTCGTGTTTATCGTGAATAGAATTGAAGGTTTTGGGGTGTTTTTGAAACATGCCAGTCACACATACATGGAAGTGAGTTACACGTTGGAATCTAATCGAGAGGGTTCCGGGTGATTTATATAATCCCGACAGTGGGGAAACAAGCCCTTCAGCCCAACAAGACCACACTGACCCTCAGAAGAATAACCCATCCAGATCCATTTCCCCACATTTACCCCTGACTAATTCAACTCACCTACACATCCCTGAATACCATGGGCAATTTTAACAGGGTTTGGATTGGATGGTTAATATACAGACGAACAGATGCCCAGGAGTGTGATACAGACTGGAATCTAATCAAACGATTGAAGTGGCTAATGTACAGAGTCTCTTAAAATTGGAAGTCAGTTACACATTGGAATTTTATCAAGGGGATTCGGGACGATTATATATACAATAACAGATACCCCAGAGTGAGTTACAGACTGGAATCTAATCGAGGGTTTCAGGGTGGTTTATATGCAGAATAACAGGTAGCCCGGAGTGAGTTATAGAGTCATAGAATCAGAGCGATGTACAGCATGGAAACAGACCCTTCGTTCCAACCTGCCAATGCCGACCAGGTATCCCAACCCAATCTAGTTCCACCTGCCAGCACCTGGCCCATGTCCCTCCAAACTCTTCCTATTCATATACTTATCCAAATTCCTCTTAAATATTGCAATTGTACCAGCCTCCACCACTTCCTGTGGCAGCTCACTCCATACACGTACCATCTTCTGCGTGAAAAAGTTGTCTCTTGGGTCTCTTTCATATCTTTCCCCTCTTAAACTAAACCTATGCCCTCTAGTTCTGGATTCCCTTACCCCAGGGTAAACCTCGATAAGTTCACCCCTCAGCCTCCGACACTCCAGGGAAAACAGCCCCTTTCCCTGTAGCTCAAATCCTCCAACCCTGGCAACATCCTTGCAAATCTTTTCTGAACCTTTTCACGTTTCACAACATCTTTCTGATAGGAAGGAGACCAGAATTGCATGCAATATTCCAAGAGTGACCTAACCAATGTCCTGTATAGCCGCGACATGACCTCCCAACTCCTATACTCGGTACTCTGACCAATAAAGGAAAGGATACCAACCGCCTTCTTCACTATCCTATCGACCTTCGACTCCACTTTCAAGGAACTATGATCCAGCGCTCCAAGGTCTCTTTGTTCAGCAACACACCCTAGGACCTTACCATTAAGTGTATAAGTCCTGCTAAGATTTGCTTTCCCAAAATGCAGCACCTCGCATTTATCTGAATTAAACTCCATCTGCCACTTCTCAGCCCATTGGCCCATCTGGTCCAGATCCTGTTGTAATCTGAGGAAACCCTCTTCGCTTTCCACTACACCTGCATTTTTTGTGTCATCTGCAAACTTACTAACTGTACCTCTTATGCTTGCATCCAAATCATTTATATAAATGACAAAAAGTAGAGGGCCCAAAACTGATCCTTGTGGCACTCCATTGGTCACAGGTCTCCAGTCTGTAAAACAACCCTCCACCACCACCCTCTGTCTTCTACCTTTGAGCCAGTTCTGTATCTAAATGGCTACTTCTCCCTGTATTCCATGAGATCTAACCTTGCTAATCAGTCTCCCATGGGGAACCTTGTCGAACGCCTCACTGAAGTCCAGATAGATCGCATCCACTGCTCTGCCCTCATCAATCTTCTTTGTTAATTCTTCAAAAAACTCAATCAGGTTTGTGAGTCATGATTTCCCACGCACAAATCCATGTGGACTATCCCGAATCAGTCCTTGCATTTCCAAATTCATGTACATCCTGTCCCTCAGGATTCCCTCCAACAACTTGCCCAGCGCCGAGGTCAGGCTCACCGGTCTATAGTTCCCTGGCTTGTCTTTACCGCCCTTCTTAAATATTGGCACCACGTTTGCCAACCTCCAGTCTTCCAGCATCTCACCTGTGATTATCGATGATACAAATATCTCAGCAAGAGGCCCAGCAATCACTTCTCTAGCTTCCCACAGAGTTCTCAGGTGCACCTGATCAGGTCCTGGGGAGTTATCCACCTTTAACCGTTTCAAGACATCCAGCACATCCTCCTCTGTATATTTGCAACAATTTGCAAGATGTCACCATCGATTTCCCTGCAGTCTATATCATCCATATCCTTTTCCACAGTAAATACTGATGCAAAATATTCATTTAAAATCTCCCCCATTTTCTGTGGCTCCACACAAAGGCCGCCTTACTGATCTTAGAGGGGCCCTATTCTCTCCCTAGTTACCCTTTGTCCTTAATATAATTGTAAAAGCACTTTGGATTCTCCTTAATTCTATTTGCCAAAGCTATCTCATATCCGCATTTTGTCTTCCTGATTTCCCTCTTAAGTGTACTCCGACTTCCTTTATACTCTTCTAAGGATTCACTCGATCTATCCTGTCTATACCTGACATATGCTTCCTTCTTTTTCTGAACCAAACCCTCAATTTCTTTAGTCAGCCAGCATATAACTACCAGCCTTCCCTTTCAACCCTGACAGGAAGACCATAAGACCATAAGACATAGGAGTGGAAGTAAGGCCATTCGGCCCATCGAGTCCACTCCGCCATTCAATTATGGCTGATGCGCATTTCAGCTCCACTTACCAGCATTCTCCCCGTAGCCCTTAATTCCTCTAGACAACAAGAACCTATCAATCTCGGAAGTTACTGCCTGGAATCTAATCGAGGGGTTCAGGGTGGTTTATACACAGAATAACAGGTAGCCCGGAGTGAGTTACAGCCTGGAATCAAATCGAGGTGTTCAGGGTGGGTTATGTACAGAATAACAGATAGCCCGAAGTGAGTTACAGCCTGGAATCAAATCGAGGTGTTCAGGGTGGTTTATATACAGAACAACAGATGTTCTGGGGTGTATTACAGCCTGGAATCTAATTGAGGGGTTCAGGGTGGTTTATATGCAGAATAACAGATACCCCGGACTGCGTTACAGCCTGGAATGTAATCGAGGGGGTTAGGGTTGTTTATATACAGAATAACGGATACCCCTGAGTGAGTTACAGCCTGGAATCGAATTGACATGTTCAGGGTGGGTTACATACAGAATAACAGATCGTCCAGAGTGGGTTGCAGCCTGGAATCTAATCGAGGGGTTCAAGGAGGTTAGTATACAGAAGAACAGATAGCCCGGGGTGTATTACTGCCTGAAATCTAATCAATGTCTGTTCACTTTTAGATAGGATGGGTTTTGCTGAATCGAAAGTGCAGCCACAGATGCCAGCTAAAGGTCAGACTGTTCCAAATGTAACAATTAGTTGGGAAATGGAAGACTGAGTTTTGGTTGCTGTTTTGACAGCAATTCAAATGCAATCAAAGACTTTAAATAGTGCTCAGAATATCCGAAGCCAATGGAATTTGAATATTATTGTTTGTACACCTGGAAAGCAAAAAGATTATGAGAATTATTGTATCATGGGAAGTATATAATCCCTGACTTTTGAAAATAGAGGGAGAGCCACTGCCATCCAACAGCAGATTAACTGCTGAGAGCGTGAACACAGCAGGGAAGATAGAGACTGTGTGGTCTTGAGATTGTAACATTTAATATGTGGGTTGTTGTAACAGCAAATGTTTTACAGATTTGGAGTCAGATAGTAAGTAGCGAAGAAAAGAGGGGCTAGTATTTGCGAATAGTTTTTGTTAAGTGTTCACTATTAAAGTTAAGAAACTAACTTGCTAATTTTTGTTTAAATAGTGGAATGTAGGAGATCTGTGTCACTCATATTTTAACAGATTACGAGGTGAGACGAGCTTTTCTGGGTGTTTGGTTTTAATTAACAAAGGGGTTCGAGTCCACCTTGTAAAAGTCCATTCACACTAACCCTATTTCCCTGCAGTTGGCCCATATCCTTCCGGTCCTTTCCTATCCACATATTTATCCAAATGATTTTGAACTGTTGTTAATACACCCCCCTCAGCCACATCTTCTGGCAGCTCATCCACGTACCAGCCATTTATGTAAATAAGTGGTCGCTCAGGTTCCCTTTTATTCCTTCCCCTTTAACCTTAAACTGGTCCCCTCTCGTCCTCGATTCTCTAAACTTTGGAAAAGACTGAGAGCATTCACCCTATCCATATCCCTCATGATCTTATTCAGCTCTATAAGGTCCCCCCTCAGTCTCATACACTCTAAAGAAAAGGTCCTAGCTTGTCCAACCTCTACCTATAACTCAGACCATTGGGTCCTGGCAATGTCCTTGTAAATCTCTTCTGCAATCTTTCTAATTTCATTATATCCTCCCTATAACAATGTGACAAAACTGAACACAATACTCCAAGTGCGGCCTTACCAAAGTCCTGTGTAACTGCAACATAAATTCCCAACTTCTGTACTCAATGTCCTGCCTGACGAAGGCCAGTGTGCCAAAAGCCTTCTTCACTGCCCTGCCTATCTGTGACTCCTCTCTCAGGCAACCATGCACCTGAATTCCAAGGTCTCTCTGCCCATTACACCCCTTCAGGTCTGCCCATTCACCATGAAACTCCTGCCTTGATTTGAGATTCCAAACTGCAAGACCTCGCACATTTATATTAAATTCCATTTGCCATTTCTCAGCCCATTTGCCCACCTGATTAAGGTCCTGCTGCAATTTCTGATAAACTTCCTCACTGATCATGCTCCCACTTATTTTAGTGTCATCTGCAAACTTACTAATCATGCCCTGTACATTCTCAACCAAATCATAGATAACAAAAAGCTGTGGACCCAACCTCCAGTCTAACAAGCATCCTTCCACTCAACCCTCTGTTTCCTATCAACAAGCCAACTGTGAATCCAATTGGCCAGTTCCCCCAATATTCTACTTGATGGAACCTTCAAGAGCAGCCTGCATGTGGAAGCTTATCAAAGGCCTTATTGAAATCCATAGAGACTACGTTTACCGCTCTGCCCTCATCAACATTAAAGGTCACTTTACCAAAGGACTCTAAGAAATTTGACAAGCATGATCTCCCAATCAAAATTTTATGCTGACCGGTCTGAATCAACCCCTGTGTACGTAATGGGTGCAGTCAATGGTATGCTGTCCTTCATTGTAAGATGATTCGAGTTCATAAGTAAAGCTATCTTCCTGCTGTTGTAGAGGCTTGCTGAGAGAGCATTTGGGGCACTCTCTACAGATTTGATGTCCTTTGTACGGAATGATTCCCTTACCACAGACACGGGTGATGGTAACATGAGGATAGAGTGAATAAGCTGAGTGTTTAATCTGTAGAGCTGTGAGAGACGAAGAAATGGTGACGCTGAAACACGAGGAGTGGCAGCGATCACTTATTTCCAAAAGACACATTGATAGGGTGAGAAATTCCATACTTTACCAAGGATTGATTGGTTTGATTTATTGTCACGTGTATCTCAGTACAGGGAAACACTTTATTTATGAGCAGTGGAGGAAGATCATAGTAAGCATGGCCAGATAGATGATCGGGTGGAGATAGACTTGGACAGAGTAAGGCATACAGGTTACACTGAACAGGACGTGCACTTGACAAGATCACCATGAATAAGATCAGCATTATTTGAAATTAGAGCATCCATTCATCAGTCTAACGTGACTTTCATAATAGTTTATATGCCTTTACTAACTCTCCCCACGTTATTGTGCAGTCGGTGAGTGAACGCTGCACTGAACGTCAGGTTATTCACAATCCCCAACAGCAGCCACAATACCTCCGTCTGAAACAGGTATCCATTCTCATCAGCTTCCACCCTACATAGAGAACACCAGGATGTCTTCGTGGAGATGGAAGATGCCTTCTTGAGACTTCACAGACAAGACATATGGCTTCCCTGCTCACCACTATAAAACCAATTAAAGTCCCACATGTGTATCATAAACAACGGAGCCAGGAGGAACAACGTGGAGCAGTCTGTCTGTGCAGCTTCTGCCCCACTTGTTCATCATGTTAGAGCATCAATTAGGAGACACTTAAGACTGCCGATGCTGGAGATCAGAGTAGAGGGTCAATTGCTGGAAAGGCACAGCAGGTCAGGCAGCATCCTTGAAGCAGGAGATTCGACGTATTGGGCATAGGACATTCATCAGAAATCAACATCAATTACCTCATTCTGACCCGTGTAAGTGTATTGAGGTAGGAATGGCCTCCTACTGTTCCTGTACAAGTGACTCAAGGGACTGACTGGCTTCTTCCTCGTCCAATTGGACAGGGCCAAGGGCTTGACTGGTTACCCCTGGTTCCTGTTTGACAGCTCGATGCGCTGAAAAGTGTGATGGTGCTGCAGCTTCAAGAGGTTATTTTGTCCGGGTTTCTTTTAAGAGAGTGATTCAATGATTGTAACCAAGCTGGCTAGTTAAGACCACTTGAGTAACAGCTAGGGAGGCCTTGTGTTTATTTTAATGCAACCTTAATGGGTGTGGCCATCTCTCACAGATTAGGATCACTGGGTTTTGGTTTCTCAGTAACATCAGAAACTATTGGCGTCTCCACAGAGTTGGAAGCTTCAGTGAATGTCTCCTGGTTGCTACCCTCTCTGAATTTTCTCTTGATGCTGTTTTTAATTCCTGGATTGGAGAAATATTTGTGACATTTTGTGTCTGAATATTTCTTTTTGCCAAGGGCTGTGTTTATGGGATTTCCCTATATTGGAACAGTTCATTAGACATAGTTCCTAGATCTATTATTCTGTTAAGCTGTCCAATAGAATTACGTTATTCTAAATTCCTCTTTCTGTGGTGTTTTTTCTTCTTTCGTGTTGAAATAGATGGTATTTTGCTTCACACCGAGTAGTTTGATCTGTCACATTGCATCTGGAACAGGAACTTTACATTTCCTTTAAAATAAGAAAACATAAAAGTCTAGGCTATTGCTGTCGAATATTTTCGAGGGGTTCTGGTGTGGTCCATCACACTAGACTCCTTCTCTTCCTGAGTAATGAGCTGGAGGCACTGAATGGGCTGTCCCTGTTCATCTCCAATAGTGTCAATGGGCTGAATGGCTTCGTCATATTCCTGTGAAACCAGTGTTAGATGCTGAATGAACTCTTGTTTCACTGTGGCAATGTGCAGTGCCAGGCAGTGCTGTTACATGAATGTTACTGATACTTTAACAGCACATGCCTCAATGGAGTCTGGGCCTTGCTGCACATGGACACAGACCAGTTCAGGAGCTGATGGGGAATAAAATGTTCTGAACATTGTAGAATCTTCAGTGACCATCCCCATTTCTGATCATATGGTGCAGAGGGTGAGGGTGGGGGCGGGAAGACATTGAAGAAGCAGCTGAAGATGTTTGTGAAGAGGAAACTACCCTGAGCATCTCCCACAGAGGTGACCCAGGGCAGAGATGGTGAACATCTTCCTTTGTGCCATGTTTGACCCCAAACCCTGGAGAGGTTACTCTGATTCCCATTAAGTCCAGCTCCTTGATGTCAACAGAAGGGAACCACTGCCTTGATATCAGGGCCAGTCATTTTTACCTGAACTCTTGTCTCAACCTCTTTTGTTCGCATCAATAAACCATGATATAGGAGCAGTAAGTGTTTTCTTCAAACAGGTTGGATTGAATGTCAGGATTTCTCTTCTCAAGAGTTTTCGGGAAGCTAGATGACTGAAAGTATTTGAAGAGGAGGTAGATGGATATTGACCTGTCAGAGAGTTCGTCTATGAAGAATTGGATATGAAAGAGGATTTGAGGCCAGGAGCAGATCAGCCATGATATTAGTCAAGCGCAAGACAGGTTTGGGGAGTGAATGACATGCGCCTGTTTCTGATGTTCTCACATTCTGTTTTTGGAAAGTTAGTGGGTGTTATTTTTATGAATGTTCTGGTATTGCATATTGCAGTCAGGGAGACCAGATGATTTTGTGATCCATCTCTGGCTGAGGCATGTGGGCTGTATTCACAGTGAATCTGTGTCTACAACGTGACCAACAAATGGAGCACAAGCTGCAGATAGGGGAAGCTTTCTAAAGAGAGATGAAGGGCTTCTTTCATATCCAGCCTGGGCTTTCCAATTACATTTCCCAAATCACCTCAAAGCGTGTGTGACAGTCTTGAGAGGCTGAATGGTCTCCTCTGTTTCTGTGCACCAGGTTATAGGAGTAAGTGGCCTCCAACTGTTCCTGTCTAGCAGGTATGAGGGGCTGAATGGAACACAGGGACATGGGACTGAGGAGCAGGAGTGGGTCATTAGATACTTTGAGCCTTCTCCACCAGGCACTAAGATTGTGGCTGATCAGGTTGGGGTCTCAGCCCCACTTTCCTGTCTGTATCCCATTATCCGTGACTCACTTCTCCGTCAAAAATTTAACTCAATCAGCTTTCACTCAATGTGAACCGAGAGGCATGATAAACTTCCAGAGAAGTACGACTTGAAAGGACCTTACAGAATTTTTCATCATCCCTCTTATAGAACCAGAGAGTCATACAGAACGGAAACAGACCCGTTAGTCTGATCTGTTCACTCCGATCAGATATCAAATCTGATCTAGTCCCATTTGCCAGCATTTGGCCAATATCCCTCCTCTTTCAAATACTTTTTAAATGTGCGATTGTAACAGCCTTCACCACTTCCTCTGAGTGCACTTTCGGTACACACCACTCACTGTGTGAAACATATATCTTCAAGTCCATTCTAAATCAATCCCCCTCATCTTCGACCTCTGCCCTCTTGTTCTGGACTCCCCTACCCTGGAGAGCAGAACGTGGCTGTTCGGAATATCCATGCCCCTGATGGTTTTATAAACCTCTATAATGTCACCCTTCAGCCTCTGACACTCCAGGGGGAAACACCGCAACCTAACCAGCCTCTCCCTAAAGCTCAATCCTCCAGTCCTGGAACACCCGTGTAAGTCATTTCTGCAGAAAACCGAATTGTACGCAGTATTCTTAAAGTGGCCTCACCAACATCCTATACAGATACAACATACCACCACAACCCCTATACTCAATGCTCTGACTGATAAAGGCAAATGTGCCAAATGTGTTCTGCACCACACTGTCTACCTGCGACTCCACTTTCAAGGAACAATACACCTGCAGCCCTGTGTCCCTTTGTTTCACAACATGCCCCAGGACCTGACCATGAGGTATATAATGTCTGCCCTGATTTGCCTTCCCAAAATGCAAAGCTTCATATTTATCTGAATTAAATTTCATCTGTTACTCCTTGCTTCTTTGTCTCATCTAATTGTGGTCTTGTTGTACTCTGACATAATCTACTACACCACATTTTTGATGTCATCTGTATACTTACTAACTATTGCCGCTATATTCACATCTAAATCCTTTACATAAATGATGAAATGCAGTGAACTCAGTACTGATTCTTACAGCACACTGCTGCCCACAAGCCTCCATTCTGAAAAATATCCCTCTTCATTCAAGCCATTTGTGACTAGCTTATTCTGTATCTTATGTGACTTAAACTTACTAATCTGTCTACTCATCAGAATGAAATACTAGCTATGAAGAGAGGCTGAGTAGGTTAGGTTTATTTTCACTAGATAAAAGGAGATTGAAGGGGGACCTGATTGAGGTTTGCAAAATCATGAAGGGTGTAGCCAGGGTGGATAGAGACGGGCTTTTTCCCAGGTTGAAGGATTCAATTCTGAGGCATAAAGGCTACACCAGAAAGGGCATGCAATAGGCAACATCAATGTGAGCAAGATCAGCATTATTTGAAGTTAGAGAGTCCATTCCTCAGTTTAATAATGGGCTGGGAAGATGCTGTTCATGAGCCGCTGGTTTGTGTGTTCAAGATTCTGTATTCTCTACATGATGGAAGAGATTGTAGGAGATCCAGGGTGTGCTGGGTCTTTGATAATGTTGTCAGCCTTTCCGCGGCAGTGAGCTGTGTAAATGGAGACAATGGATAGGACGTTGGTTTCCGTGATGGCATGGGCTGTGCACACAACCTACTGTCATTTCTCTTACTGTCCTGGGTACGTCTGTGGCCACACCAGGTCATTATGCACCCAGATACTTTGCTGTCAGTGGTGCATTTGTAGAAATTGGTGAGGGTCCTTGTGGACATGTCAAATGTCCTGAGCTGCCAAAGAAAGAAGAGGTGTTCTTGTGCCATCTCGGCTGTCATATCTACATGAGAGGTCGGTTATCGTCACTCCAAGCAACTTAATGCTTTCCACTCTTTCAACTTCAGTTCCATTGATGCAGATGGGGGCATGTTCTCCTCATTTCTTTCTGAAGTCATTGATCAATTGGTTAGTTCTGCCGACATTGAATTAGAGGATGGTCTCAGTGCAGCACATCACAAAGTCCTCTATTTCCGTTCTGTATTTTGACTTGCCATCATTACATACCTGTCCTACTATGATGGTGTCTTCAGTGAACATGTAGCTGGCATTCGTTTAAAATTTGGCAATACAGTTGTGGGTGTACAAGAGTATAGTATGGGGCTGAGGACACATCCTTTGGGATTTCAGTGTTGAATGTTATGGAAGAGACACCCTTATCTATTTTCACTGATTGTGTACTGTAGGTCAGAAAGCTGAGGATCCAACTTCAGAGGGCGGAGCCAAGACTAAGGTCAGGGAGTTTTGTGATCAGTCTGAAGGGAATAATTGTGTTGAAGGTGAACCTATAGTCAATGAGCAGGAATCTGGCGTGGGTGCCCTTGTTGTCCAGATGCTCCAGGGATATGGCACCCGCTATGGACCCATTCCACGGGTAGGAAAATTGTAGGGGATCGAGGTAGGCTGGGAGACTGGAACTGATGTGGACCATGACGAGCTTCTCAAAGCACTTCACTCCCTTCAGTCTCCAGCGCTCTAAAGAGAAATGTCCCGGCTTATCCAACCTCTCCCTATGACTCAGACCCAAGAGGCCTGGCAACATCCTTGTAAAGTTCCAGTTTAATACCATCCTTCCTACAGCAAGGTGACCAAAACTGAACACAATGCTGAACTTGGAAATATCTGGAACTGTAAGTTTTACTCTGCTGCCAATTATTATGCTGCTGTGATATTGCTTTATTTTTTGTGTTATTCTGAAATCTTATTATTCATTGAGTCCACTGACGGTAATCCCCTCGGGTGAACGTCCTCCTGACTGCGTGAATTTGAATCAATCTATTTTGTTTGGGCAGATATTTTGATGCCGCTGTATATCAGAGAACAGGAAGAGATGATGGATGATTGTGCAGTGTTTGTCCTTTACTGGACCAGCTTGTCTCTCCAGGCACCTAAAGCTTTTATTGTGGGCCAGAGTACCTCAGAAGCATTACATCACAGAAGGAAGCTATTTAGCCCATTGTAGGTCCATGCACATAGAACATTACAGCTCAGTACCTACAACATCCTTCAGCACTGCCGACAGATCCACCGACTTTACTGTCAACCATAAATTTACTAACTCATCTTTCTATACACTCATTAAGGTCATTCAAAAGGACAAACAACAGTCACTCTAAAGCAGATCCTTGCAGTATATCACTAGCGACTGAAATCCAGGATGAACATTCCCCATCAACTACCACCTTCTGTCTGCTTTCCGCTAGCCAATTTGTGATCCAAATGCTAAATCGCCCACAAATCCATGTCTCCACATTTTCTGGGAGAAAGTAAGGATTGCAGATGTTTGAGATCAGAGTCGAGATTGTGGCGCTGGAAAAGCACAGCAGGTCAGGCAACATCCGAGGATCGAGGAGAAAATGAAGACTGCAGATGCTGCAGACCAGAAAACTGATTCCTGATGAAAGGCTAAAAACAGAAACATCAATTTGCATACATCTTGGACGCTGCCTCATCTGTTCGGCTTTTCCAACACCACGCTCTCTATATTTTCTTCAATAGCCTACCATGAGGGACCTTATGAAACGCTTCACTGAAATCCACATACCTCAATTTACCCTCATCCACCTGTTTGGTCACCTTCTCAATGAACTCGGTAAGATTTGTGAGGCATGACATACCTTTCACAAAACCTTGTTGACTATTCCTAATCAAATGATTCCTTTCTAGATGATGGTAAATCCTATCTCTTATAATCCTTTCCAACACTTTACCCACAACCAAAGTAAGACAGGTATATAATTACCAGGGTTGTATCTTCTCCATTTCTTGAACAAAGGGCCACATTTGCTGTCCTCCAGTCTTCTGGCACTATTCCTGTTGACAATGGCGATGTGAAAATCCAAACAGATGGTTGTGTAAACTCCTCCCTAGCTTCTCAGAGAGTCCTAGGATAAGTCCCATCTGGCCCAGGGGACATATCTATTTTCACAGGAGGGAACATATTTCCGTTGATGGGGGAGTGCCGAACCAGAGGACACAACTTAAAAATACGGGGTAGACCATTTAGGACAGAGATGAGGAGAAACTACTTCACACAGAGAGTGGTGGCTGTGTGGAATGCTCTGCCCCAGAGGGCAGTGGAGGCCCAGTCTCTGGATTCTTTTAAGAAAGAATTGGATAGAGCTCTTAAAGATAGTGGAGTCAAGGGGTATGGAGATAAGGCTGGAACAGGATACTAATTAGGAATGATCAGCCATGATCATATTGAATGGCGGTGCAGGCTCGAAGGGCAGAATGGCCTACTCCTGCATCTATTGTCTATTGTCTATTGTTACGAACTTCAATCCTGTCTAGTCTAATAGCCTGTATCTCAGTATTGGCCTCGACAGCATTTTCTTTTTTCATTGTGAATACTGATTCAAATATTAATTTACAGCCTGTCCTCTCTCCTCAGACTCCACACGCAACTTAACACTACTATCCTTGATTGCCATTAATCTTCATTTGTTCATTCTATTATTCATGACGCACTGATAAAGAAAGCTTGAGCGTTTTCCACGATCCTACTTGTCAAAGACTTCTCATGCTCTCTCCTGGCTATTCTTAGCTCTTTTTTAAAGTCCTTCCAGGCTGACTTGTAACTGTCAAGTATCCGAAATGAGCCTTCACGTTTCATCTTTACATAAGCCTCCCTCTTCCTCTTGACAAGCGATTCAACTGCTTCAGGAAACCACAGCAGCCTCACTCGACCACTTGCTCCTTTCTTGACAGGTATAAGGACACACAGTAGCTGTTGTTTGAAAAGCCTCCACTCTTAAATTGTACCCATCCTCTGCAGTTTCCTTCCCCGTCCTCTGTATCCTAAAACCTTTCCTAATCGCATCATAATTGCCTTTCCCCCAGCTATAACTCTTGCCCTGCGGTATACACCTGTCCTTTTCCATCGCTAAGGTAAACATAACTGAATTATGGTCACTATCAGCAAAGTGTTCACCTTCCTCCAAATCTAACACCTGGTCTGTTTCATTACTCAGTACCAAATCCAATTTGGCCTCGGCCCTTGTTGGCCTATCTACATACTGTGTCAGGAAACAATTCTGCACACATTGGACAAAAGCTGACCCATATAAAGTAAGTGAACTGCAGCACTTCCAGTCAATATTTAGAAAGTTAAATTCTTCCATAACAACTACTCTGTTATTTTCGCTCCTATCCAGTATCATCTTCATAATCCTTTCTTCTATATCTCTGGAACTTTTCAGAGGGCAAGAGAGAACTTTCAACAGGGTGACCTCTCCATTTTTGTTTCTAACATCTTCCCATACGACCTCACTAGACGAGTCCTTATCAAGCATCCTTTCTACCAACGTAATTCTGTCTTTGATTTTCAATGCCACCCCACCCTCCCCCACCCCAAACCCCACCCCTGACCCACTGTTAGTACCTTCCTTGTTCTTATTGAAGCATCTAAATCCCGGACCCTACAACAATCAGTCCTATCCCTGCTCTATCCATTTCTCCAAAACGGCCAAAACATCAAGCTGTACAACTGCACAATTTGGAAACAGGGAGTGATTGGAGGGATGTTAAACGAGGGTGGGTCGGATAGATCAGAAGACAACATGAGGGGAGATAGACAGGAACAGACAGAAAATTGAAGTTTTATTTAGAAATTCTCACTGACTGCAAGGCCTTTATCTATTGCCATACCGTTTGAGCATTGTGCAGATTCTGGCTGTGGTCCCAGAGAATTTATCGCCAATAATATCACACAGCTGAGTTGCTGACAGTTAAACAGAGTCCAAAAGGCCGAGTGATTTTTTTTTCTCTACAGTGAGAAGGTGATTTAATTTAAATAGACTGGGTGAACAACAACAGTAACTGTGAATCGTGCTCGATACTGAGATACTGCGCCAAAGAATCTCAATGAGGGGGATCACTGACAGAGCGAAATCAGCATCCCAGCTGTGAGCCAAATAATGATTGATAAAGATTGGACACCACTTCCATGGTTTTATAATACACATTTCAATTTATATAGCTCAATATCATGAGTGTATCTTATTTCTTTGTACTTCCCATAGTTTAGTACGAACAGAAAATTATTTTGTCCCCGTATTTTGTGTTCAATAAACAGATTTTACTCCTCATTCCTCACTTTAGATATATCCTTGAATCTGTTCTTCATATGAGGTACAAAGAGAAACATTCCAATACTGATGACTGAGGAATATTATTGCCCCTCCCTCCAGTCTGAACTGCCATGTCTCACAATTCTCTCTGTTTCCTGTCTCCTCCACAATGCCATAATCACACAGTAATTGAAGTCCAGTAAATAACATTTCATCACAGTTCACTAACATCGATAACATCAATAGCACAGGCCTCATCTGCCTCTCTCTAAACCTGGAATAACAATTTGAATTGCATTTGTCCCGTTCAATTCTCTGTTAACATATCCATGCTACTTGCCTGTGACAACCCCACGCTTCTCAGACGCACAGTCGCCTCAGATCATGAACTATAAAAATTGTATCATTGTTTTATTGAAATTATGATGCTTGATCAATAGTTCCAGGATGTATGTTTCCATTTGTAATCAGAGACGTTCTGATAAACTTATGGCATTACTTCTGCATCCAAGGCAGATTGAATGGTTACACTCAATTGATCTACCAGACCCAAGATTTGTTCCAATTGTCACCCTCACATAGCCCATCCAGAAAATGACATTGTTTTAAATTTGAATAAAACAATATTGAATTGAAAGGCGTTGGCTGGAGCTATTTGTTCAGTGACTGTGATTGATGTCAGTCTCCGTGGATCCGCGATGTGTCACTGGAGGGTTTGCCTCTTCTATTAATTAAGGACTCGGTTCAATGTGTTATCCCAGTCTGGGCGGGAGCATCAATGACTGGACTCACAGGGATCAGCAGCTCGAGAGACAGGGGGAGGAGAGATCAGAATCTGAGGACATTAGACTGGAATGTTCCATTAATGGATCAGAATCTGAGAACATTAGACTGGAATATTACAATAACAGACAGGAGTTTATCCTGGGGTCTTTTCTACCTTTCTCAGACTTGGATATCATTAGCATCACGGGTCGAAGATATCCTTTGGATTATTCAAGGTGGTTATTATCCCATCCTTGCTATAGTTGGTGTTCCTGGTAAGTCATTCCATCAGACCATTAAACTGAATTGAACTGAATTGCTGTTCATATTCAAATTTTAAAACTTGGAAGTCATCATTTTCAGATCCAGTCAAAAATTTTATTCCTTACTGATTATAACTAGCAAATTACTATTCACAACTTACTCAACAATACGCAAGGAGAAACCAGACTGTTCCTAATCTCCATGATCTTTTTTCTTCATTCATATTTACATTTCTACATATTCTCCCCACTCACTAATCCTGCCCAAGGCCACTATCAGGATATTTCAGTCACCTTCTCAGCCTCAATGCAACTGCTGAATAATCCATCGTTTGTGCCTTTGGTAGATCCAGATATAACCGTTTCACGTCCCTTCTAACTATGCTTACGTCACAAAATATTTGCACTTGAGCTGGTTAATTTGTCCTTTCCACAGACTCTGTCAGATGGACAGACAGTGCATGGTGGTCAAGTCATTGACTCATAATCAAACGGCACAGATTAATAATCTGTTGGTCGCTCATGAAGGAAGTTGATGGAATGCAATTGAAGTCATCACCACTAGTTTTCAACAGAAGCATATCTATTTGCTTCAGAGAAGGCAATGGGTTATCCTTCCATGTTGAGGACTCTGTGTGACTGCAAACCCACAGGAATGGGTTTACTCCTTATTATCCTGTGCATCAGCTGAATCAGCCACTCAGTTCAAGATCAGCATAACATGCTGGCCTGACCAGGGCTGCACACATCCCATGAGGGAAGAACAAAAGGAAAGATAGCTCCATTTCTCTGCCTGATTTCCATTCTCCTGTAAGGCATTTTCTTTCAGGTAGGTGACCATTCCCTGTTTCAAGTGAATTCTTTCTGATTGCGTCTCCCTCTGAACGTGATATTCATCTCCATCGACATCTCTGGTAATGACCGATGCACAGATGCAAGAAACTTCAAAATTCCACATCATTCGCAGTGCAGAGAGAAGGAATGGCTTTTTATACCACCGGAAAGAAGCTGAGAAGGCTAAGTGAGGGAACAGAATTATTGTGATCAACTGGAGAGTGTTGTTGAGATAGTGTTTGGGGTATTGTGCACAGATTTTCTCTCCTTTATAAGGAATAATCCTCTTGGCAAAAAGAGTATAAAGGAGTTTCGCCTGACTAAAAGTTGGGATGATTGTACCATCGGGCGTGCATGAGGATTAATCTGTAGCGCTTTGAAGAATAAGAGGTGATTGCATTGAAACGTAAGGTGATGGACAGTCATTCATTATATTCCAAACAGAACTAATACGGTGATAAATTCCATGTTTTTTTAACTTGGTTTACATGATTCTCGATGGCTTAAAAGACTCCGAGAACGTTCCTCTCACTCCACGCCACTCCCCATTTCGATTGAGAGAGAGAGAGCCAGTCTTTAACTAAACTCTTCCAACATTAATCCAGTGCATTTGTTGGGTGATCATACATAGAACTTCACGTTATTCACCAACGCAACAAGAGCCACAATACCTTCATTCTAAAACAGTTAACTATCCCCACCAGCTTCTGACCCCAACGGAGAACATGGATCTGTCTTCTTGGAGATTGAAGATGCCTCCTTGAGGCTTGGCACAAAACATTTGGCTTCCTTCCTCACTGCCGGAAAAACACGTTAAAGTATCATTTGTTCCACAGGCAATGGAGCCACAAAGAACATTGTGAGCAGTCTATGAGTGCGGTCTCTGCTCGATTCGTTTTCCAGTTTGGAGCATCAATGACACCCTCTTATTCCTGTAAAAGCGTCTCGAGGGGTGAATGGTCTCCTCCTGGTTCCATAGAACATGTTTAGGGGTCTTACTGGACTCTGCTGTTCCTGTTTAACAGTTCAATTTACTGACCAAACGCCTCCTCTTCCTGTGGAACAGGCAGGAGGATTGAATGGGTTGTCCCTCTTATTGATCAGTCATTTCGATGGGCTGAATAGTTTCCACATATCCGGGTGTAACCAGCTTGAGATGCTGAATGAGCTCCTCTTTTAACTGTGGAAATGTGCAGTGCCTGGCAGTTCTGTTACATGAATGTTACCGACACTTTAACAGCACAAACGTGAATGTTGTTTGGGTCTTGCTGAATATGGACACAGACTCGTTGAGGAGCTGAGTGGGGACAAAATGTTCTGAATATTGTGTCATCTTCAGTGATCACTCCACTTCTGATCTTGGGATAGATGAGGGGTGACGGGAATGGAGGCACATAGACGTTGACGAATGAGCTGCAGATGTTTGTGCTGAGGAAGTTAATCTGAGGATCTCCTGAAGAGATGTCCCGGGACTGAGAGGATTGTCGGCCACCGACCACAAACACCTTCCTTTGTGCTCTGAAAGACCCCAAACAGTGAGGAGGTTAGACCTGATTCCCATTAAGCTCAAAAAATTAGGTGGTCCCGATGACATCCTCAGTCAACTACTGCCTTGATATCAAGGCCATTCATTCTTTCCTGAGCCCCTGTGTTCACCTCTTGTTCAAATCAATAGGTAACGGTGTATGTGTAGAGAGTGTTTTCCTCTCACAGAGGGTAATCAATGTCAGGGGTTATCTGGACTAGAGAGTTAGGGGAGCTACATCACGGAAAGTATTTAAAGAGGTGGTACATGAATCTTTGACCTGTCAGAGAGCTGAGGAGTGTGAAGAACTGGGCATTGTGGAGGAGTTAATGCGAACAGTAGATCAGCCATGATCGTATACAATGGCTTGACCGTCCGAATTCCTTATGTTTTCTTTTCCAGTAATTTCAAAGTAAACGGCTGTAATTTTCCTGGATGTACTGTATTTGTATGTTGTAATTAGAGAGAGCAAAACATTTTTGAGTCATCTCTGATTGAGGTATGGAGCTTTATGCACAACGAATCCTGGTCTAGACCAGACCAACAAATGAAGCACAAGTTGTAGAGACGGGGCACTCTGTAAACAGACCAGAGGCGTCTTTCAAAACCGACCTGGATTTCCAAATAATATTTTCCAATCCATACCAATTCTGAGTGTGACAGTTGTGAGGGATTAAATGAAATCCTGTGTTACTGTGGAGCATTGGCCCCCATCTGCACCTTGCAGGAGCTGTGAGAGGTTGAATGCACCATAGTAACCCGGGACTGTGGAGCAAGAGTCGGTCATCAGACACTTCGTCACGGCTCTACCATGCACTATGATTTGATTAAGGTCTCAGCAGCACTTTTCTGTCAGTGTACCATTTCCTTACATTCATTTGTCTTTCAAATGTCTTACATAGACAATTTTGAACAAATGGAAATATTCAGGCATCAGAATTTTCTGTGGAAGGGAATTCACACCTTAAAAACCTTTTGAGAATCTCTTGTTCGTGATCTGACCAATGTTGGAGGGTCACTCATGTCTTTTCCCACTCCTCTATTGGTGAAAGCAAATTTTAAATGTAACCAGTTGAGTGCTGTGTCCAATGATATAGGTCTCAGACTGGGTAATTTTCTAGAAAAATCTGAGACACAGAAAGTTGAACTGTGAACAAATGGTAAAATGATAGAGTGTCTCAAATATGTTTCTGGCTTTGAATTTATTCTGCTCACACTAATGTCTGGGAATGCGGATTTCTTCCCGGAACAGTTGGATTTGGATTTGTCTGAATTCCCCTTGCTTCGAACTGTCCAGAAATTCCTATGAATCCTCATCAGGAATCCTCCACGAGTGGTAAAGATGACTCAGGATTTTTCTGCTCTTACACCTTGTTTTCAGGCAGAACAAAGTAAGAGAGAGAGAGACCAATTGGCTGCTGCTTCTGAAGCAAGTAATATTTTTCTCCGTCTCTGTGTGGAAAAATACAAGAATGTCAACTGAACACCAAAGTGGACCATGTGCGCTCTCCATGTACATTCTCTGGAATGGATGATAATAGACTGTATGCTGTATGCAGCATTATTGCTGTTGTTGTGCACAGTGCCTTTCATTAGAAAATGAATATAATGTGCCCGTTTTATGATTTGATGAGATGCTTATATGCATCTGCATAATTTTTAAAAATGGGTTGATATCTTCATAATATTTGTGTTAATACCAATGCATCTCATTCCAAAAAAAATATGATCTAGCTTTAGTCTTCTTAACAAGAGAAAATATGTATCCAGCTGAAAGACTTCTCTGAAAATCGTGGTTCAGTAAGATTTCTCATCTAAGATCTAAACAGATAATCCCCGATAACAAAAGGCCTTCATTTCAGGAATGAGTAAAGGGAAGCATCTTTGAACATCTTTGAAAGGCATTGAATCCTTTTTTTTAGTTTAGAGGATCAGAACTGCACCCAGTGTATCTGATGTGGTCTCAACAATCCTTGCACAGATACAGTGAAATATTCCTAATTAAACCCAATACCACTTACCTTCTGAATCACTTGCTGCATCTGCAGACAATCTTCATATGATTCATGTACCAAGAATATGAAAAACATCTGCATCACAGAGTTCTGCAATCTCTCTCCATTTAAATTGTTCCCGACTGCAATAGACAACTCACATTATATTATTTCTGCTGAGGGTACGCTCACTAACCTTCCTTGTCTACATCATAATGCAGATTCACTCCCTCCATTTGAAGATCTATTGAATGATCATTTTGGTGTACAAGGTAGTTCAGCTTTGATCCATTCAGTCCCTTCATCCAGATATTTTACATAGATTATTGATCATTGATGACCCTACAGTGATCTCTGAGTCAAAACTAGTTACAGTTTTATTTAAAAAAATCATATGTCACTACTGTCTATTTCCTGTTAGTGACAACATCCCTGTTCCTGTGCAGCAGTTCAGTCGGGTTGAATGGCCTCATCCTGGGCTGTGTAATGTACTCAACGAGCTGAATTAATTCATCCTATATTCCTGTGTAATTCCTTAGAGGGGCAGAATGGTCTCCTCCCATCTCATTGTAACGATCCAGTCTGGCTGAATGGGATGGTCCTCTACCCTGTAATCGCACTGAGGGGTGGATTGGGGTTGGGTCAGCAGTATATCTCTGTAACTGCTTTGAGGGGTGGATTGAGGGAACAACTCATAAGGTAGGGACAGCAGTCTATATCTGTAACGGCCGGGAGCGTGGATTGAGGGAACAACACATGGTATAGGGGCAGCAGTATATTCCTGTAGCGGCCGGGAGTGTGGATAGACGGCACAACACATTGGAAAGGGGCAGCAGTTGGCCATTTGGTGGCACTATTCAGAACGCTCATGGCTGATCCGAGTGTGTCTGACCATCCGTTTCCTGTCTGTACCCAATAAACTTTGACTCTCCTGTCCAGCAAAGATCAGTCAAGCTCAAACTAAAATACCTAAATTAACCGAGTCTTCACTGCTCCCTGAGGATGAGGACACCACAGATAGCACAACAGTAAAGGGAAAGGGACATCCTTCTTTCATTGTGGGACACATTTTTTAAAAACTGTGTTAACCTCACACCAAATCACTGCCCCTTTTCGGATATAGTGATACAATAACTAGGAATAGACATTAACCATTCTGCCCTCCAATCTTTTCCCACATTACCACTGACTGTTTCCAATCAAATATGTTGCTGTTGGTGTATCAGGAAGAGAATACCTGATAGCATAACACCAGACGAGCATTACAAAAAGGAGCAGAATTAGACCATTTGGTCCATCGAGTCTGATATACCATTCAGTCATTTCTAATATGTTCCTCAACATCATTCTTCTACCTTCTCCCAGAATCCTTGATCTCCTTATAAATCAAGAAATTATTTATTTATCTTAATGGCACACGTGTCGGTGTCTTAATGTGTATTTAAGTGTGTGTGCCCATGAACTTGCTATTTTTCTATTTTTGTGACTAAGTCTGTCTGTCTTTGTATCAGCCTGTGTGTTTCTATCTGTGTTTGTGTCCATTTGTGTGTGACTGTTTATGTCTTTGTGTGCTTCTCCGTGTGTGCATGCTTATCTCCTTGTATGAATTGTGTATGTTAGTATATTGGGGTATTTACCAATAGTCTGTGTATTTCAATGCCTGCATCTCTGTGCAATGGGGTATCTGTTCTTCTAAGAGTGAGAGAGATGAGGTTGGAACTAACAGTCGGTTTGATTTGAGAATTGCTCTTTACTAAACACTGCTCCTTATTAGGTTGGTGGGACGTGGATGTTTCAGAATCTCCACCCAAGGCCTCTTGGCCCTCTCCGGCTCTCTCCAGGATCCTCCCCACATATCAGGGTTGCGGGATGAGGGAACGGATATCTGGCACTCCACCACCTGGCGTGGACCGTTCTGTCCTATTCCAGGCTGTTTCTCCTGGAATGGGACAAAGGGAAGGAAGGAGTGTGGGTGGAAGTGGATGGTCCTGCTGTTAGTGCTGGACTAGGTGAGGTGTGATCTGGTGAGGTGGCCGGAGGGAGTCTGTCCATAGTGTTGTATCCATGTTGTGCTATTAGTGTGTGGGACTATTACATCAGGGACAGGAAATGTGGGGGAGGGAAGGTGCTGAATTCAACAGTGAGAGTGGTTGTGCTTGAGCCTTACCTGGAGATAGAGTGTGAGTCTTGGTCGAGGGTCGGTGCTATAAGAGACATACAGTGAGTGTGAGGGAGCAGTGAGAATATACGGTGACACTTATCCTGACAGAGCGGAATGGATATTGATGCTTGTCCTGTATTGCTGGACATGTCTTCAGATCATCTCAACATCGATGTGAGCCTCCCCGAATGTCTTATCCAAGTCTATCACTAATAACGACACAGGCTCTGTCCCTCAGATTCCACAGAATGGGTTTGGGTGGGTCTTACAAATAGCAAGGAGATACAAACTTGTGTTATATATCTGAACCAAAACTGTCGCGCAAATATTTTGCATCATATGCTCTGGAAATTATATATGCAACTATACTCAAAGGGAAGCTATGACATACTGATATTATCGCTGGGTTCAAAACCCAGAGACCCAGGTAATGTTCTGGGGACATGGTCTCAAATCCTGCCATGGCAGATTGTGGAATTTGAACTCAATAAGTATCTGGAATCGAGGGTTTATGATGATCAGGAATCCATTCCTGATTGTTGGAAAAACTCATCTGGTTCACTAATGTCCTTTAGGGAAGGAAACGGCTGTTCTTATCTGGTCTGGCCTGCATGTCACTCCAGATCCAAGGCAACGCTGTTGACTCTTAAATGCCGTCTGGCATGGCCAGTAAATGCTGGTTATCCAGCTAAGTCCCCATCCTGTGAATGAGTAACAAATACTCGTGGGTTCTGCAGTAATAATGAATGGTGTCAAGTTGCATCGAAACTGAGTTAACTACGTGACTGCTAATGTTGTGAAAAATAAATTCCTTTAGTGTATATCAGGTAGGTTGAAGAGTATGTTGTGAACCAAACTAGACAGCAGGTTATTTCGGATTTGGTGTTGTGTGATCCTGATTAAGGATGATCAGCCATGATCATAGTGAATGGTGGTGCAGGCTCGAAGGTCAGAATGACCTACTCCTGCACCAATTGTCTATTGTCTATTGTGTGATCGGAAGCACTAATTACTAACCTTGCTCTGAAGCAGCTTTGGAGGAATTGTGACATTAATATGTTATATTTTACACGGCGTCTGCATTCAATGTGGAATGTTTGAACATTCTGGTCAAACATCATGGAAGCCCAGAGGTTAGAGTGTCAAGTTCACTCCAGTGAATTGGGAAAATACAATATAACATTCAGTAGGAGAACAATGATTGTTAGACCCATATAGTCTTACCGCACGGAGACAGGCCATTCGGCCCAAACTGGTCCACTTCGAACAAAATGTCCATTCACACTAACCCCATTTACCTGCCATTTCCCTGTATATTTCTAATCCTTTCCTACCTGTGTATTTGTCCAAATGTATTTTAAATTTTGTGAACGTACCCGCCTCAAACACTTCTGCTGGCAGCTCATCCCATATGCATACCACCCTGTGTTTAAAAGAAATTGCCCCTCAGGTTCCCTTTTACTCTTTCCCCTCTGACCTGAAATTGATGCCCTCTAGTCCGTGATTGCCCAATCCTGGGGAAAAAAAGACTGAGTGCATGGACTCTATCCATGCCTCCCATGATCTTACACACTACTATCAGATCCCCCTCAGCCTCATACATTCTAAAGTAAAAACTCCTAGCTTGTTCAACCTCTCACTATACCTCAGACCATTGAGTCTTGGCAACATCCTTGTAAATTTCTTCTGCACTCTTTCCAGTTTAATGACATCCTTCCTCGAGCAAAGTGAACAAAACTGAACATGACGCTACAAGTATGGACTCGCCAACATCTTGTAGAACTGCAAGATAACTCCCTAATTTCAATACTCAGTGCTCTAACTGATGAAGGCGAGTGAGTCAAAAGCTTTTTTCAGTGCCTTGTCTACCTGGGACTCCACTTACAGAAAACCGTGCACCTGAATTCCCAAGGTCACTCTGTTCCACTGCACTCCTTAAGGCTCTGCCATTCACCATGAAACTCCTGCCTTGATTTGACTTTCCAAAATGCAAGAAATTACACTTATCTGAATTAAACTCAATTTGCCATTTCTCGGCCCACTTCCCCACCTGATCAAGGTCCTGCTGTGATTTCTGAAATTTCTGATAACCTTCCTTCCTGTCCACGATACCACCTATTTTAGTGTCACCTTGAAACTTACAAATCATGCCTGTGCATTCTCATCTAAATCATAGATATGTGTAATATATGAATATATGGTCCCAGTACAGACCCCTGAGACATTCCACTCGTCACAGGCCTCCAGTTCGACAAACATCCTTCGCCGATTACCCTCTTCTTCTATCATCAAGCTATTTTTGGACCTAATTTGCCAACTCTCCATCAATTCCATGTGATCTAACCTTCCAGAGCAGCGTACCATGTGGAACCTTATTGAGGGCCTTAGTGAGGTCTATATATACAACCATGCCCTTGCCAAAGTTACTGGTCACTTCATCAAAGCAGTCTAACAAATTTGTGAGCCATATTCCCCCATTCACAAGGCCCTGTTTTTCCAAATGCATGTATATCTTCTCCCTCAGAATCTTCTCAAGTAACTTACCTGCTACAGATTTTAGGTTTAATGGTCGATAGTTCCCCAGTTTTTATTTGTAGCCCTTCGGGAATAACGGCACAGCATTCACTACCTTTCAGTCCTCCAGGACCTCACCCGTTGGCTACCGATGATGCAAAAGTACCAACCCGGGCCCCCGCTATTTCCTTCCTGTCCTCCTGCAATGTTCCTGAATATATATTTTTCATGACCAGGAGATTTATAGAAATACTACAAAGTCTGATTAATAAGTCTATTTATTTCAGGTAAAACACCCACGAGTGAGAAAGTGAGATAACAATGATTAGCATAATAAATGAAAGATTATATTAATCACAGGAAGTGACTCCAGAAGAATTCCAGACATTGTGGAATCCTGCGAATTCTCAGAAACTTACGATCCAGTAAAGGAGGGCCATGAAACGGGGAAGGAAATCAAAAAGCGAACATACATGCAAACAATCAGGAACACAAAGACTGCATAAATCTATGTTGTATATTTCAAAGGAAAGAGAAAAGCAAAGTCAAATGTGGAAATCTGCAATCAGGAGAGACGAGCTTATTATGGATAACAGGGAAATGGCCAAGCAAATAACCAATTACTTTGCATCTGTCTTCATGGAGGAAGATCCAGAAAATCACCCAGAAATACGAAGTCATCATATAGGACTTGTGGATCGAAAGACATAAAGTCAATTTATATTAGTAACAAGGCTCTACTTGAACATACAGCTGGATTGAGCATTGTTAACCTTGACAAACCAGATGTACTTCATACCAAAATCTTCAGAAATAAACCACTAATAGAAGTATTAGTTGCACTGTCGATGACTATGTCATATTACGAAGTGCATTCTGCAAAGTCTGGATCCAAGCACTATAGATGAAAGGGAAGAAGAGATAGTGTGGAGAACTGCAGACCAATTAACTTGACATTTGTGGGGTAACTGTTGGAGTCTATTATATAGGATGTGATATTCGTTATTTAGAAATTAACTGCAACATTGGAGAGAATCAGTATGCATTTCTGAAAGGGAATTTCAGAAGCTTTGGAATTGTTTGAAGTTGAGTCTTACAGCATAGATAATGGGGAACCAGTACAATTGGCATATTTTAGATTATCAGAAGGCTTTCTATAAGAACTCACACAATGAGTTTATAAATGCAATGAATGTGAAGGGTATTTTGGAGGAATATATGCAAGTTGTAAGTTAAAGTTTGGATTGCCTTCCTTTAAGGGAGTCAGAATATAGATGTAAAGACATGTTGAAGCAGTTTAACAGCGTGTTGGTGAGTACTGTACCTGGAATATTGAGTTCAGTTTTGGTCACCAAATCTGAGAAAGAATATACTGACCACAGAGGAAGTTCAATGGACATTCTCCAGATTAATCTGTCAGTTGGCGAGATTGTGTGATGAGGAAACTCGGCCTGTGTTCTCTAGAGTTTCAAAGAATGAGAGATGGGTCACTTGAAATGTATAAATTTAACAAAACATGTGACAAGTTGGAAATTAACAGGCTGTTTCTCCGGCTGCCTAATAACCAATCAAGGGAAATAATGGCAGGATAAAGGACAGGCCATTTAAGACTGCAATAAGGAGGAGATTCTGCACGCGTAGGGGACTAACTAACACAGGGGCATGGAAACCTGCTGGTAGGGCAAGATTAGGGAGAATTCCCAGATAATATACAAGTGTGTCCAGCGGAACAGAATGACCAGGGAACAGGTAGGACTCATCAGTGACTTGCCAAATTGCATCCAAATGAAGTTTCGTGGTAGGAGACATAAGGTTGTGGTTGACTCCTTGTGTGACTGGAGGCCAGTTTCCAATGGTATGCCACAGGGATCAGTGCTGTGTCCCTTATTATTTGTGATTCGGAGGTGCTGGTGTTGGACTGGGTGGACAATGCTAAAAATCGCATAACACCAGGTTATAGTCCAACAGGTTTAATCGGCGGCACTAGCTTTCGAAGTGCTGCTTCTTCATCAAAGCGCACAATCACCTGATGAAGAAGTAGCGCTTCGAAAAACTAGTGCCTCCGAACAAACCTGTTGGACTCTAACCTGATGGTGTGTGATTTTCCACTTTAATATTTGTGGTAATCATGAATGATGTCACTGTGAATATGGACGAGGTGTGGGGAGTGTGATAATTATGTTTGTGTTTGATACGCAGATTGGCCGGTTGGTTGGCAGTGAGGAGGAAGGCCTTAAGTTATGGGAAGATACAGATGGAATGGTCAGCTGGGAAGGTCAATGGCAGATGGAATGTAACCCTGATAAATATGAGGTGATGCACTTTGGAAGAGGAACAAGACAGTGGAGGACTCAATGAATGGCAGCACACTAGGGATCTCAGAGGGTGCTTCTCCACACATCCCTGAAAGTGATGTCCAGGTTAATACACAATTTGGGAAAGCATAGGGGACTGTGAAAATAACCTTGATTCATTGAGGCACAGATTATAAGAGCTATGTGGAACTTTGGTGATACCAAGATGGAATACTGTGTGTAGTTCTGGGAATCACAGTACAGGAAGGATGTGACTGCACTGGAGGGGGTGCAAAGGAGATTCACCAAGATATTCCCTGGGATGGAGCACATCAGCTATGGAGAGAGGCTGGAGAAGATTGGGTTGTTTAGTTTGGAGGAGAGGAGGCTGAGGGGAACGTTATTCTGAAGGATAGCACTACGAGGAGCATGGACAGTGTGGATAGACAGCAGCTGTTCCTTTTAGTCAAAGGGCCACACGTTTAAAGTGAAGGGTTTGGGGTTTAGTGAGGATTTGAGGATTGCTTTTCACCCAGAGTGTGTTGGGGTCTGAAATGTTTATCTTGAGAGGCGAGTTGTCATGGTAACCTCAAAACCATTAGAAAATACATGGTAGTGCACTTGAAATGCCTTCAGGTTCACGGCTACGGGTATTGTGTCGCGAAGTGGGTCTAATGTAGACCGTGCTGTGTTTCTGATAGTACAGAGTCTTTGCTTCAGTGACTGTATGGCTGTGGAAGGCCAATCAGTGAGTACCTTAAAATAGGAATTGGTAGGATTCTGAAGAATATCTTAACAAAGTTTTTACGCAAAACTTGTAATATTTTCTGAAAATATGTCAATGGCAAAACTAGGGGAAAAAATGTGCAGCTTTCCTACAGTTTGATACCAGATAATTGAGGACAGGGAAATAGCAGAACTATTGGGAAAATACTTCAGTTATGCCGTCACAGAAGAAAGCAAAACAAGAAAAGAAAACTTCCTAGTAATACTAGGGAACTTTAGTCTGGTGAGAAAAAGGGAATAGAATTAAATTATCAACTAAACAGTTTAGAGAAAGTATCAGACTGAAATTAATGGGCATAGACAAACTCAACAGAGATTCATGAAATAGGAATCATATTTGAGAAAGTGGCTTTTAGCAAAATTATGTAGACGCTATCAATGCCATACGAGTGGAATTTCAGAAAGATTTTTGATAAAGCCCCAAGCCTATTGTGCAAATTTGAATCCTGTGGGACTGGGGCTAATACATGGACATGGTTCTCGAAGGACAGAGTTGGCAGGAAACAGTGAGTAGGAATAAAACAACGTTTTTATTAATGGAAGGCTAGGAGCATACAGCAAGGATCGTGGCTGGGGCGCCAGCTATTGCCAATACACATCATATATTTGGTTGAGTGTCTCAAATGCAATATTCCCAAGTTCGCTGACAGCACTAAACAATGTCAGCTTGGGAGTGGGTGAGGAGGATGTAAAAAAGCTCCAAGGTGACTGAGACAAGTGAAATGACTGGGCAAATACGTGGCGGATGGAGATCAATGGGAGAGATGAGATGCTGTGTACTTTGGTGGGAACAATAGAATGGCTGCCTATCATTTGAAAAGGGAGTGGTTGAAAAATGTTGCACTATAAAGGAACTTAAGCGGCATTTTTATTTATTTCTGTGCAGCCCTCAGAGTCCATGTCAGGCAGTGAGTTCTGTATCCATGAGTCAGTATTGGTAATGGCATTGGCACGCTGACCAGTGTATATAGACCCAGCAAGTGGGGAGCTGTAACATTGAAAGGAAACTGGATCTCCCTGTACACCAGTCACTGAGAGCAATATTTCAGGAGCAGCAAGTAGGGAGAAAGATAAATGCTGTATTCAAGTTCAATTCAGGGGGATTTGAGTACAGGAGTAAGAGTATCTTACTTCAGCTGTACAGGGCCTTGGTGAGACACCATCTCGAACATTGTGCAGCATTGTGTGCAGTTTTGGTCTCTGTTCCTAATAGAGGACATACCTGACATTGAGAGACAGCAGTAAAGGATGACCAGACTGATCTCTGGGATGACAGACTTGTTATGGGGTCTGAGTTTGGAGGGACTGGACTTGTGTTCCATGCGGTTTAGGAAAATGAGTGGAGATCTCAGTGAAATATATAACACTCTGATTGAGTGAGACAGATTGGAAGCAGGGTTGGTAATTCCCCAAGCTCGGATGTCTAAAGGAAGGGGCCACAGTATCAGGTACAGACAGGCCGCTTTGCATTGAGGTGAGAATAAATGTCTGCACTCTGAGACTGGCGAACCAGGGGTACTCTCTCCAAGATCAGGCTGTGGAAGTCATGGCGCTGAATATAAATAAGGATTTCTGGAAATTAAAGGGATGGGGAGATTGCAGGAGTTCGGTGTGAAGATAGCAGATCAGCTATCAGTCCAGGTTGTTCTCCAATAACACGGTAGCTGTGTTTCTGTGCAACACTGCGCTGTCGAAAATCGTGCAATATTAATAATGGGGTCTATGGAAAAAAAGAGGGTAAGGGGCGAACCTCAAAAAATATCAGTAAAAACCAAAAATTAAGTTTAGTCTAACACACACACTAGTTCAGTCTAAATAAGTCTTTAAATCACATGTTGTGATGGAACAGTGCCATAACTGTAACACTTTCACACTACAGTCACTCACTGGAGAACTGTACCTTTTACCAGAAAGCACGTGGGGGCTGAATAACCACGTAATGCCGATGGGGAATTCCAGGTCTCCTCAAGATTCTCTCCACAGTTTGAAATAAAGTTATTTCTAAATGTAGTCTACAATTTCCAGTTTCAGCCTCAGTTTCAAGGCTTCCTGAGTGCATTGCATTCCTGTTTTAGCTGACCACATTGTTTGTACATTTTGCAGAGAGAGGATCCTGAGGCAGGGTTTTGCTGTCCAGCTGGTTCCCGGCAAGGAATCGCGTCACAGTGAACGGGAATTCACTTTATAGAAAAAAGATTCACGAATCACATTGCAGCCAAATTCTATTTTATCAACACGCGTTATCAGAGAACTGCCTGTATATTGAATGGAGGAGCAAAACTGATGGGCTGAAGGCACTACAGCAGTTCTCATTTTATATTTCACAATGTTTAAACATATTAAGGGATATGATTATTGTATGGGGAAAACTGCACTGAGGATATGTTTGGCCATTAACTACACAGGGAAAGCTCAATGTATTGTATGACCTACTCCTGTCACAATGTTTCTGTGCAATGTGTGGGAAAGCTCTGCAAATATTGTCACAAGCTCTCAACTGTTAGGAAAGAGGTCTCTGCAGGGTCGACAGGATTGTGTCTCCCATTCCCTTTTCTACTAACTACGCTGGGGCCTGGTGTTCAGTACGGGTTTATCATTTAAGACTTCAGTGCAGTTTGATATAATTGAGTGTCTTGCTTGGGCCATTCAGAGATCATTGAAGAGTTTATCACATGTCTGTGTGTCTGGAGTCACTTTTAGGCCAGACCAGGAAAGGACGGGAGATTCACTTCCTGAAAGTACATTGGGGAAAGAAATCGAAGTTTACAACTGATATTGAACACAAGATCACTATTACCGACACCAGACTTTAGATCTTATTAATTGCTTATTAATTGTTTTTAATTTGCACCAGCTGCCAGAGCATTAGCCTGGTCTGGGTTAGTAATCCAGTGGCATTTCCACAACGCCACCATCTCCACATTTGGACCTATCGGAAACCACACAGAGCAGATTATTTCTGTGCTGCTTGACAGCTCTGTCAAATTAAAACTCCCACCAATTTAACTGTCACGTTGGGACTGAAGGACTAGTAAAGAGTCAGATTGCAGTAATCCTCCTCTTAGCGGATGGGATATAGTTGAGTAATTTTCCACATTGACAGGGAGATGTCGGAGTTGGAGCTGGAATGAAACAGCTTCCCCAGGGGCACGGCTTGTTGTGCAGCACAAGTGGTGTCAGGGCCCACTGCATTAGTCATATCTACAGTGTCCAGCTGTTTTTTTCATGTCACGTGCAGTGAATTGAATTGGTTGAAGACTGCCATCTGTGATTCTGTGGGCATCATGGTGAGGGTGAGGTGGATAATCGACTCAATACTTCTGGCTAAGGATGGTGCAGATACTGCATCTTTTACACTGACGTACAGGGCTGTTCCATTATTTAGGGTGAGGATATTTGTGGAGTCCTCTCTTCCAGTAAGTAGTTTAATGGTCCATTGACTTTTATGCATGGATTTGACAGGACGACAGAGCTTAGATCTGATTTGTTAGTCTTGGGATCATCTCTCTCTGTATCAGATGTTAGTCCTGCTGTTTGTAGTGTAACCAGTCAGGTGCGGTAGCTTTAATGGATTGTAATCAGGTTTAGGTGCACGTGATTCCGACCCGACCATGTTCACCCACACTCGTCACTGACCCATGGATCGGCTTGATGGAAATGGTAGATGGATGGACTATCCTGGGGGAAATGTTACAGATTGTCATTGAAATCTACAGCATCAGATGTTAACCCAGTTTTAGCTGCAATATCTACAATTCAATGCTTCTGACTGCCCCCAGTTCACACCGAGACCCATTCACCCATCAGCCCTGTATTCAGCGACCGACTCTGGTTTCTGATGCGGAAATACTTCCACTTTCATATTCTCATTCTGCTGGAGTCTTTCCTTGGTATCACACCTCCAATTTGTTACATAAACAATATCTATTTAAGGTACTAATCTGAATCTTTTCCTTTCAGTAATGTCATCTTCTGTATTTGAAGTGAATATGTTTCCTTCTGTTTTTCTCCCTGACCATGATTCAGAGCTCTGCAGTGTCAGTGATGCCAGCCTTATGCAGTTTCAGAGTCAAGGAACTTGTCACCATGCGTTACTGTTCAGTTCCCAGTGTACAACGCTCCATGTTGGACAGGATGTTTGGGCATCTTTGACAATATGTCGTTGGAAATTGTTTATAAAGGGAAATTGCTGAAGAAATTGCTAAAGATGTTGCAGAATTTTCTGGAATGAATGCAGAGTTAAACTTTCAGGTCCAGTGACCCTTCTATATAGGTCTTTTTATTTTTATTTCCAGTATCCATAATTATTTATTTAATTGAAAAATTGTTCTGCGCCTATTCATTTCTGGAGAAACTCAGCAGGTCTGTCAACATCTGCAGAGAAAGAGAAACAGAGTTAGCGGTTCCAGTCCAGTGTGACAATTCTTCAAAACTGAATACAATTGCAACATGGTCTTTTAGTCCCTTGCCAGATGTAGAGGATGGGTGGCAGGGAAAAGAGGGTGTGGCAAAAGAATAACAGGCTTTTAGCAGTGGTGAACGAGAAGACTCTGTATAACGGGTCGAATTTAAGGTGTGAATGGGGGAAAGGGGCTCTCTCTATTGAATGCAAGATAAAAAGACACAACCAGACAAAGTCATACGGAGTCCAAGAGGGAGAATGCTGACCATGTGGTATTATATAAATCTGGCCACAGATACATTTTCACTGTCGTCATCATCACCCCCTTTAGACAAAGGAATTCAGGTGCTTGCCTTCTTATTGGCACTAGTAAGCGTTTCATGCTGCCTTTGTATTGTAACATGGAGAAAAATAAATCACACTATAACGTTTGGGCTGAGTGTTGGTTCCTGTCATTTTTAATATTGTTTAATTTTGCAGTGCTTATCTTTAAACGCTTGTTCTTGAAGTTAGCATCAGATGGAGTGTAGGATGTTGAGGATTGACATTATAGAAACTTATAAAATCATGAGAGGTATGGATAGGGTGAATAGCCAAGGTCTTTACCAAAGGGTAGGGGAATCCAAATAGAGGAAATAGGTTAAAGGTGAAAGAGGGTAGATATAAAAGGGACTAAGGGGCAGCATTTTTACACAGAGGGCGGTGTGAGCTTCCAGAGGAAGAGTGGGAGATGCAAAGACAGCTACAACATTTAAAACTCATTTGGACAAACATATGAATGGGAAATATTTAAAGGCCCATGGACCTAATGAAAACAGATAGGACTACTATAGTTTGGAAAACCTGCCCAGCATGGACATTTAGAAAAGCTTCACCCAGAGTCAGGGTGGGTTTGTGAAAGGGAAATGATATTTTGCCTGTAAAATCATGCAAAGTATTTCTGGAGATGCCCGAAAATGTAACAACGGACTTGATAAAGGGGATCTGGTGGACACGAGGCTTTCCAGAGATTTTCCACAAGGTATTACAAAACAAAAGTTCTTACACAAAACAGAAGCTCCAGGACGTCGGATACTGTATTAACATGGGATGAAGATTATTTAACACAGAAATCGGAGATTCAGGATTAATGGATCTTTATGGTAAAGGTTTATCTGCTGGAGTACCACAAATATCAGTCTGATGGCATCAGTTATTTACAATCTATGCTGACAGCCTGAAGGAGGGAGCTGAGTGCAACATACATCCGAGCTTGAGGATGACACTGAGAATCAAAAGGCAGGCTGTTACTTAATGGGGAGGACTTCCAGAAAAGGAACTGTAAAGGCATTGGAGTCTTCCTGTGTATGAAACATAAAGTCAGCATGATGATGCAGCAAGTAACCCGGTTGGTACATTAGGCGGTTTCCTGGGAAGAAAGGGTTGTGTTATTGAGAATCTCTAAGATGGTGAGGCAATAATTCATTGTGCTTAAAATGAATGAGGAGTAATACTGCTGAAACCTACAAGACACAGAAGGGGTTGGAGAAGGTAGAGGTTGAGAAGTTGTTTCCATTCTTGAGCAAAGTGTCGAACTCGATGATATAGATACCGAATAAGGAACATCGATTTCAATCTGAGATGCAGAGTCATGTCTTCTCTCCGAAGGTAGTGAATGTCTGGAATTCCCTAACCCAGAGAGGTGTGGAGGGATACAAGGAGTCAGGAAGAGAGTGGAGTTGAGCCCTGGAGTAGATCAGCCATGTTCTTATGAAATGACAGGGTTAGCTTGAGGGGCCGATTGACCTACTCCTGTTCCTATTTATTCATTTCACATGTCATGCTTTTGGAAAGTAACGGGTTATTTTGCTGGAAATCGTGTTGTACAATGTTGCATTCAGGGAGAGCAGAGGATTTGTTGTTTTAACCCTGGGTGGGGTATGTGGCTGTATTCCCAGCGTATCTGGGTCTGCAAAATGACCCACATCTGGAGCAGAAGTTACAGGGAGGGGAAGCCTGGAAACAGGGACTGGGGGGTGGAGGTGGTGGCCAGTTTCTGATCCAGCCTGGATTTTCCAAGTACATTTCCAAAACTACACCTAACCATCGGAGTGGACTCGATCTGTCCCTGTTTAGCAGGTCCGAGGGCTGAATGGAACATCAGAACATAGGGCTGAGGGACACAAGTGGGCCATTCGGCCCTTTCACACTATTCCACCAGTAAATAAGGTCATGGCTCATCTCATTGCGATCCCAGCTGCACGTCTCTTTCCATGCACCATTATCCCTGATTCACCTGTCCATGGAAAATCAGACAAAGCCAGCTTCGATGTAATATAAAGGTCCAGCCACGCCAAACTTCTGGGAAAGAGAATTCCCACTTGACTGAAATCCCACTTTGTGATTTTATCCTAATTCCTGCTCTGACGGATGTTGGAGGGTGTCACTGTTTCCTTTTCTCGTCCCATTCCTCCACTGCTGACACCAAATTTTAAATGTAACCAGGTTGGTGATATGGTCGATGATAAAGTTCTCAGACTGAGTCAGGTTCAGTGACAGGAACAAGTCAGGCAGATTTCTTTAGTTAGCCACAAGTAACTAATGGACCTAACGGATGCGCATGGTGGACCTGTGGTTAGCACTGATACCTCCCGTTAACAAGTAGCTGCGTTCAGTTCCAACCTCGGGCAACCCTCTATGTGGATTTTGAACATTCTCCCCATGTCTGTGTGGATTTCCTCCCAATGTTCTAGTTTCCTCCCATTGTCCATAGATATGCAGCTTAGAGTGGATTGTCCATGCTAAATTGCCCATAGTTCCCAGGGATGTGTTGGTTAGATAGGTTAGTGATGGGAAATGCAGGGTTACATGGATAGAGTATGGGGGCAGGTCCGGAGGGGATACTGTTCCGAGGGTCAATGTGGACTTGATGGACGGAATATCCTGCTTCCACACTGTAGAGATTCTATAAAAACAACAAGAAGTTTGGACGATACAAACACCCAGTGGGTATCGATCTGATCTTTCTCCTCTAGGTTTTGTATGTTTCAATAAGATCACCTCTCATTCCAAGAGCAACCTGTTAAAGCTTTCCTAATATAAGACCATCATTCCTGGAATACATGAAGTGAAACATCTAACTGCTTCCAATTTAATTATATCCTTTCTCAGGTGAGGAGACAAAAATAATCTCACACACAGATGAAGTTAATTTTTGTTTTCTCAATGGTGAGAGTATTTGAAACTCTCTTCCCTGCAGAGCATTGGAGGCAGAGATATTGAATATGTTTGAGGCACAGACAGAAGGTTCATAAATAATAATGGTGTCAAGGATTATCGGGGAATGGCAGGAATGTGCAGTGTTGGGGAAATGCTGACAGTGGTAAAAAAAAACACACTGCTCCAGCACATCCAGGAATATAATGCAAAATGAAATGATAATATCGATAAAATGTTAAGGGGAAATCCAAGATGGTGGCGATCTGGAAGGTCTGCTTTGATGGGCTCTGCATCACAGCACGGGCAAATGTTTCCCTAACCCACTCCATCCCAGCAACTTACTTAAAATGCTTAGTTTTTGAAAGTTTTGCGAGTTGGCAGTTGCAGTAGCCTTAGTTTGTGTAGTTTTTAAGCTCTATGAGACTTTGTTTATTAATGATCAGTAATTCGAGTTCTTCCTCTCTCGAGTTCAAATGTTGCTACAGTGTGTTCTGGGTAATGATGTGCTTAAATGGTCTACCTGGAGCATTAAGGTGAGCCATTGGCCAGAAAAGAGGAAAAAATTACTTTCTAGTCTTAAAAAGAGAGGGTGGATGTTGTCCTATTGCAGGAGATGCACCTTGATGACAAGGAACATTTGACATTACAGCAGGTCGGGCTTGATCGGGTTTATTTCTCCTCTTTTAATATTACGAGGAGGGGAGAAGCCATAATGGATAAAAAGAATCTTCCATTTAACCTACTAGATTGTATTGGACACGCACGGGAGGCTCATAATTACCCAAAGCCTTGAACTATAGTAAAGAATATAGTATTTTGAATGTTTATTGCCCCCCTCCCCCCACTCCCAGCGTACCCTCTTAAATTCCTGGTAGATGCATTTTCCAAATTCAGTTATCTTGCATCGTGGCACATTATTGTAGAAGTTTTCAAAAGTCTTCTGGACCCCACGGCGGACAGAATGTCCAAAGGTGCCCCAATACCCCCGTTATAATGTAAGCAATTAATGGATTTGTGTGCAGAACGAGAGCTGGTGGATATCTGGAGGCAGATCCAAATCACAAGGAGGGATTTTATTTTCTTCTTTAATCGGCATAAATGCCACACGAGGGTTGATATCTTCCCCATTCCTGCAACAATCTTAGATTCAGTGGCGTCCTGCACAATTGGGAATATTACCATTTCTGATCCTGAAAAGCAGTATACATATTGACTAAGATTAAGGGCAACATAATATATTCGAGACACAAGCGAATGTGTCCCTTTATTCTTAAGAATAGTTGGTTAATTGAGAAGCTAGATTAGATTACTTACGGGGTAGAAACAGGTCCTTCGGCTCAAAACGTCCACACCCACCCATATTTACCCCTTCACCTAACACTACAAGCAATTAAGCATAGCTAATTTACCTAACCTGCACGTTTTTGGACTGTGAGAGGAAACCCACGCAGACACAGGGAGAATGTGTAACCTACACACAAACAGTCACCTGAGGCAGGAATTGAACCCGGGTCTTTGACGCTGTGAGGCAGCAGTGCTAACCATTGTGCCACTGTGCTGACCACTGCAATGAATTTAGGTCTTTCTTAGCCATTAATTCAGATTCAAACAGTAACCCATCCATTCTATGCGAAATTGCTGAGGCTTATGCCAAGTGAATAATTATTCCTTATGATGCAGCAGAAGGGGGAGCAGGATCGCTGGTTTGAGGCACAGCTGAGGGCGGCCGAGAGTGAATACTGTGATTGTCCCTCACTGGCTAATCTGCAGAGGATCACAATGCTTCAGTCTACAGTGAATTCCACGCTCACACAGACAGCCAGGAAGGAACTTACTTTTGTAAACCAAAGGCTGTTTGAACATGGTGATAAGCCAGGCAGGTATTTATTCTATCTTGCCAGGAAAACGAGCGCCCCTCTCAAGCCATTACCTCAATTAGGGAAGGTATTGGGATCCTTATCTTCAATTACAAAAAGATTAATGTCTCCTGTCCGAGATGTTTTATCGAATTATTTCAGACTGAACATGTTGAGGATAGATGGATTAAGATGGAGTCATTTTTCAAGAACCTGGGTCTTCCAGGAGTAACCCCTGAATGGGTGTTGTGCCTTAATGCACCATTGACAGCGCAGGAGGGTGTGAAGCAGCTTCAGAATGTAAAGGCGCACCTTCCTGACGGATTTCCCAGTGAACTTTATAATTAATTTATAAACCTATTGTCAGGGCTGATGTTTAACGCCTTCTGTTACTCATACAGTCACAAACCCCTCCCTACATCCTTAATAGAGGCTCATATCTCTCTGATGATGAAGAAAGGAAGACCCTGGAGGATTGTGCTTCTTATACGCCAATCTCACTTTTAAATGTTGGTCTCAAAATCCTGTCTGAGATCCGTACATTAAGGTGGAAACCTTGCTGCCTTCCGTTACCAAAGAGGACCAAACAGGCTTTATAAAGGGCCGCAGATCTTCCTACAATGTGAAGAGTTTACTCAATATGATCCAAGAGTGTCAACAACAATCTGTCCAGTGATTACTGATCTCTTTAGATGAGAGAAGGCACTTGATTGGGTTGAGTGGCCTGATCTCTTTTGTACATTAGAATGGTTTGGTCGACGCAAAGTTTTTATCAAGTGGGTGAGTTTCCTTTACCGCGATCTTCTGGCTGCGGTTCTCACTAATGGTGTGGCCAACCAGTAATATTAATATTTCTCCAGGCAGCCGACAAGGATGACACCTTTCACCATTGTTGTTTACGTTGGGGATTGAGCAACTGGCGGAGTCCGTCGGTAGGGATGCCAACATATCTGACCCAGAAGTGGGATAGAAGTCACGTAAGATTACATTGTATGCAGATGAGGGTCTTATATTTTTTGTCAAATCCTGTAATTTCGGTTGTTCATGTGATGCAATGCCTTAATTCGCTTGTTGCCTTTCTGGATGATAAGATTAATTTTACAAATTTGGAGGCCATGCCTATGGGAAATACCTGATACTGAGAGCAAATCCTGGTTTCCGTTTAAATGGTCACGGGGGTGGTTTCCCTATTTCAGTATATTCATTACATCTGTCTTTGATCATTTATTTAACGTGAACTATGTCCATTTGTTTGACAAAATTAAACAAGATCTTCAAAGATGGGAGGCATTTCAAATATCCTGGCTAGGTCAGATAGCTGTTATTAAAATGAATGTCTTTCCTCATTTCCTATACCCCGTGTGAATGTTTTCTTTGATGTTTCCCAGACAGATATTTAGCATACTTAATGGCTGGTTTAGCTCTTTTATTTGTCACCATAAGCGATTCCTTATCAAGCTAACAAAATTGCAACTATCCCACAGATTGTGGGGGTAGATCTCCCCGATTAAAAGCCATCAATTCAGCTTTTTTAATCATCCTATGTTCGTGCCTGGGCCGCAGAGGCCTCGGCGTCAATAGGGCTAGACATTGAGCCCTCTCAGACAAAGTGAACCCTTATTAGTCTGTTGTTCTTAGATAAAATGACAACTGTTCGCCGAGCTGGGAATTTGTCTTGCAAACATTTTGTCCCCTGTCTAGGGAACATCTTCAGTGCTTGGGAGCCTCCTGTGAAGCTCTTCTGTGATGTTTCCTCCGGCATTTATTGTGGCCTGTCTCTGCCGCTTCTGGTTGTCAGTTCCAGCAGTCCGCTGTAGTGGCCAGTATATTGGGTCCAGGTCGATGTGTTTGTTGATAGAGTCTGTGGATGAGTGCCATGCCTCTAGACATTCCCTGGCTGTTCTCTGGTTGGCTTGCCCTATAATGGTAGTGTTGTCCCAGTCGAATTCATGTTGCTTGTCATCTGTGTGTGTGGCTACCGAGGATAGCTGGTCGTATTGTTTCGTGGCTAGTTGGTGTTCATGGATACGGATCGTTAGCTGTCTTCCTGTTTGTCCTATGTAGTGCTTTGTGCAGTACTTGCATGGGAGTTTTTACACTACATTGGTTTTGCTCATGTTGCGTATCGGGTCCTTCGTTCTGGTGAGTTGTTTTCTGAGCGTGGCTGTTGGTTTGTGTGCTGTTATTAGTCCTCATGGTCGCAGCAGTCTGGCTGTCAGTTCAGAAATGCTCCTGATGTCTGCTCGTGTGGATAGTCCTTTGGGTTGCGGCATATCCTCGTTCCATTGTCTTTCCCTTAGGCATCTGTTGATAAAATTGCGAGGGTATCCGTTTTTGGCGAATACCTTGTATAGGTGCTCCTCTTCCTCTTTTTGCAGTTCTGGTGTGCTGCAGTGTGTTGAGGCCCTTTTGAATAGTGTCTTGATGCAACTTCGTTTGTGTGTTTTGGGGTGGTTGCTTTCGTAGTTTAGGATTTGGTCTGGGTGTGTGGCTTTCCTGGAAACCTTTATGGTGAATTCTCCGTTCATTGTTCTCTGTACCATCACGTCTAGGAATGGGAGTTGGTTGTCCTTTTCTTCCTCTCTAGTGAATCGGATTCCTGTGAGTGTGGCGTTGATGATCTGGTGTGTGTACTCTATTTCTGTGTTTTTAATTATTACAAAGGTGTCATCAATATATCTGACCCAGAGTTTGGGTTGAATTTGCGGTAAGACTGTTTGTTCTAACTTTTGCAACAAACACATCGATCTGGACCCAATATACCGGCCACTACAGCGGAAAGCTGGAACTGACCACTGGAAGCGGCAGAGACAGGCCACTATAAATGCCGGAGGAAACAGCACAGAAGCGCTTCACACGAGGCTCCAAAGCACTGAAGATGTCACCTGGACAGGGGACGAAACGTTTGCAAGACAAATTCCCAGCTCGGCGAACAGAACCACAACAACGAGCACCCGTGCTACAAATCTTCTCCCAAACTTTGAATGAAATGACAACATTTATGGAGTTTTGTCAAAATCTAATGATTATCAATACTGTTAAAACTTGAAGAACAATGCGTCAGATCGAGGGCAAAACAGCCAAAACCATGTTTCCTACCCCTTTAATTGCTATACCAGGTTGTCAACCGGGGATAATGGATTCCAGGTTTAAACTATAGGCAGTGAGGGGGGTACCTTGCTTGGGTGATTTAGAATTAGTAGAATCCCTACAGTGTGGATACAAGCCCTTGGCCCAGCAAGTCCACTTCGAACCTCTGAAGAGTAACCCACCCAGACCCATTCCCCTACCATTCTATACTTATCCTGACGAATGTCTGAACTTACAGATCCTTGAACACTTTGAGTGATTTAGCATTGGCCAATTCATCTAACCTGCACATCTTTGTGACCGTAGGAGGAAACCTACGCAGTCACAGTTGAGAACATACTAACTCCACACAGCCAGTCACCCAAGGCTGGAACCAAACCCGTGACCCTGGTGCACTGAGTCAGCAGTGCAAACCACTGAGCCACCACGTATTACTTGAGGGAGAAACAATGATATCATTTGATCAAATAACTCGTAAGTATGAACTACTTAGTAGTGATTTCTTCTGTGTTTTCCAGATTATAGATTTGATTTTAAAAACACACACTTTTAACAGACTCTTATAGATCCGACACAGAGACGCGGGTGCTTACTGCTAAGAATACACTCTCTGTCAGTACCCTTTATCATTAGTTGGAGAGTGTCCCCTCAGACAAGACTGTGCAGCTTTGTGACGTCTGTGCGAGAGAGTTGGGGGGTTTAGATCTCTTCGGAGACATGGGAGGATATTTGTGAAAATGCTCGAAGGATTTTGATCTGTAATAGGACCTATTCCATGCAGTTACAAATTCTTCATAGGGTCTATCTAACACCAGATTTTCTCTCAAAATTCAATGTGGGATTATCTTCAGTATGTCCTAAATACAGAATAACTACAGGCACTCTTACTAATTGCATGTGGTCCTGCTGCAGGCTTTGGATATATTGGATCACTGTGTTCAGTGTGGTAGAGTGGGTCTTGGGGGACCGAATTGGAGATAGACACCGTTTCTCTTTTCCTGCGCCTGCCCAGAGTGTCTTACGCAGATGCACATGGGAAAAAATATATCCTTACTTTCTGTGCTACGAAATAATATTCTGTTGTGTTGGATGTCTGAAACTCCCAGGATGTGTTGGTTCTTTGTAAGCTCATCATTGAGAATATCCCTTTGGACTTTCTCACCAGTATGGTGCACCAAAAAACAGAGATTAATATAAGTCATAGAGTCATAGAGATGTACAGCATGGAAACAGACCCTTCGGTCCAACCCGTCCACGCCGACCACATATCCGAATACAATCTAGTCCCACCTGCCAGCACCTGGCCCATAACCCTCCAAACCTTTCCTATTCAAGATACTCATCCAAATGCCTCTTAAATGTTGCACTTGTACCAGACTCCCCCACTTCACCTGGCAGCTCATTACATAGGTAAAAACAATGACTGCAGATGTTGGAAACCAGATTCTGGATTAGTGGTGCTGGAAGAGCACAGCAGTTCAGGCAGCATCCAAGTAGCTTCGAAATGGACATTTCGGGCAAAAGCCCTTCATCAGGAATAATTTATTCCTGATGAAGGGCTTTAGCCCGAAATGTCGATTTCGAAGCTACTTGGATGCTGCCTGAACTGCTGTGCTCTTCCAGCACCACTAATCCAGAAGCTCATTACATACACGCACCACCCTCGTTGTGAAATAGTTACCCTGTAGGTCTCTTTTATATCTTATTCCTCTCACCTTAAAATTATGCCCTCCAGTTCTGGACTCCCTGACCCCAGGGAAAAGACTTTCCCTATATACTCTATCCATGGCCCTTATACTTTTGAAAACCTGTAGAACGTCATCCCTCAGCATCCGAAGCTCCAGCGAAAACAGCCTCAGCCTATTGAGCCACTCTCTATAGTTCAAATCCTCCAATCCTTTTAAATCTTTTCTGAACCCTTTCAAGTTTCTCAACATTTTTCCGATAGGAAGGAGAACAGAATTGCACGCACTATTCCAACACTGGCCTAACCAATATCCTGTACAGCTGCAATATGACATCCCAACTCCTATACTCAATACTCTGACCAATAAAGGAAAGCATACCAAACGCCTTCTTCACTATTGTATCGACTTGCGACTCCACTTTCAAGGAGCTATGAACCCTCTAAGGTCTCTTTGTTCAGCAAAACTCCCTGGGACCTTACCATTAAGTGTATAAGTCCTGCTATGATTTGCTTTCCCAAAATGCAGCACCTCGCCTTTATCGGAATTAAACTCCATCTGCCACTTCTCAGCCCATTGGCCCATCTTGTCAAGATCCTGTTGTAATCTGAGGTGACCTCTTCGCTGTTCACTGTACCTCCAATTTTGGTGACATCCGCAAACTTACTAACTGTATCTCATATGCTCGCATCCAAGTCATTTATGACAATGACAAAAAGAAGTGAATCCAGCACCGATCCTTGTGGCACTGCACTGGTCAGAGGCCTCCAGTCGAAAAAACAACCGCCCACCACCGCCCTCTGTCTTCTACCTTTGACACAGTTCTGTATCCAAATGGCTAGTTCTCCCTGTATTCCATGAGACCGAACCTTGCTAATCAGTGTCCCAAGGGCAACCTTGTGGAAACCCTTACAGTAGTCCATATGGATCACATCTATCCCTCTGCCCTCATCAATCCTCTTTGATACTTCCTCAAAAAACTCAATCATGTTTGTGAGACATCATTGCCCATGCACAAAGCCATGTTGACTATCCCTAATCAGTCCTTGCCTTTCCAAATACATGCACATCCTGTCCCTCAGGATTCCCTCCAACAGCTTGACCACCACCAACGTCAGGCTCATTGGTCTATAGTTCCCTGGCTTCTCCTTACCACCCTTCTTAAACAGTGGCACCACGTTAGCCACCTCCAGTCTTCTGGCACCTCACCAGTGACTATCCATATTACAACAATCTCAGCAAGAGGCCCAGCAAACACTTTTCTAGCTTCCCACAGAGTTCTAGGGTACACCTAATCAGGTCCTGGGGATTCATCCACCTTTAACCGTTTTAAGACACCCAGCACTTCCTCCTCTGTAATATGGACATTTTGCAAGGTGTCACCATCTATTTCCCTCCATGTGATATCTTCCGTATCCTTTTCCACAATAAATAATGATGCAAAATACTCGTTTATTATCTCCCCCACACTTCCTGTGCTAGGAAAAGTATTGTGTTGTGTCTGATGTATGAAACACTACCGCCTCCACCCCCCCCCCACCCCCCACCCCCCGGGTCTGTTGGCTCGTCGTAAGCTCATCATGGAGAATATCCCTTTAGACGTTTTCACCTGTATGGTGCGCCAGAAAGCAGAGATTTATACAAGATATAGCAACCTTCTTTGGATTATCACGATTAGGCTTATCTGCCACTCTAAAAATGGCTTTTATATAGCAATGACGATATTGTCTAATGAATCTAATATGAAGAATTGTGAACATATGAATGTGTATCAGTTAATGCTCTCGAAGAACAAGAGCGATTGCTTTCTTATTCTGAGCTGTATTATTTATTTATTATTTTTTGTTTATTTTTGTTTTTCTTCTGTCCGTTTATAGACTTTAACTTATTTTGTATGTACATGCACATGGGTGAAATATTGTTCAGTTATTTGAGTTGTTTTGTTATTGTTTTAATATAATAATAACAATCTATTTTTCAGTCAAAAAATTTCGAAAAATATTAAAATGGTAACATTCATAGAACAGAGTCCCAAAGAACTCTCATTAGAGACACCACTCATTTTGGTTTACACTGAATGTCACCACACCTTGGGTGACGGGGTGAGGTTGAGAGATAGGGTTAGGTAATCTCATGGTAATCTCAGTCAGTGTGGGGAATTGAACCTGTGCTGGTGGCCTCCCTCTGCATCACAAACCAACCATCCAGCCAACTGAGTGGGTGACTGTGTAACTATTACACACAGAATCAGTAACAGACAAAGGGCAAGAGAAACATTCATGACAAGGAAAAAGGTATATTTGAAATAATCGTCATGGTAACGGCTGAGGATAAAAACGTTCTCTGCTTGAAATTGTATTTTATAATGAGTCAAGTGTTTGGAAGCTTTCTTTGGCTGAATACAATAAGGTGAGACAAGTGAAATAAACAGAATGACTAATTGAGATGGGATATCGATAACCATAACAGAAGTGCATGTTTTTGATTGGTCAGTGGAAAGCATGATGACTGTTGTATGAATTTATAAATCAGATGAAATATATTGTTAGGATAGTCCGTCCCCATGTGAAATGCCTTCTGAACACATGCTAGAAGAAACACGGGGTAATAAGTTTCTGAGAATCGTCTGCTCGCTAACAGGAACCTGGGGGTTGAATGACTGAAAGTTCCTGTAACGTGGAGCTGAGAAAAACATCAGATCACCTCCAAACTTATTGAATGTTGGAGCATTTTTGAAGTACTGAATGGCCTCATGATGGAATTTAATTGTGTGTGATTTGAAAAACGTACATCTCTACTCCATCCTCTTACATGTCACACACTGGGGCACTGCTGCTTTACTGAAACTGGGAAAAAGTTGGAACATGATCTGGAAAATCCCATAATTGGTATTCTCCAGAATATTCTATAACTGTGTGGGGGGCATTGGAGATGCAAGAGAGAAAGAGAGGGAAGGTGCTGTATGCAGTCGTGAGAGTGGTAGAGCATGAGCCTTGTTCGGGAACCGGTGCTATAACAGACATACAGTGAGTGTGAGGGAGCAGAGAGTAGATGGTGACCCTTATCCTAACAGAGTGGGGAAGGCTTTTGAAGCTTGTCCTGTTTTGCTGGACATTTACTCAGACCACAGACACTACACTGAGCTGGGTGATGAGCTCAGACCAGGCTCCGTGGGTCTGGTGTGTGATCCCTCTGAGAAGAGAATCGTCCCCTTTTGTACTAGCCCATCCACCAGGACCTCCGTGTCCCTGTCGTCAAACCGTGATGTAATTTCACCTTCGCTGCCATGCTCAGGGTAAACTGTGCTGGGCAGCTCCAAACTGAGAAAGCTCAACCGTGTGCCCCTTGGCCTTTTAAAGGTGGCCCCAGTGTCAGGCGTCATGGAATATCCGGGGGCATCCGGGCGATTTTGAGTACCTCCAGTAATGATGGGTGGGAGAATCGGGCTGGCATTGTATGAGAGGGACACAATGGAGTGGGGTGGGTAGTTAATGAGATGAGTTTGGTAAGATAGCACCAGGAAAGTAGTTCAGCCTCGTGCAGACAATCCCTCTGTCACAATTAATGAAAATGTCACTGAGACAGTTTTTTGTTAAATTCAGCCCAGTGAGGCGAAGACTCTGCTGTCCTCACTCCCAGTTACAAAGCTGCAGAACAAACGCTCATCCAAAACTCTCCATCGCCTGAACTCACAACAATATCCCATTCACTCATCATTCTTCATAATACTGACCCCTGTTGCATGATACTATCGAAATGTCTTCATTTCAGCCTTCTGAAACCCGTGAACATATCCTTCCATGACATTTTATCTCAGTCTCCCCCACTCCGTCTCCACTCATTTACAGTCGTAGTGCACAAGACTGCCAGTATGACTGGCCATTTGGCCCAGCTGGTCCATACCAACCAAAATGTCCATCCACACTCACCCCATTTCCCTGCCCTTGCTATGTATCCCTCTAATCCTTTTCTATCTGTGTATTTGTCCTAATGCCTTTTCAATGTTTTTATTGTACCCACCTCAATCACTTCCACTGGCAGCTCAGTCTATATGCATACCACATTTCGTGTAAAAACGTTGCCCCTCAGGTTTCTTTTTATATACTTTTTTTTTCCTTTCCAAACATTAATAGATATCCTCTAGTCCTCGATTCCCCAACCTTAGGGAAAAAAATTGAAGTATTCACCCCATGCACACCTCTCATGATTTTATAAGAGCTACACTTCTCTAAGAACCCTCTCAGTTTCCTACGCTGAAAAGAAATAAGTTCTAACCTGTCCAACCTCTGCCTATAACTTAGAGCCTTTAGCCCAGGAAACATCGTTGTAAATTTGTTCTACACTCTTTCTTGTTCAATAATATCCTTTCTAGAGCAAGATGAACAAAACTGAACACAATACTCCAACTGCAGCCTTACCAACATCCTATGCAACTGCAACATCACGTCCCAACTTCAATACTCAATGTGTTGATGAAGACCAGTGTGCCAACAACCTTCTTCACTGTCCTGTGTATCTGTGACTCAAATTTCAGACTACCGTGCACCTGATCTCCAACATCCTTTTGTTCCACTACACTCCTTAAGGCTCTCTCACTCATCATTTAACTCCTACCTGGATTTGACTTTCCAAAATTCAAGACATCATACTTATCTGTATTAAACTCAAATTGCTATTTCTGAGCCCACTTCCTCAGCTGACAAAGATACTGCTGCAATTTCTGATAACGTTCCTCACTGTAAATGATGCCTCCTAATTTAGAGTCATCTGCAAACTTACTAACCTTGCGTTGTACACTCTGGTCCAAATGATTGGTAAAAGACAACGAACAGCAATGGGCCCAGGACCAACCACTGAGGCACTCCACTAGTCACAGGCCTCCAGTCCGACAAGCAACCCTCCACCATAGCCATTTGCTTCATAACGTCAAGACAATTGTGTCACCAATTTGCCAGTTTACATTGGAGTCCATGCGATCTAACCTTCCAGAGCGGCCTACCATGTGGAACCTTATCAAAGGCCTTACTGAAATCCATATAGACTGTGTCCACCACCCTGCCCTTGTCAACCGTTCTGGTCACTTCCTCAAAAACTCTAACAAAAATTCTAAGGCATGATCTGCACACACAAAGCTATGGTGACTGCTCCAAGTCAAACTCTGTATTTTCAAATGCATGCATATGTTATATCTAGGACCTTCTCAAGCGGTTTACCGAAAACAGATGTGAAGCTTACTGGTCTATATTTCCCAGGCTTTTCTTTGCAACCCTTCTTGAATAAGGGCACATTTGTTACCGCCCAGTCTTCCGGGTCCTTGGCCCCTGAACTGTCTTCTCTCGCCACCTGCAGTGCTCTAGGGTGACCAGTGCTCTTGGTCAGGACCAAGAGATTTAACTGACTTTATGATTTCTAATATGTCCATCAGCACCTCTACTGTGATATGGACTGTACCAACATATCACAACTAACCTCCCAAAGGTCACAGGTCTTCATGTCTTTCTTCATGATAAACACAGAAGGGGAATTCAGGACCTCATCCATCTCTTGAAGTTTTACACATGCATGCTTATTTTGGATTGTAAGGCGTCGTATTCTCTCTCTGGTTGTTCTTTTTCATTCCTATACTGAATTTGGATTCACACTACTCTGCTCAGCCAAGGCTATCCTTACCATCTTTTCGCCTTGCTGATTTCCTTCTTCAGTAAACTCCTGTATCCCCTGTTTACCTCCAGGGATTCCATTGGTCCCAGCTGCCTGTAACTGAGCCACGCCTCATTCTTTTTCTGGTCAGAGCCTCAATATCTCTTGTTATCCAGGGTTCTCTCTTCCAGCCTCACTTTCCCTTCATCCTCACAGGAACATACAGACCTTGAACTCGAGCTATCTCACTTCTGAAGTCCTCCCCTTTGGCCGGGATCGTTTTATCTCTAAACAAACTATTCCAATCAACCCCTGCAATCCTCTGTCTAATTCCAACAAAATACGCCTTGCCCAATTTAGAACTTGACTCTGTGGACCCATTTTGTCCCTACCATTACTATTTTAAAACTAATACAGCTGGAGTCACTATTCCCAAAATGCTCGCCCACTTTACCTCCGTCACCTGTCCGACCTTATTTCCCAACAGTAGGTCGAGTTTGTCCCTTCCCCAATAGGAATCTCTCTATATTGCTTGTGGAAGCTTTCCTGAACACACTTTACAAATTACGTTCCATCGAAGTTCTTAACCATCTGGAAGTCCCAGTCTATGTTAGGAAAATTAAAATCACCTATTATAACAACCCTATTGCTCCTGCAAGTCTCGCCAGTCTCCCTGAATATTTGTTCCTCTAATTCCCATTGATTATTTGGAGGCTTATAGTGCAACCATCACCATCCCCCTCTTAATTCTTTGTACCATTCACAAAACCTCATTGGATATTATGTCAGTTATTTCAACTTTAAATACTAGAGTGATATGCGCCTTAATCAGAACTATTGGTATTTAAATTATTTCCATTTATATCTCTTCCTCACATTGATTTTCACATTCGCAGCACCCCTTGTCAAGGTAGAGTGCAGATATGGAGCTGGAAATGGATGGGAATTGCACATTCTGTCACTTCCAGCATTGGTTACATGTTTCTCCACACTGGGCAGTGATCTAACACAGTGTTACTGAACAATGCAACAGCCTGTGTTTGTATATTAATGACCCAGTGCAGACTGCACAGCCTGTGTTTGTATATGAATGACCCAGTGCGGACTGCACAGCTCCCCACACTGAACATTTAGTCCAGGATTATAAATCAAGCATTGGTGTGGGCTGCATAGAGTTTCACTCTGGACATTGCTCCGTGACATACAGCTGTACACTAGCCGGATCTACACAGTGCTCCATCCTGAATATGTAATGGATGGGCTGGTTATGTGAGTTGGATTGCGAATGTGAGAGTATGAAACATCTGACAATACCTTTATGTTGTGTTTTCATTCTTGTCATTGGACCCCTCAAATCCTGACTCATCCGGTTAGACCCATCCTTCTGGAAGAGTCATGGTGAGTGTTGTTGCAGCATCTGAGTCTACAACATGACCAACAAATGGAGCAGAGGCTGCAGAGAGCGGAGTCTCCGTAAAATGGAATGAGGGAATCACCATCAGATCAGCCGTGGTCTTAGTGAATGTTGGGGCAGGATTGAATGGACCACTAACGCAACCTATTCATATATTTCTGTTTGTTCCAAGCAAACTCCCCTTCTCTCCCAGTGTCCCATACTGGTGGGGAGTGAGTCACCTCCTGCTGTCCTTGCATAGCAGGATTCTGGGGCCTCACTCACCTCCAGATTTCCCTGTGCCCCAGTTTCGAGCTCTGAGTGACTCTCTCCTGTCCTTGTGCCTCAGTCTCAAGCAGGTGAATGACTGTGTTCTGTTATGTGTCCCAATCTTGAGCAGCTGAGTGACTCCATCCTGATCCAAGGTTTGCGAAAGTAGATGTCCTCCTCCTGCTACTGACTAACAGGTTCCAATAGCGCTGTGCTCACCTGCTGCTCCTGTGGAATGGAGGTGAAGGACTGAATGGCCTCTTCACATTACTTACAGCTTTTCTTGACTAAATGCCTTTCCCCTGTTTCTGTAAAACACCATCAAAATCTGAATGATGTATTTTTGTATTTTACTCTCAATAATTGAAAAAACAAGCTGACTGACAGAATTCAGAAGCTGAATAGCCTCCTCCCGTTCCTGTGATATACACTCAAGAGGCAATAGAGCTTTAGAGATGTTCAGCATGGAAAAATACCTTTCGGTCTGATCGCCCATACCGACCAAATATCCTAAATAAATCTCGTCCCCCTTGCCAGCACTTGGCCCTTCTCCCTCTAAACACTTCCCATGCATGTATCCATCCAAATGCCTTTTAAATGGTGTAACTGTACCTGCCTCCACCACCTCTTTTGTCTGTTCAATCCATACACACAGCGGTCTCTGTGTGAAAATGTTGTCCCTCATGTTCCTTTTCAAATCTTTCTCCTCTCACCTTAAACCTTTGTCTTCTAATTTTGGAATCGCCTATCCTGGGTTAAAGACATTGACCGTTTGCCTTATCTATGCCCCTCATGCTTTTATAAACGTCTTTCAGGTCACCACTCAGCCTCAACACTTGAAAATACCCCCAACCTATTCAAACTCTCCCTGTAACTCTAACCCCCAACACCTGCAACATTATTTTAAGTCTCTTGTGCACCCTTTCAGGTTTGACAACATCTTTCCGACAGCAGGGAGACCAGAATTAAGGGCAGTATTACAAAAGTGGCCAAACCAATGTCCTGTACAGATGCAACACGTCGTGAAAATGTTTAGACACAAAGCACGCACCAATAAAGGAAAGATCACCAAGTGCCTTCTTCACTACACTGTCTACCTGTGATGGCACTTTCAAGGAAAGGAGAACCTGCACCACAAGGTGACACAGTAGCTCAGTGACTAGCATTGCTGTTTCAGAGCACAGGGATCTGGGTTTAACTCCATCCTTGAAGGACTGCCTGTGTGGAGTTTGAACATTCTCCCCGTGTCTGTATGAGTCTCCTCCGGATGTTATGTTTTCCTCCAACAGTATGAATATATACAGATAAGGATAGATCGGCCATCCTAAATTGAGTAAAGTACCCAGGGATGTGTAGGCGAGGTGGATTAGCCATGGGAAATGCAGGCTAAGAGGGATAGGGGAGGGGTTTGTCCAGTAGGATACTATTTAGAGGTTCGGTGTGGCCTCGATGGGGCGAAAAGCCTGTTTCCGAAAGGAATTCGATAATTTCGATGGAGTTCTCCTTGTTTGACAGCTTTCAACAGAACCCTACCTGTATGTCTTGCCTTAATTTATCTTGCCAAAATGCAATACTTCACATTTATCTAAAATAAACTCCATCTGCCACTCCTCGGCTCACCTCAGCAAAGTCCCATTATAGTCTGAGAGATATTCTTCACTGTCGACGACACCAACAAATTTGTTATTACGTACAAACTTACTGACCATACTTCATATACTCAAATGTAAATGATTTGTATCAGTGACAAAAGGCAGTGGACCCACTATTGATCTTTGTGGCACGCCACTGGTCACACGTCTCCATGTTTAATGAACAAATATCCATTGTCATGCCCTGTTTCCAATATTCAAGAAAATTTTGGATCTAAATGGTGAGCTCTCCCTGGATTCCAGGCAGTCTAACCTTGCTAACCAGTCTATCACGTAGAAGAGTTTGGTTTTCTTACTGGATTCCATAAAGACAACATCCACTGTTCTGCCTTCATCAATCATCTTCATCACTTCCTCTAAAAATTCCACCGAGTCAGTGGGACGTGATCTCAAATGTACAAAGCCCTCTTCAGTTCTTGTCTTTCCAAATGCATATCGATCTTTTTCCTCGAAATCCCCTCCAACAATTTAGTAACCATTGACGTCAGGCTCACCGATCAATAGTTACCTGTTTTTTTCCCTTACTTTCTTAAATAATGATACTCTGTTAGCAGCCCTCCAGTCTTTTGACACCTCACGTGTGGAAATCAATGTTACAAATATATCAGCAAAATGCTGAGCAATCTCTTTCCTAGCTTCCGACAAACATCTGGGAAACAACTGCTCAGATCCCAGGGATTTGTTCACCTTTGTGTGTTTTAAAATATCCAACACCTCCTTGTAATATAGACACTTTCAAGGTATCACTGTATATTTCTTCCTTCTCTTGCTCTTGTAACCTCCTCCACATTAAATACTGAGAAGAAATACATGTTTCGTATCCCTCCCATCTCCTGTGGTTCCACACATAGGTAGCCTTACTGATCTTTAAGGGGCCCTATTCTCCCCCTAGTTAATCTTTTGACATTAAAGGATTTGTATAATTTCTTCAACACCTCGTTAACCGTATTTCTAAAGCCATCCCTTGTCCACATTTTCCTGGCCCGATTTCCCGATTGATGATACACTTGCTGCCCTTATACACCTCTCGGGATTCACTTGATCTCAGCTCTGTTTACCTGACATACGCCTCCTTCCTTACCTTGACCATAACATCAACATATCTAGCCATCCAGCACTCCCTGCACCCACCAGCCTTGCCCCTCTCACTAATGGGAACACGTTTGCTCTGGACTCTCTGAAACCAGGTTTTGATGGCCTTGCATTTTCCAACCATCCCTTTACCTGTGAATAGGGTATTCCAATCAGCCTTTCACAGGGCTCACCTAGCACTTTCAAAATTGGCCTTGTTCAAAGTTAGAACTTTAATGTTTACATCAGGTCTTTCCTATTCCAAAACTAATTTAAAACTAATATTTATGCATAACAGACTTGAAAGTTAAATAAACACTTCCTGACCCTCTGTAACAGGCTCGAGAGGCTGAATAGGCTCCTCGTGGCCCTATGTAATAGATTGGAAAGCATGAATGGCCTCCTCTCCTGTCCCTGTGTAACAGACCCGAGACATTAAAAGACACAGTAATCGGTGGATTATGAGCAGCCGTTAAACTGTATCTGATGGAGGTCCATCCCTTCTCAGTTACAGAAACACAAACAACACAATGTACTCCAGGTGCCCTCTCAGTGACACCTCATACAGCTGCAGCGACATATCTCTTCGTTTTGAATGATTCTGTTGGCAAAATGTGCCAATATTTTAGATTTCCACCTTTTCAAGTAGCAACAGACTAATATGGGCTGAATGGCCTTCTCTTATCCCTTTGTAAGAGGCCCAGAGGGACAGAATTGCTTCGGCCTGTTGCTTTGCAGCAGTCTCAATGCTCTGTCTCAAGGTTATGAAAGGATTTGATAACAGGGCACTTAAAACCAGGAGTAGCCTCACACTGGTCAATAAGTATTATACGTTGGGTTAAGGTATCTAGAAACCTGCCCACCTGACTAGTTTTTATGCAGCCAATCTGTTATTTTATAACTGCCTCCTTTCATAAACAAAGTGGAACACATATAGACCACTGCAGTGCCTTTTAATCCTCTCATATACAAGGTTTAAAAAAAGATTCAAAAGATTTAAAGATTTTTGGTCCATCCCTCAGCAACCCTCATCCATTCCTTCCAAACCCGGTAAATGTTCCATTTTATCGTGATAGGAAAAGTGATGTGTGGAACTGGTTAACTGAGCCTGTTTGTTTGGTCATGATTTGGAGATGCCGGTGTTGGCCTGGGGGAGACAAAGTTAAAAATCACACAACACCAGGTTTTCATTCAACAGGTTTAATTGGAAGCACACTCGCTGTCAGAGCGCCTCTCCTTCATCAGGTGATAGTGGAGGGCACACTTCTCAGGTACAGAATTTATAGCAAATATTTACAGTGTGATGTAACTGAAATTATACATTGAAAAATACCTTGATTGTCTGTTGAGTCTTTCATCTGTTCGAATATCATGATAGTTTCATTTCTTTCATGTGTAAATCACAAAACCTTTTTCTTTTAAAGTTGCATTCTCAGGTTAGCAGTAACAACGAGTGTTGGTTAGACAATATTTTGAAGGTGTTCGCCCCTGTGTTCTCTGTCTATACCATAATGTTTAGATTGATTCTAATCTGAAACGTGAGATAACAGAGTTTTACATGAATCCATGCAGTTTTTGAGCTCAGAGTTCTACATAAATTCATGCAGTTTTTGAGCAAAGTACAATGTAACTCTGCAAGTACAAATTCACCCCACAAAATATATGTGTGCATGTGGGTCTTTGTCTGTTTGTATGTGTGTGTTTCTCTTAGTTGGGGGTTGTGGGTGTGAGATGGAGTGTATATGTGTGTGTAGTGATGTAGAGTGTCTTAAGTCTGTGAGGGGGTGCATGTGTGAGTGTGGGAGTGTGTGTGTGTGTCTGGGGTGGGGGGGCTTGAGTATCAGTGAGAGAGAGTGTATATGTGTATGCATGAGTGTAGAGTGGTCTAAGTCTCTGAGCGGATGCCTGTGAGAGTGTGTGTGTCTGTAAGGGTGTGTGTGTGTCTGTGTATGTGTCTGTGTACATATATGTCTGTACGTATGTGTCTGTATAGGAGTGCCTGTGTGTGTGCCTGTGTGTGTGTGTGTGCGTGTGTGTGCGCCTGTGTGTGTGTGTGTGTGTGTGTGTGTGTGTGTGTGTGTAGTGCAAAGGTGGTCACCTGCAATGTGACATGAACCCAAGGCCCCAGTTGAGGCCCTCCGTATGGGAAGCGAAATTTGTAATCAGCTTCTGCTCGGCCACTTTTCGCTGCTGCCTGTCCCGAAGTCCCCTTGAAGGATGGTCAGCAGAAGATCCGAGGTTGAATATCCTGGACCACTGAAGTGTTCCCCAACTGGGAGGGAATACTCCTGTCTGTTGATTGTTTTGCAGTGCCCATTCATCCGTTGTCGTAGCATTTGCTAATTTTCCCAGTGTTTTTTCAGTGACTGTGCTTAATGCCAATCTCCATGGATTCTAATTATCTCAGTGGAGGGTTTCCATCTTTTAATGATAAATGGGCGTCATTCAGGTTATTTAGGAATTGGTGTTGAGTGATCATAAGAGCTAATTGAAACATTTGCTGGAAAGGACCTTTTGGGAACAGTGACCACAATGTATTGGTTTTCTTTTATGCTGTTTGAGTTCACGACAGTTTTTGTTTTATTTGAAGTAACCGTTATAAATCTGAGTCATGCAAGTCATGAAGGTGTGAGGAGAAAGTGGGGACTACAGATGCCGGAGATCAGAGTCTAAGAATGTGGTGCTGGAAAAGCACAGTCAGGCAGCCTACTAAGAGTAGATAAATCGATGTTTCAGGCATATGCCCTTTCATCAGGAATGAAGCTTCTGGGCCAAGGGGGCTGAGGGATAAATGAGAAGGGGGTGCGGCAGGAGAGAGGTAGCTGGGATTGCAGTAGGTAGATGAAGGTGGGGTTGAAAGTGAAAGGTGATGAAGGGAGACAGAACGCCTGATCTGCTGCATCCATTAAACCCAATGTGGTCTTCTCTACATTGGCGAGGCAGGAGGTCAACTTGTGGATCATTTCAGAGAACATCTCTGGGACAGCCACATTGAACAACTCTATCGCGTTGTGGCTGAGCACTTTAACTCCCCTTCCCACTCTGCCAAGGACATGAGAGTCCTAGAACTGCTCCATCGCCAAACCAGAACCACCAGAAGCCTGGAGGAAGAAAGCCTCCTCATCTGCCTCGGGACCCTCCAACCACAGGAAATCATAGTGGATTTCCCCATTTCCCCTAATCCCACCTTATCCCATTCCAACCTTACAGGTCAGCACCGCCCTTTTGAACATTCCTATGTGTCCACCTTCCTCCCTATCAGTCTGTTCCAACCTCCTTCCTCTCTGACTATCACTTTCAACCCCACCTTCATCTACCAATTAGATGAAAGGAGGCATCTTAGAAAAATGCCAAGTGTTGCAGTAAGCCAGTGGATTCAGAGAAATGTCGGACCCAGCAAAGGATGACCAAGAAACTGAGAAGAAAATCAAAAAGAGAAAAAGCGTGCAAATGAAAGAAAAACATAAAGACCGCTAAAAAGCGTTTATCAATGTATGAAAAAATAACTAAAAATGTGGAACAGTCGGTGTGCGTACAGGATAATTTATTGCAGAGAACAGAGAAATCGCAGGGAACAGAAACAGTTTCTTTGTGTCTATCTTCATGGAAGAATGTCCAGAAATTCTCCCAGAAATACCAGGTGACCATGGGACTTGTGTAAGTAAAGTCTAAGATCATTCTTATCGGTGTTGGGGTTATCTTTGAAAAGAAAGCTGGATTGAGCATTTATAAATCTGACAGACTAGATGTACTGCATACAAGAATTTCAGAGGAAGTAGCAATAGGCATGTTGATTGCATTGCGGATTTTCTTTTTATTTTCCAACAGATTCCCGAAAGGCATTTAGCCAATCTGGATAAGGCAAAGATTTAAATATTATCCAATAGTTTAAGAAAGGATGAATTTGGGGAGTGGTGAACTACAGACCAACTATCTTGTCATCCGCACTGGGGTGTCTGTTGGAGTCGATTACAAAGAACATGCTACTAGATATATAGAAGGTAATAACATAACTGGGGAGTGTGAGAATGTACCGATGAAAGGAAAACCAGAAGTGGAAAACATTTTTTTGGAAAGGTTTGAAGATGAATCTTGTGGACTTAGGCAATGAAGAAACAATGCATAACGTATAGCTGGATATTTATGAGCTCTTTAAAAAAAACTCACGCAGTAAGCTCATAAGAAAAGTTAAAGGGAGAGGTATTAGGAAGAACATATGCAAGTAGGAAAGTAAAAATTAGGTTTACATTCATGTGAATGTAATTGAAATAAAGAGGATGTCGTGCACCAGTTGTATCGACTGTTCATGACACTACACTTAGATTTATTTGTATCATTCGGAGTTCCAATCTAAGAAAGAATGTATTGACTACAGAGGAACTGCAAAGGGTATTATCCAGAGTAATCTCTAAAATGGCAAGATTGTCTGACAGGGAAACTCAGCCTGTGATCTCGAGTGTCAAAACATGAGAGGTGTTTGCAGTGAAACTTAGAAACATAGCGGGCACTGAATAACAGAGGGGCATGGCGAAGTACAAGTAGGCGAGATAAGGGAGAATCCCACGCTATTCTACACAGACAAGTAGAAGAGAATAATCAGCAAACAGTTAGTGTCCATTAGAAACCAAAGGGTCAATCTGTGTGTCAAGCTGGAGAACATTGATGGATTGTAACGTGAGACCTTCACATCTATTTTACTTGTGTGGGATATAGGTAAATTAATGTTACTTCTGCAATTCTGCAATTCCATTTTACAAAGTAAAATGGACTCACGCCAGTGTGTAATTGTTTTAGCCACGAGCTGAGTCAACAAGAATGGAAACGATGTGGAGGAAATATATAATTGTTTTTGTATTAGCTAAAACTGAATGTCAGAATGAAATGTGACTTCAAAACAATGGTAGACATTATGGGCAAGTAGATAAGATGTTGTGAGGGGATGAAGTTAAGCTAGATACGCCTGTACAAACAGTAGGTATAAACATCTGTTTCCCACTTTTACAGAGACAGAGGAACAAACCCCAATTAAAAGGGTCATAGGGATCAGAACGGCCGCGGGAAAGGCACAGATGAAGGGGGTAGATAATGATGAAGAAAGAATATGCCTAACAATGACCTACAGCAGGATGAGGTCAAACAGCCTTGTGAGGCCAGGAATAAGCATTTTGTCACAGACAAGGCCGGATAAGGCAAGAGATAAACAGGGGTAATGGGGGCGGTCTTAAGGAAGTGGAGGATGTAAACAGGGGAGAGAGCAGTGTAAAACAATAGAAATCAAATCATATAAATGTTGTGTATGAATTGAATTTGGTGTGTATGACCTCTGCCTTATAGACACTGGACATCACACCCACTTGCAAGTGTAAAATAAATGACACTACTGATTCAGATCTTGTCTCGGACTGAAATTATTGAAGTGTATGAGCTTTGTTTCTCACAATTGGGAGAAGGAGGAGGCAGGTACAGAATTCAAGAAGGTGGACTGGAAAACTCTTGAATAGTTTGATGCAAAATATGAGCAGGGATTTGAGATTTTGTTCTGTACAAATTTGGTCCAATCTCCATGTCTGAAAGTGTTGTATCTTAGTTGATTGTTGGGGTCAAGGGAGGAAAGACCCTGACTGAATATTTTAATGAGAATCTGATCATAGGGGAGGTGCCATAGAACTGGACAACTGCTAATACGATTCCACTTCACAGTTAGGGTGGGAGAGATAGACCAGGGAACTATAGACGAGCGAGTATTAGATCACTGTTAAGGAAACTACAGGAGAAATAGGGAAGGAGAAAATTGAACTCCAATCAGAGTCGCAAGATTTGATCAGGGATAATCAACATAACTTTATCAGAAGGAAGTCACAAGCAATGGTTTTGATTGAATTAGTTTGAGGTTGTCGATTGTTTTGTTTTGTAGGAAGGCCTTTGAAAAGATTTCCACCTGGGAAACTGAAAAATAAAGTAAAACCTCACAATATGAAGCATAACGTGACAAGTTACAATGAAAATTGTCTTAGTGGTAGGACGCAGAGGGTGATGAGAGAAGGCTGCTTGTGTGACTGGAGACCAGTGTCCCCTGGTGTACCACAAGGATCAGTGCTCTGTCCCTTATTTTATTCATTAAAAAAAACGATGTGAATGTGGACGGGGCTAGGTGGCGAGTGGGAGAGTTATGATAAGTAAGTGTATGTTTGACATAAAGATTTGCTGGGTGGTTAGCAGTGAGGAGGAAGGCGTTAAGTTACAGGAAGATGCAGATGGAATGGCCAGATGGGCAGATCAATGGCAGATAGAATGTAACCCTGATAAATATGAGGTGATGCACTTTGGGAGAAGGAACCAGGCAGGGGAGTATTCAATGAATGGCAGCACACTAGGAAGCTCAGGGTGTACTTCTCCACAAATCCCTGAATGTGACTGGACAGGTTAATGTACTAGTTAAGAATTGGACCTTGGGTGTTGTGTTTCCTAATCAGGGTGTAGATTATAAGAGCTACACAGGGCTTTGGTTGGACCAAAATGGAGTACTGTATGTGGTTCTGGGAACGACATTCCAGGAAGGATGTGATTGTACTGGAGAGGGTGCAGAGGAGATTCACCAGGATGTTCCCTGGGATGGAACATATCAGCTATGGAGAGAGGCTGGATAATCTCGGGTTGTTTACTTTGGAGCAGAGTAAGCTGAGGGGTCCGTGATTCAGAAGGATAAGATTATAAGCGACACGGACAGGGTGGATAGACAGCAGCTGTTCCTTTTCGTCAGAGGGTCAAGAACAAGCACACTTTTAAAGTGAAGAGTTAGAGGTTCAGAGAGAATTTTAATATTTATTTTTTTCACCAATAGTGCTTTGGGTTCTAGGATTACTTCCTGAGAGGGGAATTATCATGATTAACCTCACGATCGTTAAAAAGTACTTGGACGAGCACTTAGAAGTATCATAACATTCCTGGCTATGGGCCAGATGTAGGAAAGTGGGACTAATATAGATCGTGCTGTATGTCTTTTGGCACAGAGTCTATGCTCCTGTGAGTATATGGTGTGGCAGGTCAATTATTGAGCAGTTTACGGCAGGAATTGATGAGTTTCTGAAGAGTATATTCACAAGGGTTATAAGAGTGAACTGTAATAACTTGTTAAATTATGTCAATGTGAGAAATATGACAAAACAAGTGCAGCTTTCTTACAAACTGAAACTAGAGAATGGAGAATCGGGAAATGGCAGAACTATGAAGCCACTACTTCAGTTCTGTCTTCACAGAACTTCCTAACAATACAAGGAAAACCAAGTCTGGTGTGGGAAAATGATAGAGTACATGGAACACAGAACATAGTAAGTGAATGGTTTAGGAGAAATTATTGGGAGTATAAATAATGGACATAGACAACTAACATAGTTATGAAATGGGAATTAAGTTACAGAAATAGACTGGGAGACAAATGAAAGAGAAGCAATGGAGGTAACACATTTGGATTTTCAGAAAAGTTTTGGTGAAGCTCCAAGCCCAGTTTACAAAATCAAATGAGTGGATTGGGGCAAATATATGACCATGTTTCTAGAATGGGAGAGCGGGCAGGAAACAGTGAATAGAAATAAACAGACTTGTCAAAAAACAGCCTGACATTGTCTGTAAGGTATGATTGTGTGAGTATGGCCATGTCCCAGACTCCCCATCACCTTCCTCGGATATCTCCTGTCTCACCAACGGGACAGACACAGCAGAAGTGGCGGCACAGTGGGATATAGTTGGAATGGAATTGATCTGGGAGTCCTCAAAAGTGACTCTGTATCCCACGAAGTCTCATGGCGTTAGTTTACACATGGGAAAGGAAACCTCCTGCTGATTACCATGTACCAGCCTCTCTCAACTGATGAATCAGTACTCCTCCATGCTGATCAACACTTGGAGGAAGCACTGAGGGTGGCTATGATGCAAAATGTACTCTGGGTGGGGGATTTCAATGACCACCACCAACAGTAGCTCAGCTGCAGCATAACTGATTGAGCTGGTCCGGTCCTAAAGGATGTAAAGGCTAGGCTGGGTCTACGGCAGGTCATGAAGGAACCAACAAGAGGAAAAAACATACTTGACCACATCCTTACTAATCTACCAGGTGCAGAAGTATCTGCCCATGTCAGGATCAGTAAGAGTGACCTCCGCATAGTCACTGTGAAGACAAAGTCCTACCTTCACAATGAGGGTAACATCTATCATTTTGAGTGGTACTATTACTGTGCTAAATAAGACTAACTTCAAACACATCTAGCAGCTGAAGTCTGGGTTAACATAAAGTGCTGTGTGTCAGCAATAGCAGCAGGATTGTACTCCAGCACAACCTCATGGCCTGGCATATCCCCCTCACAACAATTACCATCAAGCCAGAGGATCAACCTTGGTTCAATGGAATGTGCAGGAGGGCTAGAGCAACACCAGCCATACCTGACAATGTGGTGTTAGCCTCCGAGGTCCCTGCAGTGCAGTGAGGGCTGAACCCAGAAGGCAATAATGGGAATGGCATTGGCACACTGCCCAGCGTACATAGTTCCACCAAGTGGGGAGCTGTAACATTGTAAAGGATTTAGATATCCCTGTAGACCAGTCACTGAAAACAATATTGCAGGAGCAGAAAGCAGTTAGGAAGGTAAATGGGTGTTGACCTTCATTTCAGGAGTAAGGGTGTCTTACTGCAGCTGTACAGGGCCTTAGTGAGACCCCATCCCGAACATTGTGCAGTATTGTGTGCAGTTTTGGTCTCCATACCTAATAAAGGACAAACCTGACATTGAGGGAGAGCAGTGAAGGATGACCAGACTGATCTCTGGGATGACAGGCTTGTTGTGGGAGCAGGGTTTGGGGCGACTGGGCCTGTATTCTATCGGCTTTAGGAAAATGAGCGGAGATCTCAGTGAGATATATAAAACTCTGACAGAGCGAGACAGATTGGAAGCAGGGATGATAATTCCCCAGGCTGTGGTGTCTCAAACAAGGGGCCACAGTATTAGATACATACAGACCTATTCTGCATTGACATGCCAATAAATGTCTGCCCTCAGAGAACCTGGGGAATACACTCGAACCATGACACTGAATATAAATATGGATTTCGAGACAGTAGAGATATGAGGGGAGAGCAGGAGTACGGTGAGGTAATAAAGGGCAAGCCATCGTTATATTACATTGGGTAGCAAACTCAATGGACCAGAGGGACTACTGCACTTGCTAATTTATAGCTTCCCAAGGTTAATCACATTAACGGATATATTCATTGTGTGGGATAAGTGCATTGCGGAGATATTTGAACATGAATGACAATGAGGAAGGCTCAATGTGTTGTATGGCCTACTCCATTCCTGATGTTTCTGTGCATTTTGTGGGAAAACTCTGTAAATGCTGTCACAAGCTCTTAGATGTTAGGAAGGAGGTCTCTGCAGGGTCAACAGGACTGTGTTTCCTGTTCCCTTTTTCCGATTCTGAGGCTGGGGCCGGGTGTTCTGTCTGGGTTTATCCTTTAAGACCTCGGCGCAGGTTGATACAATAGAGTGTCTGGCTTGGCCGATTCAGAGATCATTGAAAAGTTTTATCACAAGTATATGTGTAGGCAGTCATAGATAATCATAGATAATCATAGATAACAGCCTCCAGTCTGACAAGGAGCCTTCCACTAAACCCTCTGCTTCCTACCATCAAGCCAACTGTGTATCCAATTGGCCTGTTCCCCCAGCATTTCACGTGATGTAACCTTCCAGAGCAGCCTGCCATGTGGAACCTTCACAAATGCCTTACTGAACTCCATGGAGACTACGTCTACCGCTCTGTCCTCATCAACCTTCCTCATAACCTCATCAAAGGACTCTAACAAATTTGGGAAGCATGATCTCCCAATCACAAGTCTATGCTGACTGCTCCGAATCAAACCCTGTGTAAGTAATGGGTTCAGACAATGGTATGCTGTCCTTCATTGTAAGATGATTCGAGTACATGAGTAAAGCCATCTTCCTGCTGTTGTAGAGCCTTGCTGAGAGCGCATTAGGGGCACTCTCTACAGATTTGATCTCCTTTGTAAGGAATGATCTCCGTACCACAGATACAGATGGCAGTATCATGAGGGTAGAGTGAAGAACCTGAGTGTTTAATCTGTAGAGCTGTGAGAGATGGGAAAATGATGACGCTGAAACACAAGGAGTGGCAGCAATCACTTATTTCCAAATCAGACATTGACAGGGAGAGAAATTCCATACTTTACCCAGGATTGATTGGTTTGATTTATTGTCACGTGTACCTCAGTACAGGGAAACACTTTATTTATGAGCAGTGGGGGCAGGTCATAGTAAGCATGGCCAGACAGATCATAGGGTGGAAATAGACTTGGACAGAGTAAGGCATATAGGTTACACTGCACAGGACGTGCACTAGACAAGATCAACATGAACAAGACCAGCATTATTTGAACTTAGAGAGTCCATTCATCAGTCTAACGTGACTTTCCTAATAGTTTATTTGCCTAAATTAACTCTCCGCATGTTATTGTGCAGTCGGTGTGTGAACCCTGTACTGAACGTCAGGTTATTCACAATCCCCAACAGCAGCCACAATACATTCCAACTGAACCAGGTCGCCATTCCCATCAGCTTCCACCCTACACAGAGAACAACAGGCTGTCTTCTTGGAGATGGAAGGTGCCTTCTTGAGACTTCACACAAGACATATGGCTTCCCTCCTCACCACTAGAAAACCATGTTAAAGTCCCACGTGTGTGTCATAAGCAACGGAGCCACCTGGAACAACGTGGAGCAGTCTGTCTGTGCAGACTCTGCCCCACTTGTTCATCATGTTGGAACATCATTTAGGAGACCCTTAAGACGGCCGATGCTGGAGATCAGAGTAAAACCTCGATTGCTGGAAAAGCACAGCAGGTCAGGCAGCATCCGAGAAGCAGGAGAATCGATGTTTCGGGCATAAGACATTCATCAGGAATCAGCATCAATTACCTCATTCTGCCCCTTGTGTAAGTGCTTTGAGGTGAGAGTGGCCTCCTACTGTTCCTGTACAAGTGACTCAAGGGACTGACTGGCTTCTTCCTCGTCCAATTAGACAGGACCAAGGGCCCTGACTGGGTTACCCCTGGTTCCTGTTTGACAGCTCGATGTGCTGACAAGTGTGATGATGCAGCAGCTTTAAGAGGTCATTTTTATCCTGGTTTCTTTTAAGTGAGAGATTGGACGATTGTTACCAAGCTGGCTAGTTAACTGAGTAACAGATACTGAGACCTTAGGTTAATTTTAATGCAGCCTGAATGGGTGTGGCCAGCTCTCACAGATTAGGATCACTGGGTTTTGGTTTCTCAGTGACATCAAAAACTATTGGGGTCTCCACAGAGTTGGAAGCTTCAGGGAATGTCTCCTGGTTGCTACTCTCTTTGAATTTTCTCTTGATGCTGTTTTCTATTCCTGAATGTTCTTTTTTGCCAAGGGCTGTGTTTATGGGAGTTTCTATATTGGACTAGTTCATTAGTAATAGCTCCTAGATCTATTATTCTGTTTAGTTGCCCAATAGAATTACGTTATTCTAAATTCCTCTTTCTTTGGTTTTGTTGTATATTCCGTATTTAAGTAGATGGTGTTTTGCTTCACACCGAGTAGCTTGACCAGTCACATTGCATCCGGAACAGACACTTTACATTTCCATTAAAATAAGAAAACATTAGAGTCTCGGCTACCGCCTTGAAATATTTTCGAGGGGCTCTGTTGTGGTCCATCACACTAGACTCCTTCTCTTCCTGCGTAATAGGCCGGAGGCACTGAATGGGCTATCCCTGTTCATCTCCAATAGTGTCAATGGGCTGAATGGCTTCCTCATATTCCTGTGAAACCAGCGTTAGGTGCTGAATGTACTCTTGTTTAACTGTGACAATGTGCAGTGTCAGGAAGTGCTGTTACATGAATGTTATGGACAATTTAACACCACACGCCTCAATGGAGTCTGGGTCTTGTTGCACATGGATACAAACCAGTTCAGGAACTAACGGGGGATAAAATGTTCTGAACATTGTGGAATCCTCAGTGACCATCCCCACTTCTGACCTTATGGTTGGGAGGGTGAGGGTGGTGGTGGTGGCAGGGAGACATTGATGAAGTAACTGAAGATGTTTGTGAAGGGGAGGCTACCCTGAGGATCTCCCACAGAGATGACACAGGACTGAGATGATGACCATCTTCCTTTGTGCCATGTTTGACCCCAAACACTGGAGAGGTTACTCTGATTCCCATTATGTCCAGTTTTGTTAAGGTCCTTGATGTCAACAGAAGGCAACCACTGCCTTGATATCGGGGCCAGTCATTTTTACCTGAACCCTTGTCTCAACCTCTTTTGTTCATATCAATAGGCCATGTTATAGGAGCAGCAAGTGTTCCCTGTTTAAAACACTGAGACACACACACACAAAATCTCTGCAACTTCAACTTGAAAGAAATTTGTCCAGATATTATTGGAACACGTGACAAAGGAAAATTGTGAGATTGTCCAAAACGTTATTCTGCTTCTGAAGATATTGTACTCACACAAGCTGCTAGCAATGGGATTTAATCCTGGGAGAGTTGGATTTGGCTGAATTCCCTTTGCTTTTGGCAGTGAGTAGATTCCAGTGAATTCTGGTTCGGGATCATCCAAAGCGTAGCATGATGGTTAGCACTGCTGCTTCACAGCACCAGACACTTGGGTTCGATTCTAGCCTTGGGTGACTGTCTGTGTGGAGTTTGCACATTCTCCCCTTGTCTGTGTGAGCTTCTAATGAGTGATCCAGTTTCCTACCAGAAACAGTGTATGTTCGGTGCATTGGTCACGCTAAATTGTCTGTAGTGCTCAGGGATTTCTAGGTTAGATGCATTAGTCAGGGGTAAATATAGGGAAATAGGTTGGGAAGGTTTATATGGACTTGTTTGGCCGAATGGCCTGTTTCAGCACTGTAGGAATTCCATCAAAATACGAATAGTAACGATGACTTCAGAGTTTTTTTTAGCTCACACACATTGCTGTGATGAAGAACAATGAAGGAGAGAGAGTGTAATAGACCATTCCTTCTCAGGCAGATTACATTTTCTCCCTCTCTGAGTTGAATCATACAATAATGTCATCCTCTCCCAAACTGGACCATGTGAGGACTCCTTGTACATTGTCCAAACTATGTCTCTATCACATTCCCTGTTCCATGTAGGTGCATCATTGCTGCTGTCATACACAGAGCCATACCCTGAGCAGAAAATGATCTCGGTCGATTTGAAGATATGTTTATATGTCCCTGTGTCATTAAAAAATAAAAATGTTTAATTTATCCAGAATACCTGTGTTAAAATGAATGCATTTTTTCAAGAAATACAGAAATTGCAGGAAAATCTCGGCAGGTCTGTCAGCATCCAGATGCTTTTTACATGCTGTAGTTGTACCACCCTCCACCACTTCCTCTGGCAGCTCATTCCATACGCACACCACCCTCTGTGTGAAAAGGGGCCCTTTCGGCCTCATCAAAACGTTTCCCCTCTCACTTTCCACCAATGCCCTCTAGTTTTGGACGCCCCTAACCTGGGGAAAAAACCCTGACGACTCACCCGACCCATGACCATTCTGATTTTATAAACCTTTACTGCTGCGAAATGTGACTCCAATCAACACGAATGGCTGGAATTTCAGTCATCCTGGGCCTAAATTCTGACATGCAATACTGACACCTCTTCCTTCTCCATCAAGTCACAATTCTACAATCAGTTTAATCCGTTTGTTCAGATGTATCATGAGACACTTCTGTGGGCTTTACACCGAGACCTTTGTGCCCAGAAGAGGACTCACCAATATGCTGTACAACCTCAACATGACGTCCCAATTCCGATACTCAAAGGTCTGACCGATGAAGACAAGTGTGTTAAACACTTTCTTAACCACACTATCAATATGAGATGCAAATTTTAAAGAATTAAACCTGACGGCCTAGGTTTTTCTGTACTACAGCACTGCCAAAGGCCCTGCTTTTAATTGTATAGGGCCTGTTCTTGTTTGATTTACCAAATGCAATGCCTCTCTTTAATGCAAACTAAACTCCATCTGCCACCCCTCAGCCCGAAGAAAACACCTTGACTATTCACTTTGATATTACTGATCTTGATATTATTAAGCGGGAGAGGATTGAGAAGAGATTAACTTGGATGTTGCTGGGAAAGGAGGGAGTGAGCTATAAGGAGAGACTGGATCGGTTGGGATTTTTTTCACTTTAAGAATATGAGATTAAACAGTAACTTTACAGAGGTTTTGAAAGAAAATAATGGGGGGGGTGCAGAGAAGCTGAAGGGAGGGCTGATGTCTTTTCCCTCGAGTTGGGGATTCAAAACTGAGGGTTATTTTAAGGTGCGAGGAAAAAGATTTACAAAGGTCATGAGAGGTAATTATGTTAGACAGAAGCTGGCTTGTGTGTGGAATGAACTTCCAGAGGAAGTGGTGAAAGCAGGGACAGTTACAACGTTTAAAGGACATTTAGATCAGTACATGGATCAGACATCAGTTCGGATGGTGCTGTGAGCAGCTGCCATCTCCCTTCCCCATCTCTGAATGAATCCCTGTTGGTTTTCACCCTCTGCCAATGTCTGTGCAGTGGCGTGTGAAGGCCAGCAGAGGGTGGCATTGCATCACTTTAAGCACCATAGAGACTGCCAGACCTGCCCCACACACAGACACACAGATACACACAGCAATTGTTAGGACACAACATTGAGCTCATCTAAACTAAACATAAAGAAACGCTCAATTGGCCTTGGAAACTGTTAAAATATGAGTGACAGAGAACTCCCAAATTCCACTGTTTAAATAAAAACATCAATTTATTTTTTTAACTCTGAAACTGAACATTTTACATCAACTATTCACAACTCTGAGACCCCCTTTCTCTTAACTGCTTATTCCCCTACTTCAACTTTACAGAAAGGTACTGTTTCAAAAAGACACTTATTAAAATTACATAAACGTAATTTCAAAACCACACACCAGCTGTTGTTTCATCTTACCTCACACCAAAATCCTTTTTTCCCTTCTTTCCTGGGAAGACTGGCTCATGTGACAGGATGCTATCGAAGTGTCTACATTTCAGCATTCTGCAACCTGGGAACACATCCTTCCATGACACTGTGTCTCAGTCTCCCCATCTTTGTCTATACCCCAAACTCTCCTCGTGTGGTGATATTTAAACGGATTCCCCCGCCATCTCTCTCTGGCAGTGAGGTTCATACCCACAGCACCCCCTTGTCAGGGCACAATGGAGACACGGAGTTGCAAATGGGTGGGAGCTGCACATCCAGTAAGTTCCAGCATGGGCTGTAAGTTTCCCCACACTGGGCAGGGATCTAACACAGTGTTACAGATCAATGCACTGGGGTGGTGGGCACAGTCCTTCCTGCTGGGAGGGCAACTGCTCCTGGGTTACAGATCAATGCACGAGGGTGGTGTACACAGTCCTACATGCTGGGAGGGTAACTGCTCCTGGGTTACAGATCAATGTACTGGGGTGGTGTGCACAGTCTTACATGCTGGGAGGGTAACTGCTCCTGGGTTACAGATCAATGTACTGGGGTGCGGTACACAGTCCTTCCTGCTGGGATGGTAAGTGCTCCTGGTTTACAAATCAATGCACAGGGGTGGGGTACACAGTCCTACATACTGGGAGGGTAACTGCTCTTGGTATACAGATCAATGCACTGGGGTGGTGTACAGAGTCCTACATGCTGGGAGGGTAACCGCTCCTGGGTTACAGATCAATGTACTGGGGTGGTGTACACAGTCCTACATACTGGGAGGTAACTGCTCCTGGGTTACAGATCAATGTACTGGGGTGGGGTACACAGTCCTACATACTGGGAGGTAACTGCGCCTGGGTTACAGATCAATGTACTGGGGTGGGGTACACAGTCCTCCATGCTGGGAGGGTAACTACTCCTGGTTTACAGATCAATGCACTGGAGTGGGGTACACAGTCTTACATGCTGGGCGGGTAACAGCTCCTGCGTTACAGATCAATGTACTGGGGTGGGGTACACAGTCCTTCATGCTGGAAGGGTGAATGCTCCAGGTTTACAGATCAAAGTACTGGGGTGGTGTACACAGTCCTACATGCTGGGAGGGTAACTGCTCCTGGGTTACAGATCAATGCACTGGGGTGGGGTACACTGTCCTACATTCCGGGAGGGTAACTGCTCCTGGGTTACAGTTCAGTGTACTGCGGTGATGTAGACATTCCTACATGCTGTGAGGGTAACTGCCCCTTGGTTATAGATCAATGCATTGGGGTGGTGTACACAGTCCTACATCCTGGGAGGGTAACTGCTCCTGGGTTACAGCTCAATGCACTGGGGTGATGTACACAGTCATACATGCTGGGATGGTTACTGCTCTTGGTTTACAGATCAATGCACTGTGGTGGTGTACACAGCCCTACATGCTGGGAGGGTAACTGCTCTTGAGTTACAGATCAATGTAGTGGAGTGGAGTACACAGACCTACATGCTGGGAGGGTAACTGATGCTGGTGTACAGATCAATGCACTGGAGTGGGGTACACAGTCCTACATGCTGGGAGGGTAACTGTTACTGGGTTACAGATCAATGTACTGGGGTGGGGTACACAGTCTTTCATACTGGGAGGGTAACTGCTCCTGGGTTACAGATCAATGTACTGCGGTGGTGTGCACAGTCCTACATGCTGGGAGGGTAACTGCTCCTGGGTTACAGATCAATGTACTGGGGTGCGGTACACAGTCCTTCCTGCTGGGATGGTAAGTGCTCCTGGTTTACAAATCAATGCACTGGGGTGGGGTACACAGTCCTACATGCTGGGAGCGTAACTGCTCCTGGTTTACAGATCAATGCACTGGGGTGGTGTACGCAGACCTACATGCTGGGAGGGTAACTGCTCCTGGGTTACAGATCAATGTACTGGTGTGGCGTACACAGTCCTACATGCTGGGAGGGTAACTGCTCCTGGGTTACAGATCAATGCACTGGGGTGGTGTACAGAGTCCTACATGCTGGGAGGGTAACTGTTCCTGAGTTACAGATCAATGTACTGGGGTGGTGTACACAGTCCTACATGCTGGCAGGGTAACTGCTCCTGGGTTACAGATCAATGTACTGGGGTGGGGTACACAGTCCTACATGCTGGGAGGGTAACTGCTCCTGGGTTACAGATCAATGTACTGGGGTGGGGTACACAGTCCTACATGCTGGGAGGTTAACTGCTCCTGGGTTACTGTTCATTGCGCTTGGGTGGGGTACACAGTCCTACACGCTGGGTGGGTAAATGCTCCTGGGTTACAGATCCATGCACTGGGGTAGTGTACACAGTCCTACATGCTGGGAGGGTAACTGCTACTGGGTTACAGATCAATGCACTGGGGTGGGGTACACAGACCTACATATTGGGAGGGTAAGTGCTCCTGGTTTACAGATCAATGTACTGGGGAGTGGTACACAGTCCGACATGCTGGGTAGGTAACTGCTCCTGGGTTTTGACACATTGCCCACTCTCCCTTGCTGAAAGTATTCCTGACACAAATCAGTCAGGCAGACATTTTAGATTTGTCCACACTCCACCATTTTATATCAACAAAATGATGACATTGAGTTTATAAATAAGGAAAAGCAAGAGAGATTGGCAACATCAATACAGTTTGAAAATATATAAAACATTGAACATGCACACAGAATCACAGAGACACCGAATCACACACAGGGATACGGACACCTTCCAGAAGCTGTCTCCATTTCCTATCTTGCAAGAGAATTCATGTTATGATGATGCATTCGTGCAGGACAGTAAACAGCTTTTGAGACTTTCCCGCTTGTGACAGAAATTCAGACCCAATCTGAAACTTGGAGATATGTAACAGGACAGAAATGAACCAGCAGCTTTCTGTGTTCCTGCTCCCAATGTAACATTTGACCATTTAGTTTATCTTGTCTTCGGTCTAACATCCAACAAGGATCACATCACAGATCCAATAACAGATCCTCAGGAGTGAGGGACAGACTGGAATCTAATTGAGGGGTTTAGGGTTGACATACAGCGTATGAGGAACCAGGAGTGAGGGACAGACTGGAATCTAATCATGCGGTTCGGGGTGGTTTATATACAGCAAACCAGATCCCCAGGAGTGAGTTACAGCCTGGAATATAATCGAGGGGTTCAGGGTGGTTTATATACAGAATAACAGAAAGGCCGGAAAGTGTTACAGCCTGGCGTCTAATCGAGTTTTCAGGGTGGATTATGTACAAAATAACAGGCAACCCGGAGTGAGTTATATCCTGGAAACTAATTGAGGGGTTCAGGTTGCTTTATATACAGAATGACAGGTCGCCCAGAGTGAGTTACAGCCTGGAATCTAATCGAGGGGTTAAGTGTGGTTTATGTACAGAATAACAGATAGCCCAGAGTGAGTTACAGCCTGGAATCTAATTGAGGGGTTCAGGGTGGTATATATACAGAATAACAGATAGCCCAGAGTGAGTTACAGCTTGGAATCTAATCGAGGGGTTAAGTGTGGTTTATATACAAAACAACAGATAGCCCAGAGTGAGTTACAGCCTGGAATCTAATCAGAAGGATAACCCATCCAGACCCATTTCTCCACATTTACCCCCGACTAATGCACCTCACCTACCCATCCCTGAATACCATGGGCAATTTTAACAGGGTTTGGATTGGATGGTTAATACACAGACTAACAGATACCCAGGAGTGTGATACAGACTGGAATCTAATTGAGGGTTTCAGGGTGGTTTATATACAGAATATCAGATAGCCCAGAGTGAGTTATATCCTGGAATCTAATTGAGGGGTTCAGAGTGGTTTATATACAGAATAACAGATATCCCAGAGTGAGTTACAGCCTGGAATCTAATTGAGGGGTTCAGAGTGGTATATCCCACGTATCCCCCTCTCTCCGTATCCCCCATCTCTCTCCCTGTCCCTCACTCTCTCCCTGTCCCTCACTCTCTTCCTGTCCCTCACTCTCTCCCTGTCCCTCTCTCTCTCTCCATATCCCCCCTCTCTCTCCGTGTCCCACTCACACTCTCTGTCCCTCACTCTCTCCCTGTCCCTCACTCTCACCCTGTCCCTCACTCTCTCCCTGTCCCTCACTCTCACCCTGTCCCTCTCTCTCTCTCTCCCTGTCCCTCACTCTTTCCCTGTCCCTCTCTCTCTCTCCCTGTCCCTCACTCTTTCCCTGTCCCTCTCTCTATCCCTGTCCCTCACTCTCTCCCTGTCCCTCTCACTCTCCCTGTCCCTCACTCTCTCCCTGTCCCTCACTCTCTCTCTCTCCCTGTCCCTCTCTCTCTCTTTCCCTGTCCCTCTCTCTCTCCCTGTCCCTCTCTCTCTCCCTGTCCCTCACTCTCTCCCTGTCCCTCTCTCTCTCCCTGTCCCTCTCACTCTCTCCCTGTCCCTCACTCTCACCCTGTCCCTCACTCTCTCCCTGTCCCTCTCTCTCTCCCTGTCCCTCTCTCTCTTTCCCTCCCTCTCTCTCTCTCTCTCTCCCTGTCCCTCTCTCTCTCTCACTTGTCCCTCTCTTTCTCCCTCTCTCTCTCACTCTCTCCCTGTCCCTCTCTCTTTCTCCATGTCCATCACTCTCTCCCTGTCCCTCTCTCTCTCCCTGTCCCTCACTCTCTCCCTCTCCCTCTCTCTCTCCCTGTCCCTCACTCTCTCCCTGTCCCTCTCTCTCTCTGTGTCCCTCTCTCTCTCTGTGTCCATGTCTCTCTGTGTCCCTCTCTCCCTGTGTCCATCTCTCTCTGTCCCTCTCTCTCTCACTGTCCCTCTCTCTCTCTCTCTCTCTGTTCCTCTCTCTGTGTCCCTCTTTGTCTCTCTGTCCCCCCCTCTCTCTCTGTCCCTCTATATATGTCCTTGTCTGTGTGTGTGTGTCTCTCTCTCTGTCCCACTCTCTCTCTCTGTCCCTCTCTCTCTACGTTGCAGTCATATATCTGAAGGACAGGGAGTCCCTAAGCAGAGACACAGAGTTAAACTCAGTTTAAACTCTCTCCATCACACACATAGAAACTGAATATAATGTGGAGAAATGTCCATGTGCAGCACAGATTTCCAAACTAACTCAGTGACAGACGAAAACCCCGTTCTCTGCCCAGTCCCCACTTCCAGTCCCAGGGAGGTTTTGTCCCTGACCCAGGGCAGGTTTCTGACTGGATATTATTACATTGCAACATGAAGGTACTGAGTGTAACAGTTTCCTACATCCTATCATGTCATCTACCCTGCTGTCAGTGTTTTGCGAATTATATTGAAAACATTGGCAGGTGCAAGAGAATATTCTGGAAGGTGATTTGCAGTAAGAATAGAAAAAGCTGAATGTTTCTGTGCAAAATGATACGTTATTGTCTAGGGGGTTTGGCTGATCTTGCACAGAAACATCAGGAAGTTAACGTGATGGTACACGACATTACTGACTCCCCACGGTCCTAGTTTGAGGACTATCCTCCTCTGTTTTCCCCTTTCACCGAAGATTTTAATATACCTTTTATACTGCACTGCCATTCTGGTTACCTATCTCTCACTCTCATTTATCTTCAATCCTGTTGAAAGATACTTAAACCAACAGACACACACAGTTCCAGAAAGAGCTTTGTTCAATTGCAGGTACATTTTTAAAATATATTTGTAGACAACACACAATTTGAACCCACAGAAGGTCAGTGTACATCAGTAAGTTAACATGATGGTAGTGCCAGCAGATATGAAGACCTGTGATACATTGATCATTATTGAGATTAGATTGTGTTGGGAATATGAGCTTAACATGACAGGAAGTGGAATCAAATCAATGGGTTCAGGGTGGTTAATATAGAGAATAACAGGTAGCCCAGAGTGAGTTACAGCCTGGAATCTAATTGAGGGGTTCAGATTGGTTGATATACAAAATAACAGATAGTCCAGAGTGAGTTACAGCCTGAAATCTAATCAAGGGGTTCAGTGTGGTTATGTACAGAATAAAAAGATAGCCCGGAGTGATTTACAGCCTTGAATCTAGTCAATGGGTTCCCAATTTGAACCCACAGAAGGTCAGTGTGGGATTTGAGAAACCCTTCAATTTGGAATAACGCCTCGCCAGGCATTATTCTGATCCAACGCTGCAAATCTACAATTCAGTGGCTGAGCTCTTTCAGGTTTTGTATATTATGTTTCTCTCATATATTAGGAGCTTGGAAAGTAAGGCAGACATTACTGGAATGTCACATTGTCTCTCCGCATTCACTGTAAACAGGTTCTGGGATTTACATTTTAACCACCTTCAAAGAGCTGTCTCCATTTCCTATCTCTGCTAGCATCAATGAATGGAAATGGCTTTTGACACATTGCCCCCTCTCCCTTGCTGAAAGTATTCCTGACACAAATCAGTCAGGCAGACATTTTAGATTTGTCCACAGCCACCATTTTATATCAGCAAAACGATGACATTGTGTTTATAAATAAGGAAAAGCAAGAGAGACTGGCAACATCGATACAGTTTGAAAATATATAAAACATTGAACATGTACACAGAATCACAGACACACCGAATCACACACAGGGATACGGACACCATCCTGAAGCTGTCTCCATTTCCTATCTTGCAAGAGAATTCATGTTATGATGATGCATTCGTGCAGGACAGTAAACAGCTTTTGAGACTTTCCCCCTTGTGACAGAAATTCAGCCCCAATCTGAAACTTGGAGATATGCAACAGGACAGAAATGAACCAGCAGCTTTCTGTGTTCCTGCTCCCAATGTAACATTTGACCATTTAGTTTATCTTGTCTTCGGTCTAACATCCAACAAGGATCACTTCACAGATCCAATAACAGATCCCCAAGAGTGAGTTACAGCCTGGAATCTAATTGAGGGGATTAGGGTTTACATACAGCATGAGAGGTACCAGGAGTGAGGGACAGACTGGGATCTAATCATGCGGTTCGGGGTGGTTTATATACAGCAAACCAGATCCCCAGGAGTGAGTTACAGCCTGGAATATAATCGAGGGGTTCAGGGTGGTTTATATACAGAATAACAGAAAGGCCGGAAAGAGTTACAGCCTGGAATCTAATCGCTGATTTAAGGGTGTATTATGTACAAAATAACAGGTAACCCGGAGTGAGTTATATCCTGGAATCTAATTGAGGGGTTCAGGTTGGTTTTTTTACAGAATAACAGGAAGCCCAGAGTGAGTTATATCATGGAATCTAATTGAGGGGTTCAGGGTGGTTTATATACAGAATAACAGAAAGACCAGGGTGCGTTACAGTCTGGATTCTAATGGAGGGGTTCAGGGTGGTTTATATACAGAATAACAGATAGCCCAGTGTGAGTTACAGCCTGGAATCTAATTGAGGGGTTCAGGGTGGTTTATATACAGAATAACATGTAGCCCAGAGTGAGTTATATCCTGGAATCTAATTGAGGGGTTCAGGTTGGTTTATATACAGAATAACAGGAAGCCCACAGTGAGTTATATCCTGGAATCTAATTGAGGGGTTCAGGGTGGTTTATATACAGAATAACAGATAGCCCAGTGTGAGTTACAGCCTGGAATCTAATTGAGGGGTTCAGGGTGGTTTATATACAGAATAACATGTAGCCCAGAGTGAGTTACAGCCTGGAATCTAATTGAGGGGTTCAGAGTGGTTTATATACAGAATATCAGGTAGCCCAGAGTGAGTTACAGCCTGGAATCTAATCAAGGGGTTCAGTGTGGTTATGTACAGAATAAAAAGATAGCCCGGAGTGATTTACAGCCTTGAATCTAGTTAATGGGTTTCCCAATTTGAACCCACAGAAGGTCAGTGTGGGATTTGAGAAACCCTTCAATTTGTAATAACGCCTCGCCAGGCAGGATTCTGATCCAACGCTGCCAACCTACAATTCAGTGGCTGAGCTCTTTTAGGTTTTGTATATCATGTTTCTCTCATATATTAGGAGCTTGGAAAGTAAGGCAGACATTACTGGAATGTCACATTGTCTCTCCGCATTCACTGTAAACAGGTTCTGGGATTTACATTTTAACCACCTTCAAAGAGCTGTCTCCATTTCCTATCTCTGCTAGCATCAATGAATGGAAATGGCTTTTGACACATTGCCCCCTCTCCCTTGCTGAAAGTGTTCCTGACACAAATCAGTCAGGCAGACATTTTAGATTTGTCCACAGCCACCATTTTATATCAGCAAAACGATGACATTGAGTTTATAGATAAGGAAAAGCAAGAGAGATTGGCAACATCAATACAGTTTGAAAATATATAAAACATTGAACATTTACACTGAATCACAGACACACAGAATCACACACAGGCATACAGGCACCTTCCAGAAGCTGTCTCCATTTCCCATCTTGCAAGAGAATTCATGGTATGATGATGCATTCGTGCAGGACAGTAAACAGCTTTTGAGACTTTCCCCATTGTGACAGAAATTCAGCCCCAATCTGAAACTTGGAGATATGTAACAGGACAGAAGTGAACCAGCAGCTTTCTGTGTTCCTGCTCCCAATGTAACATTTGACCATTTAGTTTATCTTGTCTTCGGTCTAACATCCAACAAGGATCACTTCAGAGATCCAATAACAGATCCCCAGGAGTGAGTTACAGCCTGGAATCTAATTGAGGGGTTTAGGGTTTACGTACAGCATATGAGGTACCCAGGAGTGAGGGACAGACTGGAATCTAATCGAGGGCTTCGGGGTGGTTTATATACTGAATAACAGATAGCCTGGAGTGAGTTACAACCTGGAATCTAATCGCGGGGTTCAGGGTGGTTTATGTACAGAATTACAGGTAGCCCAGTCTGAGTTACAGCCAGGAATCTAATTGAGGGGTTCAGGTTGGTTTATATACAGAAGAACAGATAGCCCAGTGTACAGAGAGAGTGACCACCCCATCAGTCTACTTTTGATCATCAGTAAAGTGATGGAAGGTGTCAGTGCTTTCAAGTAGCACCTGCTCAGCAATACCCTGGTCAATGACGCCCAGTTAGGGCTCCACCAGGGCCATTCAGCTCCTGACCTCATTACCGTGGTTCAAACATGAACACAAGAGCTGAATTCCAGAGGTGGGGTGAGAGTGACAGCCCTTTAAAACAAGGCTGCCTTTGACCAAGTGTGGCATCAAGGGGTGTTAGTAAAACAGGAACCAATGGGTATCAGGGGCAAACTCCCCGCTGGTTAGAATCATACCTGACACGTAGGAAGATGGTCATGGTTGATAAAGGTCAGTCAACTCAGCTCCAGGATAAATCTGTAGGAGTCCCTCAGGCAGTGGCCTAGGCCCAAACATCTTCAGGGTTGTTTCATCAATGACCTTCCCTCTATTATAATGTCAGAAGTGGAGATGGTCGCCAATGATTGCACCATGTTCAGCAACATTTGTGGGTCCTCAGATACTGAAGCAGTCCATGTCCAAATGTGACAAGATTTGGACAGTATCCTGGCTGACAAGTGGCAAGTAATATTTACGCCACACAAATGCCAGACCGTGACCATCACCACTAAAATACAATCTAACCTGCCCCTTGGCATTCAATGGTGTTACCATCACTGAATCCACAGTGGACTGCAGTGGTTCAACAAGGCAGCTCACCACCACCTTCTCAAGGGCAACTAGGGACAGGCAATTATTGCTGGCCCAACCAGTCACATCCAGATTCACGAAATAAATATTATTTTTAAAAAAATAACAGAGGAAGGTTGCTGAGATATCACAGAGATCGGTGCTCGGTCCCCAGCTGTTCACAATACCCATTAAACATTTGGTTGTGGGAATCAAATGCAATGTATCCCAACCTGCAGATAGAACTAAAGGATGTTGGATTGCGAGTGGGTGAGGAGGTTGAAAAAACCTCCAAGGTGACAGACAAGTGGAGTGAATGGGCAAATACGTGGCAGATGGAGAGTAAGGTGGGTAGAGGTGACGGCGTGCACTTTGATTTGAAGCTTATCGTTTGTAACAGGATTGTTTGAAGCATGTTGATCTACAAAGGGACGAATGCTCCTTTTTGTTGTTTCCTTCTACGCAGCCCTCCGAGGTCCCTGCAGTGCAGTGAGGTCTGAACCCAGAAGACAATATTGGGAATGGCATTGGCACGCTGCCCAGAGTACATAGAACCACCAAGTGGGGAGCCGTAACATTGCAAAGGATTTAGATATCCCTGTAGACCAGTCACTGAAAACAATATTGCAGGAGCAGAAAGCAGTTAGGAAGGTAAATGGGTGTTGACCTTCATTTCAGGAGTAAGGGTGTCTTACTGCAGCTGTACAGGGCCTTAGTGAGACCCCATCCCGAACATTGTGCAGTATTGTGTGCAGTTTTGGTCTCCGTACCTAATAAAGTGCAACCCTGACATTGAGGGAGAGCAGTGAAGGATGACCAGACTGATCTCTGGGATGACAGGCTTGTTGTGAGAGCAGTGTTTGGGGCGACTGGGCCTGTATTATATGGGCTTTAGGAAAATGAGTGGTGATCTCAGTGAGATATATAAAACTCTGACACGGTGAGACAGATTGGAAGCAGGGATGATAATTCCCCACGCTGTGGTGTCTAAAACAAGGGGCCACAGTATTAGATACAGACCTATTCTGCATTGACATGCCAATAAATGTCTGCCCTCAGAGAACCTGGGGAATACACTCGAACCATGACACTGAATATAAATATGGATTTCGAGACAGTAGAGATATGAGGGGAGAGCAGGAGTACGGTGAGGTAATAAAGGGCAAGCCATCGTTATATTACATTGGGTAGCAAACTCAATGGACCAGAGGGACTACTGCATTTGCTAATTTATAGCTTCCCAAGGTTAATCACATTAACAGATATATTCATTTTGTGGGATAAGTGCATTGCGGAGATATTTGAACATGAATGACAATGAGGATGGCTATATGTGATGTATGGCCTACTCCATTCCCGATGTTTCTGTGCAGTCTGTGGGAAAGCTCTGTAAATGCTGTCACAAGCTCTCAGATGTTAGGACGGAGGTTTCTGCAGGGTCAACAGGACTGTGTTCCTTTTTCCCTTTTTCCGATACTGAGGCTGGGGCCGGGTGTTCTGTCTGGGTTTATCCTTTAAGACCTCGGTGCAGTTTGATACAATAGAGTGTCTAGCTTGGCCGATTCAGAGATCATTGAAAAGTTTTATCACAAGTATACGTGTAGGCAGTCATAGATAATCATAGATAATCATAGATAACAGCCTCCAGTCTGACAAGGATCCTTCCACTAAACCCTCTGCTTCCTACCATCAAGCCAACTGTGTATCCAATTGGCCTGTTCCCCCAGCATTTCACGTGATGGAACCTTCCAGAGCAGCCTGCCATGTGGAACCTTCACAAATGCCTTACTGAACTCCATGGAGACTACGTCTACCGCTCTGTCCTCATCAACCTTCCTCATAACCTCATCAAAGGACTCTAACAAATTTGGGAAGCATGATCTCCCACTCACAATTTTATGCTGACTGCTCTGAATCAAATCCTGTGTAAGTAATGGGTTCAGACAATTGTATGCTGTCCTTCATTGTAAGTAAAGCCATCTTCTCGCTGTTGTAGAGCATTGCTGAGAGAGCATTAGGGCCACTCTGTACAGATATGATCTCCTTTGTAAGGAATGATCTCCGTACCACAGATAAGCGTGATGGTAACATGAGGACAGAGTAAAGAAACCGAGTGTTTGATCTGCAGAGCTGTGAGAGATGAAAAATTGGTGACGCTGAAACACAAGAAGTGGCAGCGATCACTTATTTCCAAAAGAGACATTGACAGGGTGAGAAATTCTATACTTTACCCAGGATTGATTGGTTTGATTTATTGTCACGTGTACCTCAGTACAGGGAAACACTTTGGTTATGAGCAGTGGAAGAAGATCATAGTAAGCATGGCCAGACAGATCATAGGGTGGAAATAGACTTGGACAGAGTAAGGCATACAGGTTACACTGCACAGGACGTGCACTAGACACGATCAACATGAACAAGATCACCATTATTTGAACTTAGAGAGTCCATTCATCAGTCTAACGTGACTTTCCTAATAGTTTATATGCCTAAATCAACTCTCCCCACGTTATTGTGCAATCGGTGTGTGAACCTTGTACTGAACGTAAGTTTGTTCACAATCCCCAACAGCAGCCACAATACCTTCCGTCTGAAACAGGTAGCCATTCCCACCAGCTTCCACCCTACATAAAGAACACCAGGCTGTCTTCTTGGAGATGAAAGGTGCCTTCTTGAGACTTCACACAAGACATATGGCTTCCCTCCTCACCACTAGAAAACCACGGTAAAGTCCCACGTGTGTATCATAAGCAACGGAGCCACCTGGAACAACGTGGAGCAGTCTGTCTGTGCAGACTCTGCTCCACTTGTTCATCATGTGGGCGCATCAATCTGGAGACACTTAAGACTGCTGATGCTGGAGATCAGAGTAGAACCTCGATTGCTGGAAAAGCACAGCAGGTCAGGCAGCGTCCGAGAAGCAGGAGAATCGATGTTTCGGGCATAAGACATTCATCAGGAATCAGCATTAATTATCTCATTCTGCCCCCGTGTAAGTGCATTGAGGTGGGAATGGCCTCCTACTGTTCCAGTATAAGTGTCTCAAGGGACTGACTGGCTTCTTCCTCGTGCAATTAGACAGGACCAAGGGCCCTGACTGGGTTACCCCTGGTTCCTGTTTGACAGCTCGATGTGCTGACAAGTGTGATGATGCAGCAGCTTTAAGAGGTCATTTTTATCCTGGTTTCTTTTAAGTGAGAGATTGGACGATTGTTACCAAGCTGGCTAGTTAAGACCACTTGAGTAACAGATAGTGAGACCTTAGGTTAATTTTAATGCAGCCTGAATGGGTGTGGCCAGCTCTCACAGATTAGGATCACTGGGTTTTGGTTGCTCATTAACATCAGAAACTATTGGGGTCTCCACAGAGTTGGAAGCTTCAGGGAATGTCTCCTGGTTGCTACTCTCTCTGAATTTTCTCTTGATGCTGTTTTCTATTCCTGAATGTTCTTTTTTGCCAAGGGCTGTGTTTATGGGAGTTTCTATATTGGACTAGTTCATTAGTAATAGCTCCTAGATCTATTATTCTGTTTAGTTGCCCAATAGAATTACGTTATTCTAAATTCCTCTTTCTTTGGTTTTGTTTCATCTTCCGTGTTTATGTAGATGGTGTTTTGCTTCACACCGAGTAGTTTGACCTGTCAAATTGCATCTGCAACAGACAGTTTACATTTCCTTTAAAATAAGAAAACATTAGAGTCTCGGCGACCGCCTTGAAATATTTCCGAGTGGCTCTGGTGTGCCCCATCACACTGGACTCCTTCTCTTCCTGAGTAATAGGCTGGAGGCACTGAATGGGCTGTCCCTGTTCATCTCCAATAGTGTCAATGGGCTGAATGGCTTCCTCATATTCCTGTGAAACCAGCGTTAGGTGCTGAATGTACTCTTGTTTAACTGTGACAATGTGCAGTGTCAGGAAGTGCTGTTACATGAATGTTATGGACAATTTAACACCACACGCCTCAATGGAGTCTGGGTCTTGTTGCACATGGATACAAACCAGTTCAGGAACTAACGGGGGATAAAATGTTCTGAACATTGTGGAATCCTCAGTGACCATCCCCACTTCTGACCTTATGGTTGGGAGGGTGAGGGTGGTGGTGGTGGCAGGGAGACATTGATGAAGTAACTGAAGATGTTTGTGAAGGGGAGGCTACCATGAGGATCTCCCACAGAGATGACCCAGGACTGAGATGATGACCATCTTCCTTTGTGCCATGTTTGACCCCAAACACTGGAGAGGTTACTCTGATTCCCATTACGTCCAGTTTTGTTAAGCTCCTTGCTATCAACAAAAGTCAATCACTGCCTTGATATCAGGGCCAGTCATTTTTACCTGAACCCTTGAGTTTTTGTTCATATCAATAAAGGCCATGATATAGGAGCAGCAAGTGTACCCTGTTTAAAACACTGAGACACACACTCACAAAATCTCTGCAACTTCAACTTGAAAGAACTTTGTCCAGATATTATTGGAACACGTGACAAAGGAAAATTGTGAGATTGTCCAAAATGTTATTCTGCTTCTGAAGATATTGTACTCACACAAGCTGCTAGCAATGGGTTTTCACCCATGGAGAGTTGGATTTGGCTGAATTCCCTTTGTTTTAGGCAGTGCGTAGATTCCAGTGAATTCTGGTTAGGGATCATCCAAAGGGTATCACGGTGGTTAGCACTGCTGCCTCACAGCACCAGACACTTGGGTTCGATTCCAGCCTTGGGTGACTGTCTGTGTGGAGTTTGCACATTCTCCCCTTGTCTGTGTGAGCTTCTAATGGTTGATCCAGTTTTCTACCACAAACTGTGTAGGTTCGGTGGATTGGTCACGCTAAATTGACTGTAGCGTTCAGGGATTTCTCGGTTAGCTGCATTAGTCAGGGGTAAATATAGGGAAATGGGTTGGGAAGGTTGGTATGGACTTGTTGGGCCGAAGGGCCTGTTTCAGCACTGTAGGGATTCCATCAAAATACGAATAGTAACGATGACTTCAGAGTTTTTTTAAGCTCACACACATTGCTGTGATGAGGAACAATGAAGGAGAGAGAGTGCAATAGGCCATTCCTTCTCAGGCAGATTACATTTTCTCCCTCTCTGAGTTGAATCACACAGTAATGTCATCCTCTCCCAAACTGGACCATGTGAGGACTCCTTGTACATTGTCCAAACTATGTCTCTATCACATTCCCTGTTCCATGTAGGTGCATCATTGCTGCTGTCATACACAGAGCCATACCCTGAGCAGAAAATGGTCTCGGTCGATGTGAAGATATAGTTATATGTCCCTGTGTCATTAAAAAGTAAAAATGTTTAATTTATCCAGAATACCTGTGTTAAAATGAATGCATTTTTTCAAGAAATACAGAAATTGCAGGAAAATCTCGGCAGGTCTGTCAGCATCCAGATGCTTTTTACATGCTGTAGTTGTACCACCCTCCACCACTTCCTCTGGCAGCTCATTCCATACGCACACCACCCTCTGTGTGAAAAGGGGCCCTTTCGGCCTCATCAAAACTTTTCCCCTCTCACTTTCCACCAATGCCCTCTAGTTTTGGACGCCCCTAACCTGGGGAAAAAACCCTGACGACTCACCCGACCCATGACCATTCTGATTTTATAAACCTTTACTGCTGCGAAATGTGACTCCAATCAACACGAATGGCTGGAATTTCAGTCATCCTGGGCCTAAATTCTGACATGCAATACTGACACCTCTTCCTTCTCCATCAAGTCACAATTCTAAATCCATTTTAATCAGTTTGTTCAGATGTATCATGAGACACTTCTGTGGGCTTTACACCGAGACCTTTGTGCCCAGAAGAGGTCTCACCAATATCCTCTACAAACTCAACATGACGTCCCAATTCCGATACTCAAAGGTCTGACCGATGAAGACAAGTGTGTTAAACACTTTCTTAACCACACTATCAGTATGAGATGCAAATTTTCAAGAGTTAAACCTGACGGCCTAGGTTTTCTGTACTACAGCACTGCCAAAGGCCCTGCTTTTAATTGTATAGGGCCTGTTCTTGTTTGATTTACCAAATCCAATGCCTCTCATTAATGCAAACTAAACTCCATCTGCCACCCCTCAGCCCAGTGTGTGATATTACTGCCACCTCCCCCGAGCATCACTCAGCAATACCCATAAAGCTGTAACACTATTCTCCTGTGTGTTTGTTCATCAGACTGTCCTGACATGCTGGGACATACCTCTGCAACAGGCAGGACTTGAATCCAGGCCTTCTAGTCCAGAGCTAGTAACACTACCACACAAGTTAAGGAATTGGAATCAAATCCAGAGCTCAGGATCAGAGACAGGGACACTACCCAATACAACTACGATACCCAGATTTTGGGTCATATTTTAAGTGCCCACTTTCAGTTCGGTGTGGATGATTATAATCAGGCTGCCATTACTGAATTACATAAGAACACTTTGTATTATTAAACAAATGCAAGATATTTGTCTCAACTGTAGGATATTGAGTAGGATTTCGATGCTATGCTATCGAAATTAACTATGACCATCTTTAATTGCTATTATCTGGCGTCTGCATTATTAAGGAAAGAAATCTTGCAGACACATTCTGCCCAATGAAGGGTCTCAAATAGATATTTATTACTGAACACCAGAGACGAAGGAAGAGCTTAATTTCTGGTCCCAAAACACCGATCACTCTTACCCACCTCTAACATGTGACTGCCCTCTTCCTAAAACAATGAAGTGACACCAGGCCGCTGATTACTGTCCAGCCTCTCCTCCCCACTGACTGTGTCTGCAATCTGTCCCTCCTCACCATAACCACACAAGGCAAACCAAGCTCAGGGTCTTTGTGATAATCAAGGCCGGTGTGTGCAGGCCTCCTGGAGAGGGAATGGCATATTAAAATTGAAGGGGTACGGTGAGGTGGCAGTAATATCACTCACTGGGCTGAGGGGTGGCGGATGGAGTTTAGTTTGGATTAATGCGAGGGATTGGATTTGGTAAATCAAACAAGAACAGGACCTATACAATTAAAGAAAGAGCCTTTGGCAGTGTTGTAGAACAGAAACCTAGGCCGTCAGGTTTAACTCTTTAAAATTTGCATCTCATATAGATAGTGTGGTTAAGAAGGTGTTTAGCACACTTGTCATCATCGGTCAGACCTTTGAATATTGGAATTGGGACGTCATGTTGTGGTTGTACAGGATATTGGTGAGACCATTTTTGGAATACTGTGTCCAGTCTGGTCATCCTGCCCGCCCATTCCATAGGCACACCTCCCTCTGGGTGAAACAGCTGTCCCTTAGGTCACTTTTAAATGTTTCCCCTCTCACCTTAAGCCTATGTCCTCTAGTTTTGGTCTCCTCGTGCCCTAAGAAAATACCTTGATTATTCACTTTGACATTACTGACCTTGATATTATTAAGCTGGAGAGGGTTCAGAAGAGATTAACCTGGATGTTGCTGGGAAAGGAGGGATTGAGCTATAAGGAGAGACTGGATCGGCTGGGATTTTTTTCACTGAAGGATATGAGATTAAGCAGTAACTTTACAGAGGTTTATAAAATAATGGGGGGTACAGAGAAGCTGAAGGGAGGGCTGATGTCTTTTCCCTAGAGTTGGGGATTCAAAACTGAGGGATATTTTAAGGTGCGAGGAAAAAGATTTACAAAAGTCATGAGAGGTAATTATATTAGACAGAAGCTGGCTTGTGTGTGGAATGAACTTCCAGAGGAAGCGGTGAAAGCATAGAAACATAGAAAAATACAGCACAGTACAGGCCCTTCGGCCCTCGATGTTGCGCCGACCGAAGCCTACCCCCCCTTAATTTAAAGCTGTGCCCACTAGTAACAGCTGACTCCATACGCGGAAAAAGGTTCTCACTGTCAACCCTATCTAAACCACTAATCATATTGAACACCTCGATCAAATCTCCCCTAAACCTTCTTTTCTCCAATGAGAAAAGTCTTTAGTGCCTCAGCCTTTCCTCATACGATCTTCCTCCCATACCAGGCAACATCCTGGTAAACCTCCTGTGCACCCGTTCCAGTGCCTCCACATCCTTCCTATGGTATGGTGACCAAAACTGCACACAATACTCCAGATGCGGCCGCACCAGAGTCTTATACAACTGCAACATGACCTCAGGACTCCGGAACTCAATTCCTCTACCAATAAAGCCCAGTTCACCATATGCCTTCTTCACAGCACTATTTACCTGGGTGGAAACTTTCAGAGATCTGTGTACATGGACACCAAGATCCCTCTGCTCATCCACACTACCAAGTAGCCTACCATTAGCCCAGTAATCCATCTTCTTGTTACTCCTATCAAAGTGAATGACTTCACACTTAGCTACATTGAACTCCATTTGCCACCTTACTGCCCATCTCTGCAACTTATCTATATCGCGCTGTAACCTACCACATCCTTCTTCGCTGTCCACAACTCCACCGACTTTCGTGTCATCCGCAAACTTGCTCACCCAGCCTTCAAGCCCCTCCTCCTGGTCATTTATAAAAATGACAAACAGCAATGGTCCCAAAACAGATCCTCGTGGAACACCGCTAGTACCTGCACTCCAAGATGAAACTATACCATCAACTGCTACCCTCTGTCTCCTTCCAGACAGCCAATTCCTAATCCAAACCTCTAATGCACCCTCAATGCCATACCTCGGTAGTTTTTGCATTAGCCTGCCATGGGGTACCTTGTCGAACGCCTTGCTAAAATCCATATACACCACATCTACTGCTTCACCCTCGTCTACCTCCTTAGTCACCTTCTCAAAGAATTCAATAAGGTTTGTGAGGCACGACCTGCCCTTCACAAAACCATGCTGACTATCCTTGATCACATTATTCCTATCCAGATGTTCATCAATCCTATCCCTTACAATTCTCTCTAAGACTTTGCCCACAACAGAAGTGAGACTCACTGGCTTATAGTTACTCGGGCTATCCCTGCTCCCCTTCTTGAACAAGGGGACCACATTCGCTATCGTCCAGTCTTCTGGCACTATTCCCGTAGACAACGATGACATAAAAATCAAGGGACAAAATCAAGGAAAGCAGGGACAGTTAGAACGTTTGAAGGACATTTAGATCAGTACATGGATCAGACATCAGTTTGGATGGTGCTCTGAGCAGCTGCCCTCTCCCTCCCCCTCTCTGAATGAATCCCTGTTGGTTTTCACCCTCTGCCAATGTCTGTGCAGTGGCGTGTGGAGGCCAGCAGAGGGTGGCATTGTATCACTTTAAGCACCACAGAGACTGCCAGACCTGCCCCACACACAGACGCACAGATATACACAGCAATTGTTAGGACACAACATTGAACTCATCTGGTAATATAAACTAAACATAAAGGAACGCTCAATTGGCCTTGGAAACTGTTAAAATATGAGTGACAGAGAACTCCCAAATTCCACTGTTGAAATAAAAACAACAATTTATTTTTTTAACTCTGAAACTGAACATTTTACATCAACTATTCACAACTCTGAGACCCCCTTTCTCTTAACTGCTTATTACCCTACTCCAACTTTACAGAAATGCACTGTTTCAAAAAGACACTTATTAAAATTACATAAACGTAATTTCAAAACCACACAGCAGCAGTTGTTTCATCAGACATCACACCAAAATCCTTTTTTCCCATCTTTCCTGGGAAGACTGGCTCATGTGACAGGATGCTATCGAAGTGTCTCCATTTCAGCATTCTGCAACCTGGGAACACATCCTTCCATGACACTGTGTCTCAGTCTCCCCATCTTTGTCTATACCCCAAACTCTTCCCGTGTGGTGATATTTAAACGGATTCCCCCGCCATCTCTCTCTGGCAGTGAGGTTCATACCCACAGCACCCCCTTGTCAGGGCACAATGGAGACATGGAGCTATAAATGGATGGGATCTGCCCATCCTGTCACTTCCAGCCCGGGCTGCAAGTTTCCCCACACTGGGCAGGGATCTAACACAGTGTTACTGAGCAATGCACTGGGGTGGTGGGCACAGTCCTACATGCTGGGAGGGTAACTGCTCCCGGTTTACAGATCAATGTACTGGGGTGGTGTACATAGTCCTACATGCAGGGAGGGTAACTGCTCCTGGGCTACAGATCAATGTACTGGGGTGGTGTACACAGTCCTACATGCTGGGAGGGTAACTGCTCCTGGTTTACAGATTAATTCACGGGTGATCACTGCACATCCTGCTGTGCTGGTCAGACTATCTGCGGTTTATAGAGAATGCAATGATGTGGTCAGTGCAGCTCCCCACGCTGGATGGATATGTGGCCTTTGCACAGTACATCATGTTGGTGGGATGGATAGGGGGGGAAGGTCATGGACAGGTCAAGGAATTCCTCGGAACGTTCTGTCCCCAACATTCTACAACTGACATTCCCCAGAACGTTCTGTCCCTGACATTCTATAACTGACATTCCCCGGAACGTTCTGTCCCCGACATTCTATAACTGACATTCCCCGGAACGTTCTGTCCCTGACATTCTATAACTGACATTTCCCGGAATGTTCTGTTCCCAACATTCTACAACTGACATTCCCCAGAACGTTCTGTCCCCGACATTCTATAACTGACATTCCCCGGAACGTTCTGTCCCTGACATTCTATAACTGACATTTCCCGGAACGTTCTGTTCCCAACATTCTACAACTGACATTCCCCAGAACGTTCTGTCCCCGACATTTTATAACTGACATTCCCCGGAACGTTCTGTCCCTGACATTCTATTACTGACATTCCCCGGAACGTTCTGAGCCCGACATTCTATAACTGACAATTCAATTTACTGACGTCCGGCTGTTCACAAACAAACGATAAGATCCCGAGGGAAGAGATCCCATTCCAGGGAGAAGCAGACACTGTTCCGAAGGCCCCTCGGACAGTTAAAGAGGTGAATACGTTTTCCCTGAGTTTACATTTCTCCACGACACAGGATCGACCACAATTTAGACCAAAATACAGAAATTCCCAAACTCCGTTTGTCTTCAGGAAACTGGGAGAGAATCCTTCAGGACAGCAACGTTTCCACCCTCCGTATCAGGAACTGGGAAGGAGTGACCTGTGTCTGCTCTCGAGTGATCGAGTGTGTGGGAATGTTCTAGAAACCATCTGTCCTTATGGATGTGTCTCTGTGTGTTTGGGGGAGGTAGGGTTTCTTGTGGTTTATGTCACATTTTTGTCAGTAATTCCGACCTTCCCATTTGTTATTCCAGCTCCAATTATTAATACATCCCTGAATACAGGGACACATTTGAAAATCTCACTGGGTCCCCGATCAAACGGGTCCCTTTGCCTCCAGGCTGATGGATAATGGGTTTGTTTTCCTTCCTCACAGTTAACGTAGTGACCATCTACGTCCTGCTTTATAAAGATTGTGGATTGTCTCCATGTGTCAGACGTTACCTGGGGGCCATGGCAGCGGCGGATCTCCTGGTCATTATCCTCGACCTGATACTGAGACACATTCCCATTGTTTATCGGGGACAGTTTTATTTCCTGGAGTACTCCGTCCCCGTGTGTAATATCCACGCCGTCCTGCTTTATGCAGCCACTGACTGCTCTGTCTGGTTCACCGTCACTTTCACCTTTGATCGGTTTGTGGCCATTTGTTGCCAGAAGCTGAAAAGTAAATATTGCAGTGAGAAAACGGCGGCTGTGGTTCTGGGAGCAGTGACTGTGCTGAGCTGTTTAAAGAACATTTCCTGGTATTTTATGCTCAAGGCTCGGTATTCGCTGTGGAACAATCCCTGGTTTTGTTATGTAACAGACCCTGTTGCAGTCTCCAGTGTCTGGGTCACAATCGAGTTCCTCCACTACATTCTAACCCCGTGTGTCCCATTTCTCCTGATTCTGCTGCTCAATGTTCTCACCGTCAGATACATTTTAGTGACCAGCAGAGCCCGCAGGAGACTCCGCGCTCACACCAATGGGGACACTCAATCTGACACTGAAATGAGAAACCGAAAAAAATCCATCATTTTACTGTTTGTGATCTCAGCCAATTTCATCCTGTTATGGTCAACGTTCATGCTTTATTCTATATGGTTACGGATGTGGGATATTGGGTATCGGTCTATGTATCTCCATGACTTTGTGCAGGAATTGGGCTTCATGCTGCAGCTCCTCAGTTGCTGCACAAACACCGCGATTTATGCCGTGACCCAGACTAAGTTCAGGCAGCAGCTGAAGAATGTGCTGAAATATCCCTTCACCCAAATCCACCCATCCATCAAATTCCCTCATTAATCAATCCATCCGGGATTTTCTCATTTCAGTTCAGTGTTTCAGCGATGGAGCAGCCTGTCGCTATGGTGACTGACTGAGGGTAGCGCTAGTTTGTCCATCCTTATCCCACAGCGGGTTACAGGGACACATTTCAATGTTTCTCACAACTCAGGGGCCAGTGATAAAAGGCACCATCCCACTGACTGAGTGCATCACTTCCATTTGTAAACAATAAAAATGTTGATTAAAGCGTGCCGAGCAGCAGAGTGACCAATGTTGTTGTGTGTCTTTGTGTTGGAGAAGCTGACCTGCGGAGGGACAGCCTCAGCCCCAAGTCCTGGTCCTCAGGGAAGGGGAGGGCACCGCGCCCTGAGCTCAGGAGCTGGGTGAAACTGCCTCTGTCCACCCCACTCCAATCTGGCCTCCCCATTTCCTCTCCCCTACTCTTTCTTATCACTTCTCCCCCTCTCCCTCACTTTCTGCACACTGTCTCTTTCTCACCTGCTCTCCCTTTCACTCTCTCATCCCCTCTCAGACACCCCTCAACCCCGATTTCTCAACCTGCCTCCACTATTGTTTCTCCCTCACCCTTACTCTCTCTCTCTCCTGCCGTTTCTGTCTCCCTCCCGCAATTCTGACTCTACCCCATTTTCCCCAAAACCCACTTCCCACATCTCTCTATTATCTCACCCCACCCCCCACACGCAGACTCGTTACCAAACCCCAGTCTCTGGGTTAGAGGGAGAGGGAAGGACCAGGGAGACAGAGTGTGTCAGAGAGAGAGAGGGAGGGACAGAAGAAGAGAGATTCAGTCAGAGAGAAACGGAGGGAGGTGGTGAGAGAGAGAGTCACCGAGGGAGGGGGATCGAGAATGAGGGAACGGGGAGAGAGAGTAAAGGAGCAGAGAGAGAGAGCAGGGGGCAAGAGAGAGATAGGGTGAAGTAGGGAGAGAGAGAGAGACAGGAAGAAGATAATGAGAGACATAGGCGAGACAGAGAGAGAGATAGAGAGGTATGAGAGAGGGAGCGAGAGAGAAAGGGGGCAAGTCTTAGAGAGAGAGGGAAAAGGAGAGAGGAAGTAGAAGAGAGAGATGGGGAGGCGAGAGAGAGAGAGAGAAGAGGAGAGAGTGAAGAGAGAGTGAGAATGAGGGCTGAGGGAATGAGAGAGAGGCAGGGGTGAGAGATAGAGGGCGGGGCAAAAAGCGGGAGGTTGAAAGAGATAGAGGCTGCAAGAGAAAGAGGGTCGAGAGAGAGAGGGGTTCGAGATAGAAAGGGGCAAGGAAGCAGGAGGAGAGTGAGTGAGAGGGCGAGTGAGATAGAGATTGTGAGGGCAAGAGAGACTGGGCAAGAGAGTTAGAGTGGGTGAGAGAATGATGAGGTGAGTGACCAAATGCTGACACTCTCTGAGACACAGTAGGACTCACTGTGACACTCCCTGAACCTCTCTGACACACTCTGAAATACATATAACTTTTACTGAGAGACTGACACACTGTGACACTCTATGAGACAGACTTTGACACGTTCTGACTCTCTCTGACTCTCTGAGACACACTGTGACTCTCTCTGAGACAGGCTGTGACTCTCTCTTAGACGCACTGAGACTCTCTCTGACACTCTCTTAAACACACTGTGACTCTCTCTGACACTCTCTGTGGCACACTGTGACACTCTCAAAGACAGACTGTGACTCTCTCTGACTCTCTGAGACACAATGTGACACTCACTGAGGATCACTGAGACTCACTGTGACACTCTCTGACAGGCTGTGACACTATGACTCTCGCTGAGACTCTTTTAGACGCACTGTGACACTGTCTGACTCTCTCTGACACTCACCTAGAAACACTGTTACACTCTCTAACTCTCTCTGGCCCACACCTAGACACACTGTTACACTCACTGACTTTCTCTGACTCTCACCTAGACACACTGTTACACTCTCTAACTCTCTCTGACACTCACCTAGAAACACTGTTACACTCGCTGACTCTCTGTGACATTCACCTAGACACACTGTTACACTCGCTGACTCTCTGACACTCGCCTGGACGCACTGTTACATTCGCGGAGTCTCTCTGACACTCACCTAGACCCACTGTTACACTCACTGACTCTCTCTGACAAACACCTGGACACACTGTTACACTCGCTGACTCTCTCTGACACTCATCTAGATACACTGTTACACTCGCTGACTCTCTGACATTCACCTAGACACACTGTTACAAGCGCTGACTTCCTCTGACACTCACCTAGACACACTGTTACACTCGCTGACTCTCTCTGACAAACACCTAGACACACTGTTACACTCGCTGAGTCTCTCTGACACTCACCTAGACACACTGTGACACTCGCTGACTCTCTGACACTCACCTAGACACACTGTTACACTCGCTGACTCTCTCTGACACTCACCTAGACACACTGTTACACTCGCTGACTCTCTCTGACACTCACCTAGACACACTGTGACACTCTCTAACTCTCTCCGAAAGGCACTGTGACACTCTCTGAAACACACTGTGACACTCTCTGAGACACACTGTGACACTGTCTGACTCTCTCTCAAACACACGGTGACACTCTCTGACACTATCTGAAAAGCACTGTGAGACTCTCTGACAGACTGTGAGACACTGTTTCACTCTCTAACTCTCTCTGACTATTTGGGATGCACTGTGACACTCTGATCCTTTCTGAGACACACGGTGACACTCTCTGACAGACTGACACACTGTGTCACTCTCAAAGACAGACAGTGACACTTCCTGACTCCCTCTGACTCACTCTGAAATATACTGTAGGCTTCTCCGACAGAGCGTGCCCCACGGTGTCACTCTCTGAGATTAACTGCGACACACTCTGACTCTCTGAGATACACTGTGATACAGTCTGACTCACTGTGACACTCTGCGATTCACAGTATTACACATTGCGGCACTCTCTGACTGTCTCTGACTCTCTGAGACAGACTGTGACACTCTGTGACTCTCTCTGATACTCTCTGAGGCGCAGCACGACATCTGTGACCCTCTCTGACAGATTGTGATAATCTGTGACACTCTCTGACTTTCTCTGACACTCTCTTAGGCACACTGTGACACTTCTGACTCTGTCTGAGACACTCTGTGACACTCTCCGACTCTCTCTGGGACACTCTGTCACACTTTCTGAGTCATTCTGTCATTCTGTGAGACACACTATAACACTGTCTCTCAGACTGTGACCCTCTCTGAGCCAAATGCTGACACTCTCTGAGACACAGTAGGACTCACTGTGACACTCCCTGACTCTCTCTGACACACTCTGAAATACATATAGCCTTTACTGAGAGACTGACACACTGTGACGCTCTATGAGACAGACTTTGACACGTTCTGACTCTCTCTGACTCTCTGAGACACACTGTGAATCTCTCTGAGACAGGCTGTGACTCTCTCTTAGACGCACTGTGACTCTCTCTGACACTCTCTTAAACACACTGTGACTCTCTCTGACACTGTCTGTGGCACACTGTGACACTCTCAAAGACAGACTGTGACTCTCTCTGACTCTCTGAGACACACTGTGACACTCACTGAGACTCACTGTGACACTCTCTGACAGACTGTGACATTATGACTCTCGCTGAGACTCTCTTAGACGCACTGTGACACTGTCTGACTCTCTCTGACACTCACCTAGACACACTGTTACATTCGCTGATACTCTCTCTGACACTCACCTAGACACACTGTTACACTCACTGACTCTCTCTGACTCTCACCTAGACACACTGTTACACTCACTGACTCTCTCTGACACTCACCTCGACACACTGTTACACTCGCTGACTCTCTGACTCTCACCTAGACACACTGTTACACTCACTGACTCTCTCTGACTCTCACCTAGACACACTGTTACACTCACTGACTCTCTCTGATACTCACCTAGACACACTGTGACACTCGCTGACTCTCTCTGGCACTCACCTAGAAACACTGTTACACTCTCTAACTCTCTCTGGCCCTCACCTAGACACACTGTTACACTCACTGACTTTCTCTGACTCTCACCTAGACACACTGTTACACTCTCTAACTCTCTCTGACACTCACCTAGACACACTGTTACACTCGCTGACTCTCTGATTCTCACCTAGACACACTGTTACACTCTCTAACTCTCTGACACTCACCTAGACACACTGTTACACTCGCTGACTCTCTCTGACACTCACCGAGACACACTGTGACACTCGCTGACTCTCTCCTAGACACACTGTGACACTCGCTGACTCTCCAACACTCACCTAGACACACTGTGACACTCTCTAATCCTATCTGACACTCTGAAACACATTTTGACACTCTCTGACACTCTCTGAAACACATTGTGACACTCTCTGACTCTGAAACACACTGTGACACACTCTAACAGACTGTGACACTCTCTAACACACTTTGAGGCACACTGCGACTTGCTCTGACAGACTGTGACACACTCTGTCACTCTCTGACTCTTTCTGAAACACACTGTTACACTTTTTGACTCTCTCTGACTCTCTGAGACACACTGTGACACTCTCTGCGACACACAGTGACACTCTCTGACCCTCTCTGATACCGACTGTGTGTCTCTCTCTCTGACAATCTTTGGCACAGCACGACACAATGTGACACTCTCTGACTTTCTCTGACCCTCTCTGAGACACACTGTGACTCTTTCTGAGTCATTCTGTCACTCTCTGAAATTCACTATGACACTCTCTCACAGACTGTGACCTTCTCTGAGACAAATGCTGATCCTCTTGTACACTCTCTGAGACACAGTATGACTCACTGTGACACTCTCTGATTCTCTCTGACAAACTCTGCAATACAATGTAACCTTTTCTGATGGACTGTGACACTGTGACACTCTCTGAGACACACTGTGACACTTTCTGAGACACACTATGACACTCTCTGAGACACACTGTGACACTCTCTGACTATATCTGACACTCTCTGAGACACTCTATGACAGACAATGACACACTATGACATTCTCTGACTCTCTCCGAGGCACACTGTGACACTCTCTGACCCTCTCTGAGACAGACTGTGACCCTTTCTGACTGAATGTGACACTCTCTGAGAGACGGTGACATTCTCTGTGACACACTGTGATACTCTCTGACACACTGTTACACTCCCTGACCCTCTCTGACACTCTCCGAAACACACTGTGACCCTCTGACAGAATGTGACACTCTGACCCTGTCTGACACTCTCTGAGACACACTGTGACACTCTCTGAATCTCTTTGACACTCCCTGAAACATACTGTGACACTCTCTGACACACTGTGACACTCTCTGAATGACTCTAATAGACTGTGACATTTTCTGTGACACACTATGACACTCTCTGACAGACTGTGACATTCTCTGACACACGGTTACATATTCTGACACACTGTGACACTCTCTGATACACACTGTGACACTTTCAGTATCTCCCTGACTCCCTGAGACACACTGTGACACTCGCTGACAGATTGCAACACTCTCTGACTGACTGTGACACTCTCTGACACATGGTGACATTCTCTGAGAAACACTGTGACACATTCTGACGCTCTGTGACGCTCTCTTAGACACAGTGTGACACTCCCAGACCCTCTCTGACACTCTTTAAGACACGCTGTGACACTCTCTGACCGACTCTGACACTCTCTGAGACACACTGTGACAACCTCTCACAGACTGTGAACCTCTCAGACATACTCTGCGGCACACTGTGACACGCTCTGACAGAGTGTGACACACTGTGACACTCTCTGAATCTCTCTGAGATCGACTGTGACACTCTCTGACTCTCCCTGACACTCTCTGAGGCACAGCACGACATCTGTGACCCTCTCTGACAGATTGTGACAATCTGTGACACTCTGTCACTCTCTCTGACTCACTCCGAAACATACTATAACCTTCTCTGACAGAATGTGACACACTGTGACACTCTCAGAGACAGACTGTGACACGTTCCGACTCTCTGACTCTCTGAGACACACTGTGACTCTCTCTGAGACACGCTGAGATTCTCTCTTAGACACACTGTGACTCATTCTGACACTCTCTTAAACATACTGTGACACTCTCTGACACTCTCTGTGGCACACTGTGACACTCTCAAAGACAAACTTTGACTCTCTCTGACTCTCTGAGACACACTGTGACACTCACTGACAGACTGTGACACTATGACTCTCTCTGAGACTCTCTTAGACGTGCTGTTACACTCGCTGACTCTCTCTGACACTCACCTAGACACACTGTTACACTCGCTGACTCCCTGACACTCAACTCGACACACTGTTACACTCGCTGACTCTCTCCTAAGTTCACCTAGACACACTGTTACACTCGCTGACTCTCTCTGACAATCGCCTGGACACACTGTGACACTCCCTGACTCTCTCTGACACTATGAGACGCACTGTGACACTCTCTGATCCTTTCTGACACTCACTGAAACACATTGTGACACTCTCTGACTCTCTCTGAAAGACACTGTCACACTCTCTAACAGACTGTTACGCTCTCTGACACACCGTGTCACACTCTGACACTTTCTGAGACACACCGTTACACTTTCTGACTCTCTCTGACTCTCTGAGACACACTGCGATACTCTCTGAGACACACAGTGACACTCTCTGCCCCTCTCTGAGACCGACTGTGTGCGTGTCTCTCTCACTCTCTCTGACACTCTCTGAGGCACAGCACCACACATTGTGTCACTCTCTGACTTTCTCTGACACACTCTCAGGCACACTGTGATACCCTCTGACTCTCTCTGATCCTCTCTGAGACACACTGACTCTTTCTGAGTCATTCTGTCACTCTCCGAAACACACTATGACACTCTCACAGACTGTGACCCTCTCTGAGACAAATGCTGACCCTCTCGGACACTCTCTGAGACAAAGTACGACTCACTGTGACACTCTGATTCTCTCTGACAAACTCTGAAATACATGTAACTTTTTCTGATGGACACTCTCTGAGACACACTATGACACTTCCTGAGAAACACTGTGACACTCTGTGACTATATCTGACACTCTCTGAGACATACTATGACAGACTATGACACACTGTGACATTCTCTGATTATCTCTGACTCTCTCCGAGGCACACTGTGACACTCTCTGACCCTCTCTGAGACAGACTGTGACCCTTTCTGACTGAATGTGACACTCTCTGACAGACGGTGACACTCTCTGTGACACATTGTGATACTCTCTGACACATTGTTACACTCGTTGACCCTGTCAGACACTCTCTGAGACACCCTGTGACACTCTCTGAATCTCTTTGGCACTCTCTGAAACATACTGTGAAACACTCCTGACACACTGTGACACTCTCTGAATGCCTCTAATAGACTGTGACATTTTCTGTGACACACTACGACACTCTCTGACAGACTGTGACACTCTCTGACACACGGTGACATATTTTGACACACTGTGACACTCTCTGATACACACTATGACACATTCAGTATCTCTCTGACTCCCTGAGACATACTGTGACACTCGCTGACAGACTGTGACACTCTCTGACCGACTGTGACACTCTCTGACACATGGTGGCATTCTCTGAGAAATTGTGACACTCTCTGAGACACACTGTGACACATTCTGACGCTCTCTGATGCTCTCTTAGACACAGTGTGACACTCCCTGACTCTCTCTGACACTCTGAGATCCACTGTGACCCTCTCTGACCCTCTCTGGGACAGACTGTGACACTTTCTGGTGCTCTCTGAGACTCTCGTAGACACGCGGTAACATTATTTGACTCTTTCTGACTCTCTGAGACACACTGTGACACTTTCATACCCTATCTGACACTCTCTGAAACACACTGTGACACTCTTTCACAGACCATGACAGACAGTGACACTCTCTGAGACACACTGTGACACTCTCTGTGACACACTGTGACACTACCTGACCGACTGTGACACTGTCTGACACTCTCTGACACTCTCTGAAACACACTGTACCACACTATGACACTCACTGAGACATACTATGACACTCTCTGACAGACTATGAAACACTGTGACATTCTCTGACTTGCTCTGACACTCTCGGAGACAGACTCTGACACTCTCTCACTCTCTCTGAGACACACTGTGACACTCTCTGACTCTCTCCGAAGCACATTTTGATACACGATGACACTCTGATCCTAGCAACACTTTCTGAGACATATTGTGTCACTCTCTGACTCTCTCAGAAACACACTTTGACACGCTGACAGACTGTGATACACTGTGACACTCTCTGACAGACTGTGACACACTGTGACACTCTCTGACAAACTGTGACACACTGAAACACTCTCTGACAGACTGTGACACACTGTGACATTCTCTGACACTCTCTGAGACACATTGTGACACTCTCTGACTCATTCTGTCTTTCTCTGAAACACACTATGACACTCTCTCACAGACTGTGACCCTCTCTGACACAAACGCTGACCCTCTCTGACACTCTCGGAGACACAGTACGACTCACTGTGACACTCTCTGACTCTCCCTTACACACTCTGAAATACATTGCAATCTTTTCTGACAGACTGAAACACACTGTGACCCTCTCTGAAACACACTGTGACCCTCCCTGACTATCTCTGACACACTGTGGGACACACTATGACACTCTCTGACAGATTATGTCCAACTGTGATATTCTCTGACTATCTGTCTCTCTCTGAGACACTCGGTCACTCTCTGAGAAACATTGTGACTTTTTTGACTCTCTCTCACACTCTCTGAGACACACTGTGACACTCTCTGACTCTCCTTGAGACACACTGTGACTCTCTCTGACACTCTGAGACACACTGTGAGACTCTCGCTCTCTGAGAAACACTGTGACACTCTGACAGACTGTGAAACTTTCTGTGACATACTATGACACTCTCTGACAGACTGTGACACTCTCTGGTACACGATGACATTTTTCGACACACTGTGACCATCCCTGAGACACACTGTGACACTCTCTGACCCGCTCTGACACTCTCTGAGTCAGATTGTGTCACAATCTGACTCTCTCTGAAACTCTCTGAGACACACTATGAAACTCTCTGACAGACTATGTCACACTGTGACATTCTCTGACTTTTTCTGACCCTCTCCGAGACAGACTGTGACACTTTTGGACGCTCTATGACACTCTCTTAGACACTGTGTAAAACTCTCTCTGACTCTGTTACACACTGTGACACTCGCAGACCCTCTCTGAAACACACTGTTTCACTCTTTGACCGACTGTGACACTCTCTGAGACACACTTGAGACTCTCTGATACACTGTGACACTCTCTGAGACACACTTGAGACTCTCTGACACACTGTGACACTCTCTGAGGGACGGTGACACTGTCTGACACTCTCTGAGACACGCTGTAACACTCTCTGAGACACACAATGCCACTCTCTGACAGATATGTAACACTGTGACATTGTCTGACTTTCTCTGACTCTCTCTGAGGCACATTGTGACACTCTGACAGACTGTGACAGATTGTGACACTCTGACTATCTCTGACACTCTGAGACACACTGTGACACTCTTTGACAGACTGTGACGGACTGTGACACTCTTTGTGACACATTGTGACACTCTCTGACCAACTGTGACACTCTCTCACTCATGGTGACATTCTCTGAGACACTGTGACACTCTCTGACTGACTGTGATAGACTGTGACATTTTCTGTGACACACTGTGACACTCTCTGACCCTCTCTGAGACATACTATGACATTCTCTGACTTAATCTCACTCTCTCTGAGGCATACTGTGGCACTCTCTGACAGACTGTGACACACTGTGACACTCTCCTAGACACACTGTGACACTCTGTGACTATCTCTGACACTCTGAGACACAATGTGACATTTTTGAAATCTCTCTCACAATCTCTGAGACACACTGTGACATTCTCTTAAGACGCACTGTGACACTCTCTCACAGACTGTGATATTCTCTAAGACAAATGCTGACCCTGTCTGACACTCTCTAAGACACACTGTGACACTTTCTGAGACACATTGTGACAATTTCTGACTATCTCTGTCTATCTAAGATACATTGTGACACTCTCTGACCCTCTCTGACACTCTCTGAGACACGCTATGACACTCTCTGACAGGATTGATATACTGTGACATTCTCTGACACTCTCTGAGACACACTGTGACACTCACTGACAGACTGTGACACACTGTGCCATTCTCTGACTCTCTGAGACACACTGTGACACTCTCTGACTGACTGAGACAGTCTCTCACACATGGTGACATTCTCTGAGACACTGTGACACTCTCTGTCTCTCTCTGACGCTGAGACACGCTGTAACACTCTCTGAGACACGCAATGACACTCTCTGACAGATATGAAACACTGTGACATTGTCTGACTTTCTCTGACTCTCTCTGAGGCACATTGTGACACTCTGACAGACTGTGACAGACTGTGACACTCTGACTATCTCTGACACTCTGAGACACACTGTGACACTCTCTGAGACACACTGTGAAACTCTCTGAGACACACTGACTCTCTCTGATATGCTGAGACTCACTGTGACTCTCTGTGACTCTCTGTGACACTCTGGAACACACTGTGACACTCTCTGTATCTCTCTGAGGCACATTGTAACACTCCTTGAATCGCTCTGACACTCACTGACAGACACTATGACACTCTGACACACTCTAAGACACACTGTAACACTCTATGACACTCTCTGAGACACACTATGACACTCTCTGACAGATTATGAAACACTGTGACATTGTCTGACTTTCTCTGACTCTCTCTGAGGCACATTGTGACACTCTCTGACAAACTGTGACAGACTGCGACACTATCTGACTATCTCTGACACTCTGAGACACACTGTGACACTCTCTGAGACACACCGTGATACTCTCTAACTCTCTCTGACACTCTGAGACACACTGTGACCCTCTATGTCTCTCTCTGACACTCTAGAACACACTGTGACACTCACTGTCCCTCTCTGACACACTCTGAGACACATTGTGATAGTCCCTGACGCACTGTGACACTCTCTGATACACACTGTGATACTCTCTGACTCTCTCTGACACTCTGAGACACACTGTGACCCTCTATGTCTCTCTCTGACACTCTAGAACACACTGTGACACTCACTGTCCCTCTCTGACACACTCTGAGACACATTGTGATAGTCCCTGAAGCACTGTGATACTCTCTGATACACACTGTGATACTCTCTGACTCTCTCTGACACTCTGAGACACACTGTGACCCTCTATGTCTCTCTCTGACACTCTAGAACACACTGTGACACTCACTGTCCCTCTCTGATACACTCTGAGGCACATTGTGATAGTCCCTGACGCACTGTGACACTCTTTGATACATGGTGACATTTTCTGAGACACTGTGACACTCCCGGAGAAACACTGTGACACTCTCTGACATTCTCTGAGACACACTGTGATGCAGTCTGACTCTCTGACTCTCTCTGAGGCACAGTATGACCTACTGTGACCCTCTCTGACTCACTCTGACACTCTCTGAGACACACTGTGACACTCTCTCACAGACTGTGACCCTCTCTGAGTCAAATGTTTACCCTTACTGAAACTCTCTGAGACACTGTATGACACATTGTGACACTTTCTGACTCTCTCTGACTCTCTCAGACACACTGTGATACTCTCTGAGACACACTTGACTCCCTCGGACACTCTCTTAGACACACTGTGACACTCTGACAGACTGTGACACATTGAGACACTCTCAAAGACTGGCTGTGACACTTTCGACTCTCTGACTCTGAGACATACTGTGACACTCTCTGACAGACTGTGACACTCTCTGACTCTCTCTGACACTCTCAGACACGCTGTGACACTCCCTGACTCTCTTTGAGGCACACTGTGACACTGTCTGACAGACTGTGGCACCCTGTGATACTCCCTGACACTCTCTGAATCTATCTTAGACACACTGCGACACTCTCTGACCCTCTCTGACACTTTGAGACGCACTGTGACAATCTCTGATCCTTTCCGACACTCTCTGAGACACACTGTGGCACTCTCAGACGGTCTCTGAAACATCGTGTGACACTCTCTGACAGGCTGTGACACACTGTGACATTCTTTGACTCTCTCTGACTCTCTGAGACACACTGTGACACTCTTTGACAGACTGTGACGGACTGTGACACTCTTTGTGACACATTGTGACACTCTCTGACCAACTGTGACACTCTCTCACTCATGGTGACATTCTCTGAGACACTGTGACACTCTCTGACTGACTGTGATAGACTGTGACATTTTCTGTGACACACTGTGACACTCTCTGACCCTCTCTGAGACATACTATGACATTCTCTGACTTAATCTCACTCTCTCTGAGGCATACTGTGGCACTCTCTGACAGACTGTGACACACTGTGACACTCTCCTAGACACACTGTGACACTCTCTGACTATCTCTGACACTCTGAGACACAATGTGACATTTTTGAAATCTCTCTCACAATCTCTGAGACACACTGTGACATTCTCTTAAGACGCACTGTGACACTCTCTCACAGACTGTGATATTCTCTAAGACAAATGCTGACCCTGTCTGACACTCTCTAAGACACACTGTGACACTTTCTGAGACACATTGTGACAATTTCTGACTATCTCTGTCTATCTAAGATACATTGTGACACTCTCTGACCCTCTCTGACACTCTCTGAGACACGCTATGACACTCTCTGACAGGATTGATATACTGTGACATTCTCTGACACTCTCTGAGACACACTGTGACACTCACTGACAGACTGTGACACACTGTGCCATTCTCTGACTCTCTGAGACACACTGTGACACTCTCTGACTGACTGAGACAGTCTCTCACACATGGTGACATTCTCTGAGACACTGTGACACTCTCTGTCTCTCTCTGACGCTGAGACACGCTGTGACACTCTCTGAACCTCTCTGAGACACGCTGTAACACACTCCGAATCGCTCTGACACTCACTAAGACACACTATGACATTCTTTGACACTCTCTGAGACACACTGTGGCACTCTCTGACTCTCTCTGACACTCTCTCTGACACACTGTGATACTCTCTAACACACTGTTACACTCTCTGACACACGGTGACATTTTCTGAGACACTGTGACACTCTCTGAGACTCACTGTGACACTTACTTTTCCTCTCTGACACTCTGATACATACTGTGACACTCTCTGAGACACACTGTGACACTCTCTGTCTCTTTCGCTGAGACACTCGATCACTCTCTGAGACACTCTGTGACATTTTTAAATCTCTCTCACACTCTCTGAGACACACTTTGGCACTCTCTGACAATCTGAGATGCACTGTGAAACTCTCTGACTCTCTCTGACTCTCTGAGATGCACTGTGACACTCTCTCACAGCCTGACACTCTCTGAGACACAGTATGACACACTGTCACACTCTCCGACTCTTTCTGATACGCTCTGTAATATAATGTAACCTTCTCTTACAGACTGTGACACACTGTGACATTCTCTGAGACACACTGTTACACCTTCTGACTATCTCTGTCTATCTGAGACACACTGTGACCCTCTCTGACACTTTCTGAGACGCACTATGACACTCTCCGACAGACTATGACACACGGTGACATTCTCTGACACTCTCTGAGACACACTGTGACACTCTCTGACCGACTGTGACACTCTCTCACACATGGTGACATTCTCTGAGACACTGTGACACTCTCTGAGACACACTTTGACACTCTCTGACCGACTGTGATAGACTGTGACATTGTCTGTGACACACTGCGACACTCTCTGACAGACTGTGACACTTTCTGACACTCTCTGACACTCAATGAGAGGAACTGTAAGACTCTGTGATACTCTCTGAGACACATTATGACACAGCATGACATTCGCTGACAGACTATGAAACTCTGTGACATTCTCTGACTCTCTCTGAGGCACACTGTGACACTCTCTGACAGACTGTGACACTCTCCTAGGCACACTGTGACACTCTCTCACTATCTCTGACACTCTGAGTCATATTCTGACACTGTGAGACACTCTGTAACACTCTCTGAATCGCTCTGACACTCACTCAGACACACTATGACACTCTCTGACACTCTCTGAGACACACTGTGACACTTTCACACTCTCTCTGACACTCTCTGGGGCACAATATGACTCTCTGACTCACTTTGACCCTGTCTGAGACACAGTGTAAAACTCTTAGACAAACACTATGACACTCTCTGAGACACACTGTGACACCCTCTGACTCTCTCTGACACTCGCTGAAACACACTGTAACACTCTCTGACACTCTCTGAGAAACACTATGAGATTCCCTGACTCTCTCTGACACTCTCTGAGAAACTGTGACACTTTCTGACACTCTCTGACACACACTGTGAAACTCTCTAACTCTCTCTGAGCACGTTGTAACACTCTCTGACTCTCTCGGACACTTTGTGACACACTGTCACACACTTGGACCCTCTCTGAAACTCTCTGAGACAGACTGTGACACACTCTGACTCTCTCTAAGACACAGCATGACACACTGTGACACTCTCTGAGACAAACTGTGACTCTATCTGACACTCTCTGCCATTCTCTGAGACACACACTGACAGACTGTGACACACTGTGACTTTCTCTAATTCTCAATGATACTCTCTGAGATGCACTGTGACACTCGCTGACACACTGTGACATACTGTGACACTCTCTAATTCTCAATGACACTCTCTGAGATGCACTGTGACACTCTCTGACAGACTGTGACACACTGTGACACTCTCTGATTCTCAATGACACTCTCTGAGATACACTGTGACACTCTCTGACAGACTGTGACACGCTGTGACACTCTCTGATTCTCTCTGACTCCCTCTGAGACGCACTGTGGCACTCTCTGACTGACTCTGAGACACACTGTGACTCACTCCGACACTCTGTGACATACTCTGAGACAGTGGGACACTCTCTGACACTCTCTGAAACAGACTGTGACACTCTCTGACTCTCTCTGACACTCTCTGAGACAGTCTGTGATACTCTCTCCCTCTTTTTTGTCACTCTCTGAGACACAGTGTAAAACTCTCTGACAGACTGTGACTCTCTCTCCGAGACAATCTCTGACCCTCTCTTAGACACACTGTGACTCTCTCTGATTCTCTCTGACTCGCTCTGAGATGCACTGTGGCACTCTCTGACTGATTCTGAGACACACTGTGACTCACTCCGACACTCTGTGACATACTCTGAGACAGTGTGACACTCTCCGACCCTCTCTGAGACAGACTGTGACACTCTCTGACTCCCTCTGAGGCATAGTACGATGCACTGTGATGCTCTCTGACTCTCTCTGACACTCTCTGAAACATACTGTAACAATTTCTGACAGACTGTGACACACTGTGTCAGTCTCTGACTCTCTCTGTCTCTCTCCGAAGCACACTATGATACTCTCTGACAGACTGTGACACACTGTGACATTCTGACTTTCTCTGACAGTCTCTGAGGTACACTGTGACACTCTTTGACAGAATGTGACAACCTGCGACACTCTCTGACTTTCTCTGACACTCTCTTAGACACACTGTGACACTGTCTGACCCTTTCTCTCACTCTCTGAGACACACTTTAACACTCTCTCACAGACGGTGACCCTCTTGGAGACAAATGCTGACTGTCTCTGAAAATCTCTGAGACACAGTATGACACACTGTGACAATGTCTGACTCTCTCTGACCCACTCGGAAATACACTGTAGCCTTCTCTTACAGAGTGTGACACACGGAGCCACTCTCTGAGACACACTGTGACACTTTCTGACTCATTCTGTCACTCTCTGTGACACACTCTGACCCTCCCTGCGACAGACTGTAGCACTCTCTCACAGACTGTGACATTGCCTGAGACAAATTGTCTCAGACAATGTCTGACCCTGTCTGACACTCTCTGAGACACGGTATGACTCACTGTGACACTCTCAGACTCTGACACACTTGGAAATACACTATAACCTTCTCTGACACAATGTGACACACTGTGACACTCTCTGAGACACACTGTGACACTCTCTGAGACACACTGTGACACTTTCTGACTCTCACTGACTCTCTCTGACTCACTGAGACACACTGTGACACTCTCTGAGACTCATTGTTACACTCTCTGACTCTCTCTGACACACACTGTGACACTAAAACTCTCTGAAAAGCACTGTGACACTCTCTGACAGACTGTGACACACTGTGACACTCTCTGACTCTCTCTGAGACACAATGTGACTCTGTCTGACACTCTGAGATACACTGTGACACTCTCTGAGACACACTGGGACGCTCTCTGACACTCTCTGAAATACACTGTGACACTCTCTGACAGACTGTGACAATTTCTGTGACACACGATGACACTCTCTGACCGACTGCGACACTCTCTGACAAACGGTGACATTTTCTGCGACACTGTGACACTCTCTGAGACACACTGTTACACTTCCCGTCTCTCTCTGACTCCCTGAGACACTCTGTGACACTCTCTGACTCTCTCTGAGACACAATGTGTCTCTCCCTGACAAACTGAGATACACTGTGACACTCTCTGACAGACTGTGATAATTTCTGCGTTACTGTGACACTCACTGAGTCACACTGTGACACTTTCTGACAGACTGTGACACACTGAGATATTCTCTGACACTCGCTGTGACGCATTCTGACACTCTCTGAAATACTCTGTGACACTCTCTGACAGACGGTGACACACTATGACATTCTCTGAGATTGACTGTGACACATTCTGACTCTCTCTGACACGCTCTGAGACACACTGTGACACTCTCTGACAGACTATGACACATTGTGACATTCTCTGACTTTCTCTGACACTCTCTGAGGAGCACTGTGACACTCTCTGACAGACTGTGACACACTCTGACCCACTCTGAGTCAAACTGTGACACTCTCCGATGCCCTGCGACACTCTCTTAGACATGCTGTGACATGCCGTGACTCACTCTGACACACTGAGACACGCTGTGACACTCTCTGACAGACTGTGACACACTGTGAGACTCTCTGACTCTATCTGACTCTCTCTGAGGCACACTGTGACACTCTCTGACAGACTGGGACACTCTCTGAGACACACTGTGGACTCTCTGACACTCTCTGAGACAGACTGTGACACTCTCGACTCTCTCTGACACTCTCTGAAACACACTGTGACACTCTCTGAAACACTGTGACACTCTGACACACTGTGACACTCTCTGACACAGGGTGACATTCTCTGAGACACTGTGACACTCTTGGAGACACACTGTGACACTTTTGACTCTCTCTGAGACACACAGTAACACCCTCTGACAGACTGTGACCCACTCTGAGACAAATGCTGACCTCTCTGACACTGCCTGATACACTCTGAAAAATACTGTAATCCTCTCTGACAGACTGTGACACAATGTGACACTCTCTGCGACAAACTGTGACTCTTTCTAGCACTCTCTGATCCTCTGAGACACACTGTGACACTCTCTGAGACACACTGTGACACTTTCTGTCTCTCTCTGACACTCTCTGAGACAGACTGTGACACTCTCTGACACTGAGGCACAATGTGACACTGACCTTTTCTGTCAATCTCTGAGACACACTGTAACACTATCTCACGGACTGTGACACTCTCTGAGAAAAACACTGACACTCTCTGACACTCTCTGAGACACAGTATGACACACTTTGACACTTTCTGACTCTCTCTGACTCACTCTGAAATACACTGCAACTTTCTCTGACTGACTGTGACATACTGTGACACTCTCTGAGACACACTGCGACTCTTTCTGACTCTCTCTGACGCTCTGAGATAAACTGTGACATTTTCTGACAGTCTATGACACACTGTGACATTCACTGACTTTCTCTGACACTCTCTGAGACACATTGCGACAATCCCTGACAGACTGTGCCACACTGTGACAGTCTCTGACTCTCTGAGACACACAGTCAAACTCTCTGAGACACACTGTAACACTCTAATGACACTCTCTGACAGACTGTGAAACACTGTGACACATTCTGACTATCTCTGAGACACACGGTGACACTCTGTGATTCACTCTGACACTCGATGAGACACACTGTGATACTCACTGACTCTATCTGACACTCCCTGAGACACACTGTGACACTCTCTGACAGACTATGACAATCTCTGTGACACTTTCTGTCTCTCTCTGACTCTCTGAGACACACTGTGACACTCTCTCTGAGACACTCGGTCACTCTCTCAGACACACTGTGACACACTGTGACATCTTTTGACTCTCTCTCACACCGTCAGAGACACATTGTGACACTCTCAGACAATCTCTGAGACACATTGTGACACTCTCTGAGGCACACTGTGACACTCTCTGACAGATTGTGACAAACTGTCACATTCTCTGACTCTCTCTGATACTCTCTTAGACAAACTGTGACACGCTCGGTCTCTCTCTGACATTCTCTGAAACTCAGTGTGACAGTCGCTGACTCTCTCTGACTCCCCCTGACACCCTATGAGAAATACTGTGACACTTTCTGACTCTTTCTGTCACTCCCTGAGACACACTGTAACACTCTCTGACAGACTGCGACTCTCTCTGGGACAAACGCTGACCCTCTCTGACAGTCTCTGAGACACAGTACGACTCAATTTGACACTCACTGACTTTCTCTGACACACTTTGAAATACACTGTAACATTCTCTGATAGACTGTGACACTCCCTGAGACACACTGTGTCACTTTCTGACTCACTCTGCCACTATGAGACACACTCTGACGCTCTCTGAGACACATTGTGAAACGTACTGCCCTCTCTGACTCTGTCTGAGACACATTATGACAGTCACTGAATCTCTCTGACACTCTGAGACAAACTGTGTCATTCTGTGACTCTCTGACACTCTGTGACACACTATGGCACTGTTTGACTCACTTCGACACTCTCTGAGACACACTGTGACACTCTCTGAGACACAATGTGACACTCTCTGACACACGGTGACGTTCTCTGAGACACTGTGACACTCTGTATCAATCTCTGAGACACACTGTAACACTCTCTGACAGACTGTGACATTCTCTGAGACAAACACTGACACTCTCTGAGACACAGTATGACCCACTGTGACACTCTCTGACTCTCTCAGACACACTCTGAAATACACTGTAACCTTTTCTGAAAGACTGTGACACACTGTGAAACTCTCTGAGACACACTGTGACACTCTCTGACCCTCTCTGACACACTCTGAAATACACTGTAACCTTTTCTGAAAGACTGTGACACACTGTGAAACTCTCTGAGACACACTGCGACACTTTCTGACTTTCTCTGATTCTCTGAAATACACTGTGACACTCTCTGACTCTCTCTGACACACTCTGTAACCGTCTCTGACAGACTGTGACATACTGTGAAACTCTCTGAGACACATTGTGACACTCTCTGACTCTCTCTGACACACTCTGAGACAATCTATGACACACTTTGACAGGTTGTGAAACACTGTGACACTCTCTGACCATCTTTGAGACAGGCTGTGACACTCTCTGACACTCTCTGACGCACTCTGTAACACACTGTGACACTCTCTGGCAGACTGTGACATACTGTGACACTCTCTGTCTTTCTCTGACACTCTCTGAGGCAGACTGTGACACTCTTTGACAGGCTGTGACAAACTGTGGCACACTCTGACCCTCTCTGAGATCGATTGTGACACTCTCTGACACTCTCTGAAACACACTGTGACACTCTCTGACAGACTGTGACTCACTGTGACACGTATTTGACTGTCTCTGACTCTCTCTGACATTCTCTGAAACACACTGTGGTACTTTCTGACAGACTGTGACACACTGTGATATATTTTGACTCTCTCCGACATTCTCTGACTATCTCTGACACTCTCTGAAACGAACTGTGACACTGTCTGACAGACTGTGACACACTGTGACACTCTCCGACTCTCTCTGTCACTCTCTGAGAAACACTGTGACATTCTCTAACAGACTGTGACACACTGTGATTCTGTTTGACTCTGCATGCAGCACTCTCTGACTCTCTCTAAGACACACTATGACACTCGCTGACACACTGTGACACTCTCTGACTCTCTCTCTCTGACACACTGTGACAATCCCTAACACACTGTGACACCCACTGAGACGCTGTGACACTTTCTGACACTCTGTGAGACACACTGTGACACTCTCTGACACACTGTGACACTCTCCGAATCTATCTGACACACTATCACAATCTCTGACACACTGTGACACTCTCTAAGACACTGTGACACCTTCTGACACTCCCAGAAACATACTGTATCCCTCTCTAAGACACTGTAATAATCTCTGATACTCTCTGAGACACTACTGTGACACGCTCTAACAGACTGTGACGCACTGTGACACTCCCTGACTCTCTCTGATACTCCCTGAGACACACTGTGACACTCTCTGGGACACACTGTTACAATGGCTGACCCTCTTTGGCACTCTCTCTGACACTCTCCGAAACACACTGGCACTCTCTGACAGGCTGTGACAGACTGTGACACGTATTTGACTGTCTCTGACTCTCTCTGACATTCTCTGAAACACACTGGCACTCTCTGACAGGCTGTGACAGACTGTGACACGTTTTGACTCTCTCTGACACTCTCTGACTCTCTCTGACACTCTCTGAAACATACTGTGACACTCTCTGACAGGCTGTGACACGCTGTGACATGTTTGGACTTTCTCTGACACTCTCCGACTCTCTCTGAAACACACTGTGCCATTCTCCGACTCTCTCTGTCACTCTCTGAGAAACACTATGACATTCTCTGACAGACTGTGACACACTGTGATACTGTTTGACTCTGCATACAGCACTCTCTGACACTCTCTAAGACACACTATGACACTCGCTGACACACTGTGACACTCTCTGACTCTCTCTCTCTCTCTGACAATCTGTGACAATCCCTGACACACTGTGACACCCACTGAGACGCTGTGACACTTTCTGACACTCTGTGAGACAAACTGTGACACTCTCTGACACACTGTGACACTCTCTGAATCTATCTGACACACTATGACAATCTCTGACACACTGTGACACTCTCTAAGACACTGTGGCACTTTCTGACACTGTCAGAGACATACTGTATCCCTCTCTAAGACAATGTGATAATCTCTGACACTCTCTGAGACATACTGTGACACTCTCTAACACACTGTGACACACTGTGACACTCCCTGACTCTCTCTGATACTCCCTGAGACACACTGTGACACTCTCTGGGACACACTGTTACAATGGCTGACCCTATTTGGCACTCTCTCTGACACTCTCCGAAACACACTGTGACACTCTCTGACAGACTGTGACAGACTGTGACACGTATTTGACTGTCTCTGACTCTCTCTGACATTCTCTGAAACACACTGGCACTCTCTGACAGGCTGTGACAGACTGTGACACGTTTTGACTCTCTCTGACACTCTCTGACTCTCTCTGACACTCTCTGAAACATACTGTGACACTCTCTGACAGGCTGTGACACGCTGTGACATGTTTGGACTTTCTCTGACACTCTCCGACTCTCTCTGAAACACACTGTGCCATTCTCCGACTCTCTCTGTCACTCTCTGAGAAACACTATGACATTCTCTGACAGACTGTGACACACTGTGATACTGTTTGACTCTGCATACAGCACTCTCTGACACTCTCTAAGACACACTATGACACTCGCTGACACACTGTGACACTCTCTGACTCTCTCTCTCTCTCTGACAATCTGTGACAATCCCTGACACACTGTGACACCCACTGAGACGCTGTGACACTTTCTGACACTCTGTGAGACAAACTGTGACACTCTCTGACACACTGTGACACTCTCTGAATCTATCTGACACACTATGACAATCTCTGACACACTGTGACACTCTCTAAGACACTGTGGCACTTTCTGACACTGTCAGAGACATACTGTATCCCTCTCTAAGACAATGTGATAATCTCTGACACTCTCTGAGACATACTGTGACACTCTCTAACACACTGTGACACACTGTGACACTCCCTGACTCTCTCTGATACTCCCTGAGACACACTGTGACACTCTCTGGGACACACTGTTACAATGGCTGACCCTCTTTGGCACTCTCTCTGACACTCTCCGAAACACACTGTGACACTCTCTGACAGACTGTGACAGACTGTGACACGTATTTGACTGTCTCTGACTCTCTCTGACATTCTCTGAAACACACTGGCACTCTCTGACAGGCTGTGACAGACTGTGACACGTTTTGACTCTCTCTGACACTCTCTGACTCTCTCTGACACTCTCTGAAACATACTGTGACACTCTCTGACAGGCTGTGACACGCTGTGACATGTTTGGACTTTCTCTGACACTCTCCGACTCTCTCTGAAACACACTGTGCCATTCTCCGACTCTCTCTGTCACTCTCTGAGAAACACTATGACATTCTCTGACAGACTGTGACACACTGTGATACTGTTTGACTCTGCATACAGCACTCTCTGACACTCTCTAAGACACACTATGACACTCGCTGACACACTGTGACACTCTCTGACTCTCTCTCTCTCTCTGACAATCTGTGACAATCCCTGACACACTGTGACACCCACTGAGACGCTGTGACACTTTCTGACACTCTGTGAGACAAACTGTGACACTCTCTGACACACTGTGACACTCTCTGAATCTATCTGACACACTATGACAATCTCTGACACACTGTGACACTCTCTAAGACACTGTGGCACTTTCTGACACTGTCAGAGACATACTGTATCCCTCTCTAAGACAATGTGATAATCTCTGACACTCTCTGAGACATACTGTGACACTCTCTAACACACTGTGACACACTGTGACACTCCCTGACTCTCTCTGATACTCCCTGAGACACACTGTGACACTCTCTGGGACACACTGTTACAATGGCTGACCCTCTTTGGCACTCTCTCTGACACTCTCCGAAACACACTGTGACACTCTCTGACAGACTGTGACAGACTGTGACACGTATTTGACTGTCTCTGACTCTCTCTGACACTCTCTGAAACACACTGTGCCATTCTCCGACTCTCTCTGTCACTCTCTGAGAAACACTATGACATTCTCTGACAGACTGTGACACACTGTGATACTGTTTGACTCTGCATACAGCACTCTCTGACACTCTCTAAGACACACTATGACACTCGCTGACACACTGTGACACTCTCTGACTCTCTCTCTCTGACAAACTGTGACAATCCCTGACACACTGTGACACCCACTGAGACGCTGTGACAATTTCTGACACTCTGTGAGACAAACTGTGACACTCTCTGACACACTGTGACACTCTCTGAATCTATCTGACACACTATGACAATCTCTGACACACTGTGACACTCTCTAAGACACTGTGGCACTTTCTGACACTCTCAGAGACATACAGTATCCCACTCTAAGGCAATGTGATAATCTCTGACACTCTCTGAGACATACTGTGACACTCTCTAACAGACTGTGACACACTGTGACACTCCCTGACTCTCTCTGATACTCCCTGAGACACACTGTGACACTCTCTGGGACACACTGTTACACTGTCTGACCGTCTTTGGCACTCTCTGTAACACACTGTGACACTCTCTGACACACGGTGACGTTCTCTGAGATGCTGTGACACTCTCTGAGACGCACTGTGGCACATTCTGTCTCTCTCTCTGACTCTCAGAAACACACTCTGACACTCTCTGAGACACACTGTGACATTCCCTGCATCTCTCTCTGAGACACTCGGTCACTCTCTGAGACAGAGTGTGACACACTGTGACATCTTCTGACTCCCTCACACTCTCTGAGACACACTGTGACTCTCTCTGACAGATTGTGACACACTGTGACATTCTCTGAGACACTGTGAAACTCTCTGAGACACACTGTGACACTTTCTGACTCTCTCTGACACTCTGACAGTCTGTGACACTCTCTGTGACACTCTCTGACACACTGTGACACTGTCTGCACGACTGCGATGCTATCTGACACACGGTGACATTCTCTGAGACAATGTGACACTCTCTGACACTGAAGCACAATGTATCACTCTCTGACTTTTTCTGTCAATCTCTGAGACACACTGTAACATTCTCTCACGGACTGTGACCCTCTCTGAGACAAATGCTGACCCTCTCTGACACTCTCTGAGACACAGTATGACACACTTTGACTCTATCTGACTCTCTGAGACACGCTGTGACTCTCTCTGAGACACATAGTGACACTCTCTGACCCTCTCTGAGACAGACTGTGACACTCTGTCACTCCCTCTGACCCTCTCTGAGGCACAACACAACACACTGGGACACTCTCAGACAAATTGTGACAAACTGTGAAACTTTCTGACACTCTCTGAGGCACGCTGTAACACTCTCTGACAGACGTTTACACACTGTGACACTCTCTGACTCGTTCTGACACGCTCAGAGAGATACTGTGACACTCTCTGACTCGTTCTGACACTCTCAGAGAGATACTGTGACACTCTCTGACTCTCTCTGACACTCTCTGAGTCGCACTGACTCTCTCTGACAAACTGTGACACAAAGGAGACTCTCTCTGAAAATCTCCGAGACACACTGTGACACTTTCTTGCAGACTGTGACACTATCTGACTCACACCGACACTCTCTGAGACACACTGTGACACTCTGTGACTCTCTCTGAAACACACTGCGACACTTTCTGACAGACTGTGACACACTCTGAGACACTCTGAGCACATGGTGACACTTTCTGACTCTATCTGACACTCTCTGAGACAAAATGACCCCCTCCGACAGACTGTGACACACTGAGACACTCTCTGAAAATCTCCGAGACACACTGTGACACTCTCTGACAGGCTGTGACACACTGTGACACGTTTTGACTCTCTCTGACACTCTCTGAAACACACTGTGCCATTCTCCGAATCTCTCTGTCACTCTCTGAGAAACGCTGTGACATTCTCTGACAGACTGTGACACACTGTGATACTGTTTGCAGCGCTCTCTGACTCTCTCTGAGACACACTATGACACTCGCTGACACACTGTGACACTCTCTGACTCTCTCACTCTGACACACTGTGACAATCCGTGACACACTGTGACACCCACTAAGACGCTGTGACACTTTCTGACACACTGTGAGACAAACTGTGGCACTCTCATTGACACACTGTGACACTCTCTGACACACTGTTACACTGTCTGATCCTCTTTGGCACTCTCTGTAAAACACCGAAACTCTCTCTGACACACGGTGACGTTCTCTGAGATGCTGTGACACTCTCTGAGACGCACTGTGACACATTCTGTCTCTCTCTCTGGCCCTCAGAAACACACTGTGACACTCTCTGAGACACACTGTGACACTCCCTGCCTCTCTCTCTGAGACACTCGGTCACGCTCTGAGACAGAGTGTGACACACTGTGACATCTTCTGACTCTCTCTCACACTCTCGGAGACACACTGTAACTCCCTCTGACAGATTGTGACACACTGTGACACTCTCTGACACATTGTGTCATTCTCTGAGACACTGTGACACTCTCCGAGACACACTGTGACACTTTATGACTCTCTCTGACACTCTGATACAGACTGAGACACTCTCTGGCTCTCTCAGACACTCTCTGAGATATAGTATGACACACTGTGACACTCTCAGACTCTCTCTAACACACTCTGAAACACACTGTGACACACTGCGACACTCTGACACACGGTGACATTCTCAGAGACACTGTGTCACTCTCTGATCCTCTCTGACCCTCTCTTAGACAAATGCTGACCCTCTCTGACACTCTCTGAGACACACTGTAACACTCTCTGACAGACTGTGACATTCTCTGAGACAAACACTGACACTCTCTGACACTCTCTGAGACAAACTGACTCTCTCTGACAGACTGTGACACACTGAGACACTCTCTGAAAATCTCCGAGACACACTGTGACACTCTCTGGCAGACTGTGACACTATCTGACTCTCACTGACACTGTCTGAGACACACTGTGAAACTCTCTGACTCTCTCTGACAATCTCTGAGACACACTGAGACACTCTCTGAAAATCTCCGAGACACACTATGACACTCTCTGGCAGACTGTGACACTATCTGACTCTCACTGACACTGTCTGAGACACACTGCGACACTCTCTGACTCTCTCTGACACTCTCTGAGACACACTGAGACACTCTCTGAAAATCTCCAAGACACACTGCGACACTCTCTGGCAGACTGTGACACTATGTGACTCTCACTGACACTCTCTGAGACACACTGTGACACTCTCTGACTCTCTCTGACACTCTCTGACTGACTGCGAGACACTGTGACACTCTCTGAGACACACTGTGACACTCCCGGAAACACACTAGCTCTCTGTGACACTCTGAAACGTACTGTGACACTCTCTGACAGGCTGTGACAGACTGTGACACGTTTTGACTTTCTTTGACACTCTCTGACACTCTCTGAAACACACTGTGCCACTCTCCGACTCTCTCTGTCACTCTCTGAGACACGTTGTGACACCCTCTAACTCTCTGAATACACTGTGACAGTAATAGATAACGATCCATTTACTGTGAAATTAATTATCCATTTACTGTAAAGTTTAAAGAGAATGCTTTGTTTAAATCAATGCTGTGCTGAGCTTTGTAAACGATGCTTTGATGAAGGGTTACAGTTAGCTTATCTCTGTTTGATTTCTGTAAGCATTCAACTCGACCTTGCGATAGTCGAACTCAGCGAAAGCTGAATAACTGTTATGTCCCGCACCAGGGGATGAGAAGATAATAACTTGAGTTTCCCAGTTTCTGCCCTTGAGAGTGTGGTAAGGAACGTTATAAGGCAGGTGTCTGTGTAAATGTTTGGGTACTTATTGCATTGAGGCATCTGACTTAGTGTAATGGGTCAATCTTGTAAACTTTTTAATAAAGACCTTTGCTTTGCTCTTGCTAATTATTGAGTCAAGTCAATTTAATTTCCATGACAGTAAACTTGGGGGCTCGTCCCAGGACTCCGCGACTGGATGAGATTCTGAAGATTCCCAGGAAGCACAGGTGCCAGCGCCTTGAAGGTCTTTCACTTCATCTCGAGCGCTGAGTTGGCCCTTTTGCGTGAGAGGACTGGGAATCTGTAGATTGCCCTAGCGCCGGGGTTTCAAATCAATTAAGGTTGGGTAATAGTTGTGGTTTATATAATCCTACTTAGAGAGTCATTCTAAGAGAATAAATACAGCAGGAAAAGGGTTCAGTGAACTCTCACGTGGTATCATAGTAAAACCCCAAGGGGAAGGGGATTGCTGTCTGAAGAGTGTTTAGGAAACAGCAAGGTTAAGGCTGGTTTTAGACTTGGAACCACCACTGGTTGAGTTGGACTCGCCGAAGACGTACCAGGTACGTGGTTTCTTGGTTTACGAAAACCAAGGCCTTGGGGCGGACGTGCTCAATGTGAGAGGGGACCTCCGGAGGTAAAAACAAGTCAAAAGGGAAAAGATAACTGTACCACGAGAGCGAGAGACAGAGAGAGAGAGATAGAGAGAGAGAGAGAGCTGAACACTTTTCCAGTTACACTAAAAATGGGCTCCAGCAAGAGCAAACAAAGGGGGAGTCCACACAAAATTTGGAATGGCCAACCAAAATTACAATACATGCTAAATAAGTACCGCCCAGAATGTGTAAAGCAGTTAGAATTGTGGATTAAGGAATGTGGTTTTCCGGAGGGAGGAAGTTTTAGTAAAAAAAACAGCTGGAAATATTAAGGTTCAGGTAGGAGGAGAGAGAGAAGGAGAAAAGGGACGGAAAGATCGAAGCTATGAATTGGAGTGCTTCTTGTATGTGGAAGGCTGAGGCTGATATCAGAGAAAGGAATTCTCAAGTAACGGATAGATCAAATACACGTACAACCACCAGTGCCCATGTGGGAAACAACCTAACGAAGCTGTACAGTGTCTTAAATCTGTTTCAGACCCTGACCTTGATGACTTCCCTCCGAGACCTGCAGCCCCCCCTACGGGATCTGCCTGGTGAAAGTTCCACGTCAGCGACCACCACCTCAGGACCTGCTAGATCACCGATAACACACCATACCCACAACAGACCGAAGGAAGAAGGCCAAAAGAAGGGCGACCACTCCAAGGTGGAAAGGCATCCAAGGCCTGTCCATGATCACCCTCCGACGGATGATGAGTCACACGGTGAGGGTACTGGTGTACAATCATCTAACCAGGTCGTTCTGCAAGCCCCAATGGGTGAAGTTGCAGGTCCAGAAGGGTGCCCAGTGTTGGCCCACCAGCCATGGACCATGAAGGATCTGGAAAGTGCCTGTGGGCAGTTGCCTGACCCACACGAGGTTGGAGCTAATAAGAAGTGACAAAGTTCTGTACTGAGTTCCGTCCCACGTCACAAGAGATGAGAGGTCTCCTGGGATGAAAACTAGGTGCCAATGTCACCAAACACAAGTATAACTGGCCAGCTGCAAACGTCCATGCAAGAGCAGCCAACCCGCAAGTGGAAGAGAAGGGAGACTCTAATGCTTTTGTTGCAGCGTTGGCAACGGCCTGTAGGGAGGCATTCCCATTGCGAATGGACATGACCAAAACAGCAATGTGAAAACAATGGGAATGTGAGAGAGTGTCCCAGTATCTCACTGAAGTCCATAACACCCATAGTGCACTGAGACGAGATGAGGACATAACGACGGCAGAAATCACACTGTATGAGGCACACCTGAGGAACAGCTTCATCAATGGAAAGAAGGAAGAAATAGTGAAAAAGGTAAAAGACCTGGGACACGGGAAAGCTGAATTTGATAGAACAACATGCAATACATGCTGAAATATTGCTTACCCAAGAGAAGGATAATCAGAAACTAAAGATGGAACAGCAAACACATAAAGCTCAGCTTACTCTGATGCAAATGGTCACCCAGCTGTTGGAGGGAGGTGCTGCAGGAAGAGAGAGTGGCAGAGGGGGAGGTCACTGAAGAGGAAGAGGTCACAAAAGAGGCACTGATAGAGGGAGATCTGGTGGGTGATTTGTTTGCAGAGCAATGGACCACTGGGTGAGACGGTGCCCCACACAGACAGCCTCACTCGGCCCTAGAGGTGGGACATGAGGGTGACTAACAGGGGAAGGCTGAGGTGGAGGTGGGTAGACCACAAGGTACAGGTAAGTCTCTTTCCTTTATGCTTGGCAACGAAGACTCGCTTATGCTAATCTCTTCTACTAACCTTTCACACATTGAGACATATCACACCTCAATGTTCAGCACTGAGATTGCAAAGTGTGGACAGTATGTCCAATATCACAATGATGTGTATAAGTTGATGCACACCTCTATATTATATGTGAAAGTACATCAGTTACCTTTTTGGTAGAGACAGGGCAACATACTTAGTCCTTACCTTAGGCCCGTTTAGACAATCGACACAAATAAAGATGAGTGAAAGGTTCCTGAACACAATGGGTGCATCAGGAGTCATGATGCGGGAGAGATTTTCTGCACCTCTAGTAAAAGGGAAACATTCCAATTCTCCTTCTTGTTATCGGAATTTTCTCCTTTAAATTTGATGGGCTGGGATCTCATACAGAGACTGGGATTGGATTTGATCCGTACTCCGACGGGCTTGTAGATAATTCAAAGAAACGATTTACCCAGTGGAGGCTGTAAAATATGACCTACGACCCCTGATGTATGTCTATGAGTGGCTATTAATACAGAGAGCGATAAGTTCAGTGAGCAATTCCCTCGCCCTGGAAGCAAGTAATTATATTAATCCTATTTAACACCAATTTTCTTGCTGGAGACATGCTGCACTGCACAGCACACATACATAACGTTGGCCCTGACGAACCATATGAGAAGGATTGTTTCAGGAGATTGGTGAAACCAGATCAGTTGTTATTGTGTGAATTTTATTGGAACTTATCTAAAGTATCTGTGACGGCAAGTAGACCCTATCTTGTTGATGTGGAAGGTTCTGGTCTCACGTGTCACTGGCGAAGGCGTCTAGTGATAGGTGGTAGGATTGAGGAGCATGGGTGCTAAAGGCACAAAGAATGAAAGGTTGGGTCTTCAGTGATGATGTGGGTATCTAGTTAAATGCAGATATGCGGACATATAAGAATAAATTAAACTGGCAAAATCAGGCAGATAGGACAGTCCAGGTAAGGCCCGCTAGCCCTGAGAAGCCTAGGGAGATAGCCTGGCATTTCCCTAAGATTGAAGTCTCAAACCCAAGATTAAAAATGGTCCCTACTGAGTTGTGGACAAAGGGCAAACATGATATGGGACTCATATGGGACTGTGAGCCCATAAGGATAACCCCAAAGTCTGAGTATCGTCCTTGTAGAGCACAATACCTGTTAAAACCCGAAGGCAAAGAAGGAATTACTCCAGTCTTTGAATCCCTCCTAAAAGCTGGAGTGATAATCCTTTGTGTAAACTCACCGGTGAGGACCCCCATTTATCCGTTCAAAAAGACAAACAGTCCCGGTGAACCGGAGGAATGGAGATTTGTTCAAGACCTGCTGTCAATGACGCTGTTGTTCCACATGCCCCAAACATTCACAATCCCTATACTATATTGGCTCAAATTCCACCGGACAGGAAATGGTTCCCTGTTGTGGATTTAACAAATGCCTCCTTTAGTGTACCGGTGCACCCAGATAGTCAATTCTGGTTCGCTTTTTCATTCAAAGGGAAATCATATACCTTCACGCGAGGTTACTGTGAGTCTCCCACCATATATAATGGGGCTCTACACAGGAGTCTGGAGACTCTTGTTCCAACCCCTGGGTCAGTGCTGCTGCAGGATGTAGATGATTGCTTGACTGCGACACCAACAAAGGAACAATGTGAGAAGTAGACCCTTCCGTTGCTCTGCCATCTAACGCGGGAAGGGCACAAAGGCAGTCTCACAAAGCTACAATTTATGCAACAACAGGTGAAGTTCTTAGGTCACCTAATATCTGAACAAGGGAAGGCTATTGGTCAAGACAGAGGTCAAGCAATCCAGCAAATTCCAAAGCCTCATACGAAGAGACAATTGCTCTCCTTTTTGGGTATATGCTCCTACTGTAGGATGTTTATCGCACATTACACAACCCTTGAGGCTCCCTAAGTGACATAGCCCATGGAAAAGGGTTGCAGAACCGGAGTCCATTACAGTGGACCCCAGAGGCCGAGAGTGCCTTTGCTGAATTAAAAAGGGTCTCTCCAAACTACACCTACACTGGGATTCTGAACCCAAACCAGCCTTTTGTACAAACTGTAGATGATTAGCGTGGTTGCATGACATCTGTGCTGTTCCAGGATCATTGGGGAAGATTGAGGCCGGGAGCATATTTTTCAGCTAAACTTGACCCTGTAGCAGCAGGATTGTCTCAATGCCTGTGAGCTGTGGCCGCAGCTGAAAAGGCTGTTGGAGCATCCAGGGATATAGTCGGCTGTGGTGAATTAACCCTTCTGGTCCCACATGCAGGATCCTGACTGCTTTCCGAGCAAACGACCGCACACATTTCAGCAGCACGTTGGCTCCGATACAATACTGTGTTATTGGAGACGCCTAACATTATAATAAAGCGATGTAACGCCCTTAACCCTGCTAGCCTTCTCCCCACACAAGGAGACAGACCCACATGATTCTGTTGCTGTAACTAATGAAATTTGCAGCCCTAGATCAGATTTGCAGGATTGACCATGTCAGAATCCAGATATGGAGTTTTTTGTGGATGGGTCAGCATTCAGGAGAAAGGGGACAGGCCAGAATTGTGTTGGGTATGATGCAGTGACTATGTACGAGGTAGCCAAAGTGGGATCACTCCCTTCTCATCTGTCAGTGCCAGCAGCGGAGCTGATTGCCTTGGCTGAGGCCTGTAAGTTGCCTGAGGGAAGGACAGTGAATATTTACACCGATAGCAGATATGCCTTTAGGGTTGTACATGATTTTGGAACCCTGTGGAAACACAGGGGATTCTTGGCCTCCACCGGAAAGCCCATCACACACTGCGACCTGATTTCCGACCTCCTGGAAGCAGTCCTGTTGCCTAAATCAATCGCTGTGTATAAGTGTGAAGCTCACACAAAAAATAATGATCTTATTTCCCAAGGCAATGCGAGGGCAGACTCAGCAGCAAGAACGGCAGCCCAGCAGCTGCCAACTGAGCAGATTGACATGTGTATGGCGAAGAGGTGGCTTGGACCATTTCAAGTGCTCCTCACAACACAGACAGCAGTTAAGATCGCAGAAAACCAAGTGGATACACACCAGCCATTATAGGCGTGTAGCTGGGCCCGAGGAGATATCGGACAGCACCAGAACCAATTAAGTGCAAGTAGTGATTAGAAGCCTCATACGGTTATGGAGCTGCCGCAGCTCACACATGGGCTGTGTACAGGGCACACCAGAGCAAGGGAAGATACCACCACAAAGCTGTGTTTCGGGTAGGTGGTATCTGAGGAAAGGCCTGGTGTTTCCTAAACTTTTTTTGATGTATAACTATTACGGCTCTGTATTTCTTTGTAGTTGTTGCTGTAGTTGGGCTTGATGTCATAAAATGACAAAAAGGGGGAAAATGAAATAGGAAATTATCCATTTACTGTGAAATTAATTATCCATTTGCTGCGAAATTTAAAGAGAATGCTTTTCTTTAATTCAATGCTGTACTGATCTTTGTAAACGATGCTTTGATGAAGGGTTGCAGTCAGCTTAACTCTGTGTGAATTCTGTAAACATTCTACTTGACCTTGCGATAGTCGAACTCAGTGAAGGCTGAAGAACCATTATGTCTGAAAGACCAGGGAGTTGCCCTTGAGAGTGTGATAAGGAACACTATATGGCAAGCATCTGTACAATGTTTCAGTGCTCTTTGTATTAAGGCATCTGGCGTAGCGTAGTGAGTCAATCCTGCAGGATTCAAAATAAAGACCTTTCTTTGCTCCTGCTAATAGTTGAGTAGATTTAATTTCCACGACAATGACCCTTGATTGTATTTTAGTTGAGAAAATCTACAGCACCATCTTCATTGATCTGCTCTGATACTAGCTTAATAAACTGACCTTTCTTGTCGATACATGTGTTTTCCATTTGCGTCTCTATTCTAGTTGTTTTGTGTAAATCCAATGTTTCTGAGGAACAGATTATTCTCCCCAAATGGTGGACTCTAGAAGTCTCCTCAATATTTTAATTATATTATATTGGTTGTTCTTTATTACAGGGTTTGTCTCTTCTTTTATGAAAAGAGATGATAATTGAAAACTCTTCAGTCCTCTGACAGCATTTCCATATCTATGGAGCATTAAATAGTTAAGATCAATCACTTTGCTGTTGTGTCTATTCCTCAGAAACACTCAGACATCCCATCCAGACTGATCAAATGTATTAATTTACCGTGGTATAAAACAAATTGGTTTGAATGGGGTTAAGTGAACCTGCTCGTTCAGTGATTGTAGTTAATGTCATTCTCCATGCATCAAATTATTTCACTAAAAGGTTTACTTCCTATGAATAAGGGGGTCTTACAATATTATCACATAGTATCCGTAGGAACTTCACTTGCAGCACTACCCAGGATCAACAGTTCAAGAATGAGGGAGAGAAGAGATCAGAGTCTGAGAACAATGCACTGGAGTGTTCCAACAATGGACCAGAATATGGGAACAATAGACTGGAATGTTCCAAAACTGACCAGGGGTTTACATTTGGGTCTTCACAATCTTCCTCAAGATTGGGTGGACCTTAAGTGTGCTTTGGCTGATTCAAGCTGATTTCTATCCTCTCCTCACTATTATTCCTGGTAAGTCTTTCTATCTGACTATGAATTCATCAATCTTTGTTGAACTAACTTACTGTCCTCATAATTTAAATATTGAGAAATAGGAAGCTGTTGCCATGACTTCTGTCCACAAACTCCATTCCTAACCAAGCAATTTTAAAGCCAATATCTGAAGTGGAATCAAACTGCGTATAACTCCAACATGTACTTCGGCTCTAAGCTGATATCTATTTCCATATTCTCTCCAGCATCAATCCTGTTCACTATCAACTCCGCAATATCTCAGGTCTACCATTTTGTCTCAGTCTACCTGCTGAATAAACCATCATCTGCACCTTTGTTATATCCAGATTCAACTGTTCCTATTCTCTTCCTGCCACAAATAATTATACCAGAAATGGTTCTGTTCGTCGAGTTGGGAATTTGTGTTACAGACGTTTCGTCCCCTGTCTAGGTGACATCCTCAGTGCTTGGGAGCCTCCTGTGAAACACTTCTGTGATCTTTCCTCCGGCATTTGTAGTGGTTTGAATTTGCTGCTTCCGGTTGTCAGATCCAGCTGTCCGTTGCAGTGGCCGGTAAATTGGGTCCAGGTCGATGTGCTTAGTGATTGAATCTGTGGATGAGTGCCATGCCTCTAGGAATTCCTTGTCTGTTCTCTTTTTGGCTTGTCCTATAACAGTAGTTATACTGACAACCGCAAGCGGCAGATTCAAACCACTACAAATGCCGGAGGAAACATCACAGAAGCGCATCATAGGAGGCTCCCAAGCACTGAGGATGTCACCTAGACAGGGGACGAAACGTCTGCAACACAAATTCACAGCTCGGCGAACAGAACCACAACAACGATCATCCGAGCTACAAATCTTCTCACAAACTTTGACCAGAAATGTTGTGTGTTCTCCCTGAAAGGTGCTGACTTCAGGAGAGTCAGTGGGATTGTGATAATATCACTACACTTGCAATCAGAGCCCCAGGCTATTACTGTGGATAGTCAGAGCCTTTTTTCCCAGGATACTCATCTCAATAACAAGGGGACACAGTTTTAAGGTAAGAAGGGAAAATTTAAAGGAGATGTGAGACAGCTTTTTTACACCGATGGTGATAAGTACCTGAAATGTGCTTCTGAAAGGTAATGGTGGAGGTGGATACAATAGCAATTTCTTGAATAGGTAGGGAATCAAGGGATATGGACCATGAAAAGATAAATGGTTTTTCATTTGGAAAGGCATCAAGTGTGAGCACAGTCTTGGTGGGCTGAAGGGCCTGTTCCTGTGCTGTACTGTTCGTTATTCATTACTCTCTGTTTCCTCTATAGTTTAGATTAGATGAGATTAGTTACAGTGTGGAAACAGGCCCTTCGGCCCAACAAGTCCACACCGACCCATTCCCCTACATTTACCCCTTCACCTGTTTGAGGTTTGGGAGTTCTTTAAAGACGAGCAACAACTGCCAATTTCCGAGCACCGTCCGACAACTCATCCGCTTTATCCTCAATTACAATGTCTTCACCTTTGACAACAGGTTCTTCATCCAGACACATGGTTCAACCACGGGGACCAAATTTGCACCCCAATATGCCAACATCTTTAGGCACATGTCTGAACAAGATTTCTTCTCTACGCAGGACCTCCAACCAACACTATACACCAGGTACATCAACGACATTTTCTTCCTCTGGACCCATGGCGAGGAGTCACTGATAAAACTACACAGTGATATCAACAAATTTCATCCCATCATCACACTCACAATGGACTACTCTCTACTGTCTCATTTTGGACACATGTATCTCCATCAAGGATGGGCACCTTACTCTACTGCAAACCCGCAGATAACCTCACAATGCTACACTTCTCCAGCTTCCACCCAAAACATATTAAAACAGCCAGACCCTATGGACAAACCCTACACATACACAGAATCTGGTCAGATGAGGAGGAGTTGTTTAAAAGAGTTAAATCATCTCCTTGGTACACTGTGCAGTACGTTCTAAGTGTTGAATACAAGATTCTCTGCAACTCTTTAGAGGGGCTGAATGGTTTATTCCTGTGCCTCAGTAATAGCCATGAGGAATTCTGTCAGAGACGTGTTGTGTGACATTACATGGGAGCTATGAGCTCCAGTTGGCCATTCGGTCTCTGATACACCATTCAGACAGATCAGAGCTCATCTGACTGTGGCTGAACTCCCTGTCCATCTCTGTTCCCAATAAACATGGGCTTCCTCGACCATCAAGGAGCTACTGAGCTCAGCCTTGAATATCTTCACTGCTCCATGCAGATGAGAATGCCACAGTTATCACATCCCTCAGGACAAAGGAGCATCCTCACCTCAATCTGAAATGGGAGCACCCTTACATTTAAAGCGATTGTCCTTGGACCAAATCACCTCCTATTTGTGACATGATGCACAACAAATCAGAACAGATGTAGACCATTCAACCACAACAAACCTGACCCACATAAGCACTGGCTGTCTAGTTGATCAAATATCTATCAAATTCAGCCTTCACTGCTCTCTGGGCAACACATTATCAGATCCATCCTTATCTTAGTCTGAAATGGAAGAGGCCACATTTTCAAACATTCTCCAGTTCCCCTAGTTCGACACACCCACACGTGGGGATCCATCCTCTCAGCATCCAGCCTGTGAAGTCCTCTCAGGGTCAGTTATGTCTCAATATGATCATGCCTATTTCTGCTGAACTTCAAAGGGTATACATCCAAACAGCGCAACATTTCCACGTGGGATGAACTGGTCATCCCAGGAATCAACTGAGTGAGCTATGTCCATACACCTTCTCGTGTAATTAAATTCATTCTGAGGTAAAGAGATTTTAAAAAGCCCGATACAGTCCTCCAGCTGTGATCTCAGTAAAACTGGGAACAGCTGCAGCAACGCTTCCTTCATGGGTGACTCCATTGTAAGAAACATTAAAATTGAGACAAGAGCCGGAAGACACTTGATTTCTTAAGTCTTAAAGAAGGCAACTTTGTTTGGTTAAGATTCGGAGATGCCGGTGTTGGACTGGGGTGTACCAAGTTAAAAATCACACAATACCACGTTATAGTCTAACAGGTTTAATTGGAAGCTCACTAGCTTTCGGAGCGACGCTCCTTCATCAGGTGATAGTGGAGGGCTCGATCGTAACACAGAATTTATAGCAAAAATTTACAGTGTGATCTAACTGAAATTATACATTTAAAAATTGATTGTCTGTTCAGCCTAACATCTGTTAGAATACAGTGATAGTTTCACTTCTGTCATGTGTAAATCACAAAACCCTTTTGTTTAAAGTTGCATTCTCGGGTTAGCTGTTAACAATGGTGATAGCTAGACAATATGCTGAAGGTGTTAGCCCCCTGTGTTCTCTGTCTATGACCTGATGTTTAGATTGATTCTAATCTAAAAAGTGAGATAACAGAGTTTTCCATAAATTCATACATTTTTGAGCTCAGAGTTCTACATGAATGTATGCAGCTTTTGAACAAACTACATGTAGTATATGTGTGCATGTGGGTCTTTGTGTGTGTGTCTGTCTGGGGTGGGGGTTGTGAGTGTGAGAAAGTGTGTGTGTGTGTGTGTGTGTGTGTGTAGTGAGTGCAGAGCGTCTTAAGTCTGTGAGGGGGTGCATGTTTGGGAGTATGTGTGTCTATAAGGGTGTGTGTGGGTGTCTGTGTGTGCGTCTGTGTGTACGTGTGTCCGTGTGCATGTGAGGGTGTGTGTGTAGGAATATCTGTGTGTGGGTGTAGTGCACTGGTGATCACCTGTAATGTGACATGAACCACAGGTCCCGGTTGAGGCCCTCCCTATGGGTATTGAACTTAGCTATCAGCCTCTGCTCGGCCACTTTCCTCTGCTGCCTGTCCCGAAGTCCACCTTGGAGGATGGTCACCCGAAGGTCAGAGGCTGAATGTCCTGGACCGCTGAAGTGTTCCCGAACTGGGAGGGAACCCTCCTGTCTGTTGATTGTTGTGTGGTCCCCATTCTTCCGTGACCAAAATTTGATTAATTTTAAAGTAGCAATGGTTTTTTTCTGTGGGAAATCATGTCACACGAACTTGACTGATTTTTTTGAAGAAGTAACAAAGAGGATTGATGAGGGCAGAGCGGTGAACGGGATCCGTATGGACTTCTGTAAGGTGCTTGACAAGGTTCCCCATGGAATACTGGTTAGCAAGGTTACATCATATGGAATACAGGGAGAATTAGCCATTTGAATTGACTCAAAGGCAAGAGGTAGTGGTGTAAGGTTGCTTTTCAGACTGGAGGCCTATGCCCAGTGGTGTGCTCCAAGGATCGGTGCTGAGTCCACTGCTTTTCATCATTTATATACATGATTTGGATGCAAACATAGGAGGTATAGTTAGTAAGTTTGCAGGTGGCAACAAAATTGGGGGTGCAGTGGACAGTGAAGAAAGTTTCCTCAGAGTACAATGGGATCTTGATCAAATGGGCCAATGGGCCGAGCAGTGGCTGTTGGAGTTTAGTTTAGATAAATACGAGGTACTGCATTTTGGAAAAGCAAGTCAGAGCACGTCATTTCCAATTAAAGGTAAGGGTGTGTTGCTGAACAAAGAGACATTGGAGTGCAAGTTCATAGTTCTTTGTAAGTAGAGTTACAGGCAGATAGGATAATGAAGAAGACATTTGGCATGCTTTCCTTCATTGGTCAGATGATTGAGTATCGGAATGAGGAGGTCATGTTGTGGCTGTACAGGACATTGGTTAGGCCACGTGCAATTCTGGTCTCCTTCCAAACGAAGAATGTTGTGAACCTTGAAAGGGTTCAGAAAATATTTACAAAAATATTGCCAGGGTGGAGGATTTGAGCTATAGGGAGAGGCTGAAATAGTCTGGGGCTGTTTTCCCTGGAGTGTTGGAGACTACTCAAGTTTCATAAAATCACGAGGGGCATGGATCGGACGAAGTCTTTTCCCTGGGGTGAGAGAGTCCCAAATTGGAGGGCATAGGCTTAGAGTAAGAGGGAAAGATATAAAATGGACCAAAGGAGACAACTTTTTCACATAGAGGATGGTGTGTGTATGGAATGAGCTACCAGAGGAAGTAGTGGAGATTGGTACAATTACAGCATTTAAAAGGCATCTGGACGGGTATATGAATAGTAAAGTTTAGAGGGATACAGGCCAGGTGTTGGCAATAGAGACTAGATTAGGTTAGGATATCTGGTTGGCATGAATGAGGTGGACCGAAGGGCTTGTTTCCATACTGTACATCTCTATGACTAAGTGTAGTATATCAGAGCATTTAGGGCTCCCTTAGTGACAACAAGGGTGTGTTTGCACTGTGGTGATATTTACACTCTAAATCTACACATCTGTACATGACAAACACCTCAACGTACAGAGACCAGGAGGGCAATCTGTCAAGACTTGAATTCTCTAATCAGAGACTGTGAGAACGAGAACATTTCTGGGTGGCATGGTAGATGGATGTAGCTTCACAAATCAAAATACGTGTATCCTTCAGTTCCTTTGTTAAAAAAACTTCCTCATTTAAACTGACTAACAGTTCCAGTATCCACTGTCGTTTGTGGAAGAGAGTTCCAAACCTCTCCCACCCTTTGTGTGTAGATGTGCATCCTAACATTCCTCCTGAACGCTCTGGCTCTCATTCTCAGACTGTGCCTCCTCGGTAGAGAATTGCCAGCCAATGGAAATCATTTATCTTTTTCTGTTAATGTCTTGGAGGATTTCACTCAGATCAGCCCTTAACCTTCAAGATCCTTGTGAACACAGGCTTCGTTTGTATATCAAAAAACAGAAATTGTTCAGCAGGTCTGGCAAGCATCTGTGAGAGAGTAAGTAGAGTAAATGTTTCATGTCCGGAGACCCTTCCTCAGAACTAAGTTGCATGATTTCTCTTCATACCTTCAGAATATACGAAACCAGAACAGAGGAGAGAATACTTAAGTCAGGACATTCTGCAGCAGCAGTGACTTTGAGAGTCTCCGTCAATGGAAAATTGTACCATGAACGCTGCTCACTGGATTGTTATCACTGTTCTGGGGTCTGGATATGGCTGACCAGTCAATGAGATGGTGACGTTGTTGTTCAAAAGGTAAAACCAGAGAGCAGATCAGCAGCAGATTAAAGTAAGTCCAAAATGTCTTTATGCCACACCAAGAACACCAATAATAACAAGGATGGTGTAGGACACCTTCTCCACCTGCTGAGTTGGTCAATGCATGTTTCCATGTGAGGTGATCTGTCCCTTCAGGCAGCTGACAAGCTCCTTGTTTGAAACTCTGGGCTGATGTATTCCCAGAGATGCTGCCTTATACTGTCTGAAAGCTCCTTTGGGAGATTGACACGACAGCATTGCTCAGCTTTGTGTCAAAACTCTGACAATGAACAAACTCATTACAATAACAAGTTTAATCCCAATTATGAAGGAGCGTTGTTGTTTAGTATATCATAATGAAATAGCAAAAAACAGAACCTGGAATCTCCCAGCAATAATGCTGCCCACACAAATACCGCGAGCCCCATCACGAGATCACAAATAATTTCAACCAATGCTGCATCGAGCCAGTTTATTCCATGTATGAAAATATATCTCAGAGCTGTTATTCTGTTCTCTAGAGTAGGAGCTGCCCTCTTCAAACAAGAGCATTTCACTCACTGATTGAAATGTGATTCTTCATACACACTGATTGTGTGCCTTACTGCCGAGGTCAGCATTTATTCCTCATCCCTAATGGCCCAGGTTCCAGGGGTACATGAAGGGCTTTCCTGGAGGAAGGGGATTGAGTGAACAAGATGGGCTTCCAACAATGGAGGTATCACTGATGTCACTCTTATTGTCATTCTCCATCCTTCCCAAAGGGCAACTAGGGATGAGTAATAAACACTGGCCCAGCCAGTGATGCCCACATCCCATTAATGGATACGAATAAAGTGATAATAACACTGGGAGTTCGATCTACCTTATAGGCCCGTGTCTGTATTCATCAGGATCATACCCATGTGTGGGGATAGGTGCCTTTTCCAAACTACAATCATAACCACCACTATCCCGAGATATTTCATGGGGAGTGTAGTTAGGATCACAGCTGGATGTGAGAGGAGCCGAATTCATGGATGACAGGCTATGGGCATGTGATGGCATGGCCTGTTCCCTCACATTTACTTAAGGGTGGTCCCTGTCAATGTCCCCTCTATCTCCACATTATCTGGGAGGACGATATGATAAGCCATCTAAATACATTTTTAAAAATATAATTCCGTTAATTTGGACATCATCCTAACTCCGTCACTTGGGATAATTGGAGCCCCTATCACTGAGAGTGCCCTTGCAGTTGCCATTAAACCAGACCTTGGTGAGCTGCTGTAATTGGGGTGGATGGTGGCTCAGTGGTCAGCATTGCTGCCTCACAGCACCAGGGACATGGGTTCATTTCCAGTCTTGGGCGACTGTCTGTGTGGGGTTTGCACATTCTCCCCGTGTCTGCATGGGTTTCCACCCACAGGCCAAGGATGTGCAGGTTCGGTGAATTGGCCATGCTAAATTGTTCATAGTGTTAGGTGCTTTGTCAGGGGTAAATATAGGGTAGGGAAATGGGTCTGGGTGGGTTCCTTTTCAGAGGGCCAGTATGGGCTTGTTGGGCTGAAGAGCCTGTTTCCATATTATAGGGAATGTAATTTAAACTGACAGTGAGAGATATTGGGGTGGGTCTTCTCCTGGAACAAATGTTTACACTATTTGTCACAAATTTGCTGTGGTGCTTTCCCTTGGCTGGCCTGTCTGAACTCCTCCCTCATCCTGTTCCTGCAGATACTGCACAGGGTGTCCCAGCAATAATGACTGTGGGCAACAAAACTGCATTCTGTGGAGTATCTACAGCTCAGAGACCCAGAGATGGAGAGCAGGAGGAAGTCTGTGATTTTGCTCCTCACCATGTCTTGGAGCTTCATCCTCCTGTTGTTCATCTATGTTTTAAGTTTCTTACATTATGTTATTCAAGGAGTCCATCCTGAAGATGACTCACTTTTCCTGCATAACTTCACAAAACTTGGTTATATGCTGCAGACCCTAAGTTGGTGCACAAACAAGTTTATTTTTGCAGCAACATTATCTCGGTTCAGAGTGAAGATCACTAACACAGCAAAGGAACGACTTACACAAATTCCTTGCATAATGAATATATAAAACTCCTTAGTGAAGCCACAGGAGGGTCCTGTTGTTCCCGACATGAAACAATTTTTCAAATTCATTCATGGGATGTTGGCATCACTGCCAGGCCCAGTATTTATTACCCATCCCTAGTTGCCCCTTGAGAAGTTGGTGGTGAACTGCCTTCTTGAACCGCTATTGTCCAAGTAGGTCAACCCATAACGTTGTTAGGGAAGGAATTCTAGGAATTTGACACAGGGATATATTTCCTCTTCAAGATGGTGAGAAGCTTGCAAGGCAATTTACACTAGGTGGTGTTCCCATGTATTTGTTGCCATTGTCCTAAATGGAAATGGCTGTGGGTTTGTAAGGTGCTGTCTGAGAATCTTTGGTGAATATCTGCACTGCATTTGTAGGTGGTACACACTGCTGCTACTGAGTATCTTTGGTGGAGGGAGTGGATATTTGTGGTTGGGGTGCCAATCAAGCAGGTTGCTTTGTCCTGGATGGTGTCAAATTTCTTGAGTGTTTATTGGAGCTGCATTCATACAGGAAAGTGGAGCATATTCCATCACATCCTACAGAGAATCTTTATCCCAGTGTAGAGGCAGGTTTGAGCTGGGAACCAGCAGATTCCCCATCTTAGCATAATCCAAAGGAATTGTCCAGGAAAGTGAAATTTCCTACTGGGTAAGTCCTATCAGCTTGGAACCCTCTAAGTGTCCATCAAAAATCAAATTCTTCAATGGGTACTGAGCCAGTTAAACAGACGAGTTAATCTGTC